>NC_088223.1:38835384-39152884 GCF_036934945.1 Oncorhynchus masou masou | reverse complement strand
CCATCAATTCTAACCATCTTCCCTGTCCCTGCTGAAGAAAAGCAGGCCCAAACCATGATGCTGCCACCACCATGTTTGACAGTGGGTATGGTGTATGTTCAGGGTGATGAGCTGTGTTGCTTTTACGCCAAACATAACGTTTTGCATTGTTGCCAAAGAGTTCAATGTTGGTTTCAGCTGACCAGAGCACCTTCTTCCACATGTTTGGTGTGTCTCCCAGGTGGCTTGTGGCAAACTTTAAACAACACTTTTTATGGATATCTTTAAGAAATGTCTTTCTTCTTGCCACTCTTCCATAAAGGCCAGATTTGTGCAATATACGACTGATTGTTGTCCTATGGACAGAGTCTCCCACCTCAGCTTTAGATCTCTGCAGTTCATCCAGAGTGATCATGGGCCTCTTGGCGGCATCTCTGATCAGTCTTCTCCTTGTATGAGCTGAAAGTTTAGAGGGACTGCCAGTTCTTGGTAGATTTGCAGTGGTCTGATACTCCTTCCATTTCAATATTATCGCTTGCACAGTGCTCCTTGGGATGTTTAAAGCTTGGGAAATCTTTTTGTATCCAAATCCGGCTTTAAACTTCTTCACAACAGTATCTCGGACCTGCCTGGTGTGTTCCTTGTTCTTCATGATGCTCTCTGCGCTTTTAACGGACCTCTGAGACTATCACAGTGCAGGTGCATTTATACGGAGACTTGATTACACACAGGTGGATTGTATTTATCATCATTAGTCATTTAGGTCAACATTGGATCACTCAGAGATCCTCACTCAACTTCTGGAGAGAGTTTGCTGCACTGAAAGTAAAGGGGCTGAATAATTTTGCACGCCCAATTTTTCAGTTTTTGATTTGTTAAAAAAGTTTGAAAGATCCAATAAATGTCGTTCCACTTCATGATTGTGTCCCACTTGTTGTTGATTCTTCACAAAAAATACAGTTTTATATCTTTATGTTTGAAGCCTGAAATGTGGCAAAAGGTCGCAAAGTTCAACGGGGCTGAATATTTTCGCAAGGCACTGTATATACTGTAGTGTGTAGGTTATCAGGTGTGTGTGTGTGTGTGTGTGTGTGTGTGTGTGTGTGTGTGTGTGTGTGTGTGTGTGTGTGTGTGTGTGTGTGTGTGTGTGTGTGTGTGTGTGTGTGTGTGTGTATGTGGTACAGGGGTGCAGCCGACGGAGTCTGGCCTGACTGTCGTTATTGGTTGACGGAATCCATCCAGAGAGTTCATGGTGGCTGTAGCTGCAGTAGTGCCTGCGTCCCAAAATGGCACCCTATTCCCCATGTAGTGCACTACCTTGACCAGAGCCCTGTGGGATTCCCTATCGGCCCTGGTCTAAAGTAGTCCACTATATAGGGACCAGGGTGCATTTGGGACTTTGGTCCTGGTTGAAACCTAATGCATTTATATAAACCAATCGCTCTTTCCTCCCAGTTCATCTTCCTACACCACAGGTAATCCCATTAGTTCTCTCCTGACATGGCCTTTTACCACAGATTTCATTCGGTAGATTTTTAATCGGGACGGAATCACATTGCAGTGTTTGTGTCTTCTGTATGTGTGTCTTCTGTGTGTGTGTCTGGACGTATTAGTCGTGTTCAGTGTCACACTCACTCCTCTCTGTGTATATATTGTTGTCTTGGGGGAGTGTGCCTGGTTTATTTGATTGGTGTGTGTGTGTGTGTGTGTGTGTGTGTGTGTGTGTGTGTGTGTGTGTGTGTGTGTGTGTGTGTGTGTGTGTGTGTGTGTGTGTGTGTGTGTGTGTGTGTGTGTGTGTTTGTCCCTGTCATGGATAAACTGATAAACGTGTCTAACACCATGTATTTATGTGTATGACGGATGTACTGGAGGAGTGGTGTGTGTGTGTGCGTGTGTGTGTGTGTGAGTAAAAAAAAAAATTGTAATCCCTTACATGCAACCCCTCCTTAATCCATTACTCCCCAACCCTGTGTATATATAGTGTATATATACAGTGGGGCAAAAAAAGTATTTAGTCAGCCACCAATTGTGCATGTTCTCCCACTTAAAAAGACGAGAGAGGCCTGTAATTTTCATCATAGGTACACTTCAACTATGACAGACACAATGAGAAAAGAAAATCCAGAAAATTACATTGTAGGTTTTTTAATTCATTTATTTGCAAATTATGGTGGGAAATAAGTATTTGGTCACCTACAAACAAGCAAGATTTCTGGCTCTCACAGACCTGTAACAACTTCTTTAAGAGGCTCCTCTGTCCTCCACTCGTTACCTGTATTAATGGCACCTGTTTGAACTTGTTATCAGTATAAACGACACCTGTCCACAACCTCAAACAGTCACACTCCAAATTCCACTATGGCCAAGACCAAAGAGCTGTCAAAGGACACCAGAAACAAAATTGTAGACCTGCAACAGGCTGGGAAGACAGAATCTGCAATAGATAAGCAGCTTGGTTTGAAGAAATCAACTGTGGGAGCAATTATTAGGAAATGGAAGACATACAAGACCACTGATAATCTCCCTCGATCTGGGGCTCCACGCAAGATCTCACGCCCTGGGGTCAAAATGATCACAAGAACGGTGAGCAAAAATCCCAGAACCACACGGGGGGAACAAGTGAATGACCTGCAGTGAGCTGGGACCAAAGTAACAAAGCCTACCATCAGTAACACACTACGCCGCCAGGGACTCAAATCCTGCAGTGCCAGACGTGTCCCCCTGCTTAAGCCAGTACATGTCCAGGCCCGTCTGAAGTTTGCTAGAGAGCATTTGGATGATCCAGAAGAAGATTGGGAGAATATCATATCGTCAGATGAAACCAAAATATAACTTTTTGGTAAAAACTCAACTTCGTCGTGTTTGGAGGACAAAGAATACTGAGTTGCATCCAAAGAACACCATACCTACTGTGAAGCATGGGGGTGGAAACATCATGCTTTGGGGCGTTTTTTTCTGCAAAGGGACCAGGACGACTGATCCGAGTAAAGGAAAGAATGAATGGGGCCATGTATCGTGAGATTTTGAGTGAAAACCTCTGCCCCTACAACCCCTGCCATTACAATCCTCCGCTAACCCCCCTTTTTCCCCCTCCTCCCCCATCTTGGACAGGTCTGTGCCTAATCATTGGGTGTCGTGCTGGTCGTAGGGACAGATCCATCTCATCAAATGAGGATCGCTCTGGCAGTGAAGATGAATGGTCTCATCAGGGAGAGATCGCTCATGCCTGAGCATGATATCCTGTTTCCACCCAGGTAAGCATCATCCCTAGCAGCCCTGTCACTATTACAAGTGCTTGAGGAGTGTTACTGGTTTTTACTGCCGACTGTCTTTGTGTGTCAGGACTGCAGTAAACCAGCCCAGTAAATGAACAATCGCTGCCCTTCCTGGTGCCACCGCATCCTGAGGTCTCACACTGCCCAAGACATCATCCACAGAGTGAGTGCACTGGCAATACTGCTATTCACACTTTTTTGACTAGTGGATTAATGAATGAATTAACTATGGACACTATGTAATACAAGCCTATTAAACCAGTCGTGTGTTTCATTTCAGAGGGATGAGGGAGAGAGCAGTGTGGTGTACAACATACGGTTTCCCGGTGACTCCATGAGAGACCACAATGTAACATTTGTTTATATAACGTAAAATGTCTTGTCTTGAAAATGGCCCTCGATCATCATGGTTGATGCTCGTGTTTAAGCAACAACAAAAAAGTAGACTTCCTCAATA
This sequence comes from Oncorhynchus masou masou, assembly GCF_036934945.1. Lineage (NCBI taxonomy): Eukaryota > Metazoa > Chordata > Actinopteri > Salmoniformes > Salmonidae > Oncorhynchus > Oncorhynchus masou. The sequence goes on along the minus strand of NC_088223.1, from coordinate 39,149,173 downwards.
TTCCAAAAGCTAGACTCAGTAATTATCTTCAATCTCGTCATGTAACTAACCGAGGTACCCGTAACTGAGGTGTACCACCAGATCGCCCTTTGCTCCAATAATTATAGGTTTTGAAAATGGGTCTTGGAATCAATAAACGAGGCTTACCAATTTGTCATCAACATTAGTCTACTTGCTCAAAGGCCAAGGTGCATAAAGATGTGGGTTGCTTGATTAAACGTCACCTAGCTTCATCGCGTCTGCAATAACCAGTTGCGATTTTAGCATGTAAATCTTGTTGGGGCAAAACTTCTTTTTTTTGCGTGCCAACAAAGCACAACACTAAACAATATATTAATTGCACTATAATGGTGACAAACAGTGCCCACAACCCGTTAGGGCCTACTTAAAGCTGGTCTATTAGTAGAGCTTTCTTTTCAGCACCATGGAGAGAATCTTTACCACTGCAACACCTGGTTATCAGTCTTGTCTGACAGCGGAACAGTTCATTCAGCCTCATTTACTGCCTTTTTTAAAAACCACAGCTGATATGGCTGGCTTAAGCACATGTGGTTACTACTGACCCCTTGTGGATTTGTGTAAGTCGATAAGAACCGCATTCTCCTTCAATAATAACGAACGCCAAAATGAGTTCGGACTTTTGAACCATACACAAACATTATTAGATGTTTATTCTTATATCATTAACACTTAGCTCTAAGTATAAGCAAGTGCAAACAAACGAGCAGCGACGAGGCAGGCCTATTCGTTCAGCACTTTCAAAATGGACTCAGACAGAAATTCAGATAGATGTTAGTTCAGCAAGATGTTGAGGCCTTGACCTTTCTCTCGTGAATTTGAGAGAGAGAGAGAGAGAGAGAGAGAGAGAGAGAGAGACTCGGTTAGCCTACAATTTGAAGTATTCTGTTAGGCGTATGTGGCCTAAATAGGGGGGAAAATACAATCATGAGCATCCATTTTGACAGCGCATTGTTCAGACAGCGCATTGCACAAACAAAACAACCCTTACAATATCAACTGGAACTTGTTGTTGAAAACAAATATTTGAATGGGAAGAGACTCTCAAACATGGTTACAGACCCAACAACATTATATAATATCTCCTCCTAGTCAAGAAAAGCACAAGAGTTAATTATAATACACAAAGTAAGCAAAACTCTGTTGTCCTGTGCGCACTTGAACAGGACTGTGGCACGGCGGATGTTCTTGTGGGCAACTTTTGTCATCAAAGTCTGTCATTCTCTGGATTTATGGGTCTTTCAAGACAACGAGGGAACTCCGAATAAAACAAGGTTGAATCATGATGACAGTGATCTTCAGGTCAGAGCTCGAGAAAGAGGCCCGAGCTCCCAACTTGGAATTCAGAGTCGGATGACCGTTCAAAATGTATTTTCTCAGTCTGGGCTCATTCCTGTCTTGCACTGACATTCCTGTCTTGCAGGAAATCACGCACAGAACGAGCAGTATGGCTGATGGCATTGTCATGCTGGAAGGTCCTGCCAGGATGAGCCTGCGGGAAGGGTCCACAGGAGGATGTCTTCCCTGTAATGCACAGCGTTGAGATTGCCTGCAATGACAACAAGCTCAGTCCGATGATGCTGTGATACACCGCCCCAGACCATGACGGACCCTCCACCTCTAAATCGATCTCGCTCCAGAGTACAGGCCTCTGTGTAACGCTCATTTCTTCGACGATAAACGCAAATCCGACCATCACCCCTGGTGAGACAAAACCGTGACTCGTCACTTTTTGGCATTCCTGTCTGGTCCAGCGACAGTGGGTTTGTGCTTATAGGCGACATGGGCACAAACCCACCGTGCCCATAACTCGGGCAGTTGTTGTTGCCATCCTGTACCTGTCCCGCAGGTGTGATGTTCAGATGTACCGATCCTGTGCAGGTGTTGTTACAGGTGGTCTGCCACTGCGAGGACATCAGCTGTCCATCTTGTCTCCCTGTAGCGCTGTCTTGGGCGTCTTACAGTACGGACATTGTAATTTATTGCCCTGGCCACATCTGCAGTACTCATACCTCCCGTTCACACAGATGAGCAGGGACCCTGGGCATCTTTCTTTTGGTGTTTTTCAGTGTCAGTAGAAAGGCCTCTTTACTGTCCTAAGTGTTTATAACTGTGACCTTAATTGCCTACCGTCTGTAAGCTGTTGGTGTCTTAAGGACCGTTCCACAGGTGCATGTTCATTCATTGTTTATGGTTCATTGAACAAGCATGGGAAACAGTGTTGAAACCCTTTACAAGGAAGATCTGTGAAGTTATTTGAATTTTTACTAATTATCTTTGAAAGACAGGGTCCTGAAAAAGCCATGTTTCTTATTTTGCTGAGTTAGCCACTGATTCCTTCCAAACCACTCATTGTTGAATTAGCCATTTGAGACTTGTTGTGTAATGTTAATGTCCAATGGTTGATGAGCATCAATACATTTATCTATAATTTCTCTTCATATGACAAGGATTGAAAAGGATTTGCCATTTGACTGCTTGTCAAGCTTGCCAGCTAAGATTCAGAAAGTACGATGTTGAGATTATCAATTTTATCTGTGGCCAATGACCTTCAGCCTTCTTAGATGGACACTTCTAATGTAAATCTATGGGAGCACCCAAGGGAGCTTGAACTGCCTAGCTCTCCCTATAGATTCTGCAGTGATGTTGTGTCCCGATGAGTGACAGAACACTGAGCGAATCACTGCTCAACAGAGATGATTACCAATGCCTACACAATCTCAATCAAACTCCACACTGCCCTTTCCCACCTGGACAAAAGGAACACCTATGTGAGAATGCTGTTCATTGACGACAGCTCAGCATTCAACACCATAGTGCCCACAAAGCTCATCACTAAGCTATGGACCCTGGGACTAAACACCTCCCTCTGGATCCTGGACTTCCTGACGGCCGCCCCCAGATGGTAAGGATAGGCAACAACACATCTGCCTCACTGATCCTCAACCCTGGGGCCCCTCAGGGGTGCGTGCTTAGACCCCTCCTGTATTCCCTCTTCCCTGTTCCCCCACGACTGCATGGCCAAGCACGACTCCAACACGATCATTAAATTTGCTGACGACAAAAAAGTGGTAGGCCTGATCAAGTCGAGGACCAAAAGGCTCCTTAACAGCTTCTAACCCCAAGCCATAAGACTGCTGAACAAATAATCAAATGGTCACCCAGACTATTGACCCCCCCACCCCCCCTTTGTTTTTACACTGTTGCTATTCGCTGTTTATTGTCTATACATAGTCACTTTACAAGTTACCTCGACTAACCTGTATCTCCACACATTGACTCGGTACCGGTACCCACTGTATATAGCCTCATTATTGTTATGTAATTTTCTTGTTTCTTTTTGATTTTATTTAAAAAAAAAATCACTTTAGTTTATTTAGTATTTTTTTTGTTACTCTATTTCTTGAACTGCATTTTTGGTTAAAGGCTTATAAGTAAGTATTTCACGGTAAAGTTTACACCTGTTGTAGTCGGCGCATGTGACAAATAAAATATGATTGGATTTGACCACAGAAAGCACTGAGCTTGTCACGTCCTGACCTTAGTTCCTTTTTATGTCTCTATTTTAGTTTGGTCAGGGCGTGAGTTGGGGTGGGCATTCTATGTTTTGTGCTCTATGTTTTCTATCTCTATGTGTTTGGCCAGGTATGGTTCCCAATCAGAGGCAGCTGGCAATCGTTGTCTCTGATTGAGAACCATACTTAGGTAGCCTGTTTTTCCCAATTTGAGTTGTGGGTGATTATATTCTGTTTAGTGTTGTGTGTGAGTACCTGACAGAACTGTTGCGTTTTGTTCTATTTTTGTTTTGCTTCAGTGTTCCGGTTTTAATAAACGACATGGACACATACCACTCTGCGCATTGGTCCAATATTTCCTACTCCTCCTCAGAAGAGGAGGAGAATCGTTACAGAATCACCCACCAAGAAAGGACCAAGCAGCGTGGTAACCAGGAGCAGAGGGTTCTGGACTCCTGGACTTGGGAGGAGATATTGGACGGCAAGGAACCCTGGGCACAGGCTGGGGAATATTGCCGCCCAAAGGCAGAGCTGGAGGCAGCGAAAGCTGAGCGGTGGCGGTATGAGGCAGGGCAATGCAACAGGCACGAGAGGCAGCCCCAAAACATTTTCGGCGGGAGCACACGGGGAGTGTGGCAGAGTCAGGTTGGAGACCTGAGCCAACAGTACGCGTTCTTAGCCCGGTGCGCTACATCCCAGCCCCCCGCGAGTGCCATGCGAGAGTGGGCATCCAGCCAGGGTGTATTGCACCGGCCCAACGTGTTTGGTCTCCGGTACGCCGTTTCGGCCCAGGGTATCCTGCGTGCTGTGTCTCCGTGGCGCTGGGAGGGTGCAGTGCATTCTATGCCTGCGCTCCGCCCGTGCCGGGCGAATGTGGGTATTGGGCCTAAGGGAGAGGTATGAGTGGTATGCACCAGATCTCCAGTGTTCACCCACAGCCCGGTTCAACCTGTGCCTGCACTCTGGAGGGTCCGGGCTAAAGTGGTCATCCAGCCTGGAGGAGTGGCGCCAAGGCTGTGCACCAGAGCTCCAGTGCTCTTCCACAGCCCAGTCCATCAGGCCTCTTGTAGGTCTCCCCAGCCTGGTGGGTCCTGTGGCAGCCCCACGCACTAGGCTGTCTCTCCGTCTCCTCCCTCCAGGTTCTCCCGCCTGTCCGGCGCTTCCAGAGTCTCCCTCCTGTCCGGAGCTGCCAGAACCGCCCGTCTGTCAGGAGCTGCCAGAGCTGCCGTCAGTCAGGAGCTGCCAGAGCCGCCCTTCACTCCGGAGCTGCCGGAGCAGCCCTTCACTCCTGCGCTGCCAGACCCTCCCTTCACTCCTGTGCTGCCGGAGCCTCCCTTCACTCCTGCGCTGCCGGAGTTGCCCTTCACTTCGGAGCTGCCTGAATCTCCCGTCTATTCGGTGCCCGCTGCAAGGGTCCCCAGTCTGAGGTCGGCGGCGAGGGTCGCCGCTCTGAAGGTGCCTCTTAAGTGGGCCAAGACTATGGTGGAGTGGGGTCGTCCCGCGCCAGACCCTCCCCTATAGGTTTAGGTTTTTTGGAGAATCGATTCTTGAATCGGGGCTACAGCGTTCGGGTCCTGACAGATGCCGGTATAAGGACTGGATTACTTTACAGAGAGAACTTGTTGCGAAGGGGAGTGCCTCGTGATACATCAGAGAGAGTGTATTTTGTTACAAAATACAGCACTGAAGCAGAGAACATTAAAATAATAATACAAAATGATTGGGGAATCATCCAAAGTGGCTACTACACCAAGTCTTTCCTGAGCCACCAGTCATACGCTTTAAGAGATGTCCTATCCTAAATGACAAATTAGTCCACAGTTATCTTCCAGGTGACTCTCAAAAAACTTGGCTTGACCACAAACCCAAGGCATCTTTTAAATGTAACCATTGCAGTAATATTGCACAGAAGAAGTATTTTGTTGACACAGCTTCCAAAATGGAGTATTACGTCAAGCATTTAATTAACTGTAAAACCACTCATGTCATCTATAGATTGGAATGTCCACAGTGCAAGGTGTTCTACATTGGACGGACAAAGAGACGCCTTCAAGACCATTTAGCGGAACACAAGTACACCATACGGGTAGGCAATGAAGACTACCCCATGGCAAGGCAGTACAAGTCCCTACACCATGGCAACCCTGCCTCCCTACAAGCTATGGGTATTGATCATATTCCGGCCTCTATTTGAAAAGGGGACTGTCTTAAACAGCTGAACCAAAGGGAAAGTTTTTGGATTTACAAACTATAGGCCACTAAATATCCGGGTTTAACTGAAGAGGCGGCTGGGTAGCCTAGTGGTTAGAGAGTTGGACTAGTAACCGGAAGGTTGCGAGTTTAAACCCCCGAGCTGACAAGGTACAAATCTGTCGTTCTGCCCCTGAACAGGCAGTTAACCCGCTGTTCCTAGGCCGTCATTGAAAATAAGAATTTGTTCTTAACTGACTTGCCTGGTTAAATAAAGGTAAAAAAAAAAAAAAATATATATGGATTTCTCACCCTTCCTGTAGGGTCGTGATGGGTCCATTTGCTGTCATCTAGTGGACTTTTTGCTCAATTGCCCTCAGCTATGTTTAGACTGTTGTTGTTCTTGTTTTGCTGTGTACTATGGAATATATTGCTTTCTTATTCTTGATACTTCTCCCAATCATATTTAAGGTTAGAACTACATTTTAGTGTTCTGATACTTCTAGCTTGGAGTTGTATTTTTATGATAACATAGCTACAGTATTTCACCTTTTAATGTGTATACTATTGCTTACTAGGTGTGTCCAATCAATTTTGTAACCACTCCCTCTTCCAATTAGGGCTAATTGGAAAAGTTGTTCAAAAAAGGACATTGTATTACTTTTTTTGTACTCCCTGATGAAGGTCATGCAGCCGAAACGCATCGGTTTAAAAAAACGTTGTTTCTATTGAACATGTCATACTAATAAAGGCATTTAAATTAATTATATGAAGAGTGCCTTGGTCCTCCTTTCTTTTTGATGACCAATTTACCCCTTTTACCAAAGAGCACCTTCTATCTACCAAAATGTACTATTGTGTACCTTAGTAGCGCTTCCCTTCCTCCTCTTTCTACTCTAATATACTTGTTCTCTTGCTCAGTTGTGCACCGGGGCCTCCCACTCCTCTTTTTATTTTGGTTAGAGCCAGTTTGCGCTGTTCTGTGAAGGGAGTAGTACACAACGTTGTATGAGATCATCAGTTTCTTGGCAATTTCTCACATGAAATAGCCTTCATTTCTCAGAAAAATAATAGACTCATGATTTTCAGAAGAAAGATCTTTGTTTCTGGCCATTTTGAGCCTGTAATCGAACCCACAAATGCTGATGCTCCAGATACTCACCTAGTCTAAAGAAGGACAGTTGTATTGCATTAATCGGCACAAAAATGTTCAGCATAATTGAAAAATGGTTTTCTAATGATCAATTAGCCTTTTGAAATGATAAACTTGGATTAGCTAACACAACGTGCCATTGGAACACAGGAGTGATGGTTGATGATAATGGGCCTCTGTAGATATTTTTTTTAAATCTGCCTTTTCCAACTACAATAGTCATTTACAACATTAACAGTGTCTAGATTGTATTTCTGATCAATTTTATGTTATTTTAATGGACAAAAAGAATGTGCTTTTCTTTCAAAAACAAGGACATTTCTAAGTGACCCCAAACCTTTGAATGGTAGTGCATATTAGCAAACATTTCTAAAAACCTGTTTTTGCTTAAAAAAATCAATTTAATCCATTTTAGAATAAGCCTGTAACCTACCAAAATGTGGAAAAAGTCAAGGGGTCAGAATACTTCCCGAAGGCACTGTACATAAGTGATTGATTGGAAAGTGGTATGTTGTGAAATACGATGAAAACCCTCACCCTGGTATTAAACAAGCTGCTGATGCAGAGAGCTGATCTCCAGTCAAGACGATTAGTCGTGTGGGAGCCAACTGATTACTTTGGCCAATGAGAGAGGACATTGTATGGTACCAACCAGAGAATGGGCTTGTCCCTGAGCCTCATCCAGCGACAAAACGGCCTATGATGCTTGATGGCGCACTTTAGGAGGAATCTTGCTTTCTCAATAAGCAATAAAGTGCATTAAGGGCAAAACGTAAATGTGAGTGAGCACACACCTGTCTCATGAGTCTGAATCAATAGATTGCATCCAGTGAACAATAATTTGTTTAATGACAACCAGTGTTTCCAACCTTGTACATGTATTTCTGTCCAATGCATTGAATCCCAAAATTGCTCTGAAATATGCTTTAAGTAACCTTTTTGTTTTTTGAAGTTTTGAATGGTGTGTTCTATATCTTAAATCAAATTAAACATGTACAATTGTGACATAAATGTTTTAAATCAGTTGTTTAGTATGAAATGTAATTTCCACAGCACTGTCATTACCACAACGCTAAGTCAATACCAAGATTTTGATGTGGTAAATGCCTGTTTCTGAGTATCATCAAGGCATATATGGACATTTAGACAAGACAATGATGAATACATATAATTAAAATACCTTAGGCACAATTTCTGTCATTTCCTTTTCTACTAAAATAATGTTTTATGACGTGGTGGTAATGACATTTCCAGTCAGGTATTTGGGGAAACCAATAAAAATCTTTATATTCTTAAATAGTATATTCTCAGCCACTATTAGATTTTGTTTCCAGACAGGGTGAAGAACATTTTCAGGTAGATAAAAATCAGTTTCAGGAGGTCTCATTTTCAAAAGCATTTAACATCCAAAAGTGCCGGTATTAGCAAAATCAACAAACAATCTTACGTAACTAGTACGAAACCACTGCTAAAGCTTCCGTTTCACGTGACAATGTAACATTTGGTGGGGCCTACACGGAACTGGTAAAACTATTTCTGGAAAAGAAAATTCTGATAAATTCTAAAGAAATTACCAGAAAAATTCAATGAAAAGCTGACAAACCAAATATGCATAGCAACCTAGAGGTAGGTAAATGGTGGTTTTGTCCCTGTCTTCTCTCTGAAGGTCGTGAGAATGATGAACTGTAGGCTGTGTGTGCACTGCGGAGGCCCGTCAGAGGCTTGACCACTTTGGACAATCAGACCGTTGAAAAATAATCACCAGCCACTCCTATCCAGTCTTATAAACAACATGAGAAGGCGCAGGTTCAAAACCACAAGTTTTAAGGCACGTCAGTAGCGGACAAGGCTGCAGCACAGTCCAAGTGCACACACCTGATACATCAGGCAAACATTATTTTTTTGTTGTTGCTTGTATTGCATATTTTTGGGGCATTAATCCGTGTCACATAGTTTGCAAACAATAAATACATCTATAATTGAGTTAATAAAGTCTCCATACAAAGATGGTCTCTTTTTTGCTTTCTTGAGTAAGGCAGCTCCAAAACAATACAATGTCTTATATGCTGCTTCATAATTGATGTAATATGCCAGTGAGATATGTACGGTTCTGACTTGGTGTACAGGGAGAATACCTGTAAGAACGGCCCACGTTCTGAATTCTGTCGCTGTATATTTAAAAAGTGCTGAACAAATAGTTAATTACTATGTCCGTCCTAGCTCGCTCATTAATGTCTTAATCGAAATTACTGATTGCCTCTTATCCGCTCGTCGTCCCTTTATGCCATAGTTGGTACATCTCAATTGTCAGTAGAAACCACATTTGTTTAAGAAAGTCAGCAATATCAGGTATGTATTTTTATAAAGGCAGTAAATTAGGCTGAATGAACTTTCGCTGCCAGACAAGGCGCACCGACAGAAAGACACATTAATATGAGATACAGCACCCGAGCAAGCAAAACAGCGCCCCTCTGTCTCCGTAAAGTATGCGTAGACCGTGTATCTGAGGCAGTCCCGACAGAAGCAGTATGGCATGCAATACCTTTTCTGGCCAGACAGCATCAGATACATGGGCTACATCTAGTAAGACAGAGGGGCGTGTTTTGCTCGCTAGTTTCAGCAGAGAGGAAGAGGCAAAGCGAGACGGCTCTCACACTGAAATCTGTCCTGAGTAAATTCAATGTGTTTCTATGGGCATTGAGTTTATTCAGGACAGATTTCAGTGTGAGAGCCCTCTCTCTCGTGTTCCTTTCTTTGGGACAACTACTCGCATTGTTAGGGTGGAGACATGGGCATCTCGTCATTATGTATTGATCTCTGGTTTCAGCTATTTGTGAATTGGAATGGAAAGTTGGCGGGTGCACTGTGCACTGTGTCATGATGTTGGCCTGTGGGTAAGGTTTGTTAAACATAGAGAGTCTGGGAACATCAAACAAGTGGAGGGAAAGGAACCATATTTTGGTAATAGAACCAGTTGAAAATATGCGTGGGTACTTAAGGAATATGATGTCAGTTCGGTTGTCATCTGAGACATTATGACTGATGACAGGACGACCTAAACTGTATCTGGGAAAGTCTACACATTATAGTTATCAGATTCACATGGAATTGTTGTGCAATTCAAATGTTTAAATATAACATTATTTGTGAAAAGATTATATGTAATTTTAGCCTCCAAATGAGAGATTTGGGTTTTCATAAGGTTAGGGCTGCTCAATCAGTGGCCCGCCCCTGTGAAGAGACATGGGTTATAAACACACCCTTCTCTCCCTCCATATAAGCCCTTGACGAAAATGTTATCTCATGTTCCGGGTACAATAGGATGACGGTCCGATGTCAGAAGGTTTCAGATAATAACTACAGAATGAAGCCAAACTCTGCGTGAGCTTTGGTTGCAAATGGTATAAACTTTGAACTCTTATTCGCTACAGAAGTGATACCTCCTAGCTGTTGAGTCAGCAGCGGCCGCTGCAAACGTGGGCATGGAGAGGACAGACAGAGTATCCCGTCTACCACCCAATGACGACACTACAACTTTTCCCGTTCACCACCAGAAACACTCTTCAAAGGACTCTGTTGGGCAACACAGCCATCCATCTTCCACCTACCTATTGAATTACAGCTCAGAGTAAATATTTATTGCATAGGTTATTGTATTTCCGATATCACAGCTTCTCCCTTTGTTCCTCAGTCTTCCCGCTCTTTCACTCAAACCCAACCCACTTTCCTTTGTGTAACCAGCTGTCATATCTGCTCCGTCCGCTAGGGACGTTTTCCTTTATGACATAATTTGTAATCAAGGTATGATTCATTCTTTGTATATGTAATTCTGTGTGATTAGTTAGGTATTTAGTAAATAAATAATTAAACCCAATTTTGTATTGCTGATTCAACTTGTTAGCCAGGGTTTGTGAAGATAACCAAGAATTTACAACTTTCAGATGAGACTGAAATAAGGTGACGATTAATTAATATTGACTGCTATTGATGTAAAATTTTACTAGGTATTTAAGAGTTTATTCGGAAGATAACTGCTCTATAAATATTATTTTGTGGTGCCCCAACTTTCTAGTTAATGACATTTACATGATTAGCTAAATCAGGTAATATTAATTACAGAGAGAGGATTTTAACATATCACTTAATCCAGCATAGTCAAAGACACGACAACTGTTTGATTCTGGCTTCCCCTAAAGTAAATTGATGTTTTGCCAAAATTATATAATTTCTCCTGTCCAAATAAAACCATTAAAAATGCTTCACCAGAGAGCATGACATAGCAACAGAGGATCTTAATCTTTATTTATTTTTTAAATAGCTGATGATTGTATCAAATCACAAGTGCATAGGACTATGCCTATTTGGGAAGCCAGCAATTTGGGCAACGTGCGTGTCAATAGGCCTAGCTGGTTATTGAATTGTAATTTAAGATGTTTAGACAAGAAGAAATGAAGGAGTGTGTGTGGCGAAGATATGGGCAACCTTCTCCGGAGTACTTGCACTCCACTCTTCAGAATGTGCTCCGCATGAGAATTGTTTGCCCTTTGATTGTTTATTGTTTTATCAATTCCATATTTCATATGTCATCAGTAGGCCTAGTAAATGTAATTTGGTTACATTAATTTATGTTAATGCATGTATTTCAGTACCTTTCTCATTCTCGGAGAGGAAACGTTGTTTGCAGAGTAGCACTTCACTAGCGATAGCTCCAAGTCAAGACATATAGAAAGGGAGGAAGACAGTCGTAGAGAGATTCATGCGATGTGATTTGTCCCTATGGCAAATGCTGGTGCTCTTGCGTTAGTTGAATTCCAACTAAGATTTTGACTATTTTAATTCAGATTTTATTATTAAACACATGACAATACTTTTGAGAAACAACAATGTCATTATTGAAATCAAACTTCATAAAAAAATGCGCATGTAAAAATAATCATAACTTGCAAGCAGATGGTAGGACAAATAATTGTAAGCTTCCTCAAATTTGAAACTCACTAGTTGTCTATTGTCATTATTATAGCACCCATTAACAAAATGTGTGCATGGGCATGCGCACAAAAGATTTGATTCTGCCTGTCCAATTGACTCATTCTGGCACCGGCCCTGGCTACACCGTATTGCAGAAGAAACCCAAACCAGAGTGTACACCTCAAAGTCCAATGAGCCTGACCCTTTCTAAAAAATTTGCTGTAGCCCTGCTTGGGATATTCAGCCTACATTGGCTATTGGTTGAGACGCAGTGCCCTTTCTAGCTTGGTATGTCAGGGTGGGCAATTGTAAACGTGAATTGGGCCAATTTGAAGGTAATACTGCATTACGTTTATATACTGCTCAAAAAAGAAAGGGAACACTAAAATAACACATCCTAGATCTGAATGAATTAAATATTTCTTTACATAGTTGAATGTGCTGACAACAAAATCACACAAAAATTATCATTGGAATTCAAATTTATCAACCCATGGAGGTCTGGATTTGGAGTCACACTCAAAATTAAAGTTGAAAATTACCCTAAAAGGCTGATCCAACTTTGATGTAATGTCCTTAAAACAAGTCAAAATGAGGCTCAGTAGTGTGTGTGTGGCTCAGTAGTGTGTGCTCCTGATGAGGTGGCGGATGGTCTCCTGAGGGATCTCCTCCCAGGCCTGGACTAAAGCATCCGCCAACTCCTGGACAGTCTGTGGTGCAATGTGGCGTTGGTGGATGGAGCGAGACATGATGTCCCAGATGTGCTCAATTGGATTCAGGTCTGGGGAACAGGCGGGCCAGTCCATAGCATCAATGCCTTCCTCTTGCAGGAACTGCTGACACACTCCAGCCACATGAGGTCTAGCATTGTCTTGCATTAGGAGGAACCCAAGGCCAACCGCACCAGCATATGGTCTCACAAGGGGTCTGAGGATCTCATCTCGGTACCTAATGGCAGTCAGGCTACCTCTGGCGAGCACATGGAGGGCTGTGCGGCCCCCCAAAGAAATGCCACCCCACACCATGACTGACCCACCGCCAAACCGGTCATGCTGGAGGATGTTGCAGGCAGCAGAACGTTCTCCACGGCGTCTCAAGACTGTCACGTCTGTCACGCGCTCAGTGTGAACCTGCTTTCATCTGTGAAGAGCACAGCTCCTCCTTGCACAAAGGCGGAGGTAGCGGTCCTGCTGCTGGGTTGTTGCCCTCCTACGGCCTCCTCCACGTCTCCTGATGTACTGGCCTGTCTCCTGGTAGCACCTCCGTGCTCTGGACACTACGCCGACAGAAACAGCAAACCTTCTTGCCACAGCTCGCATTGATGTGTCATCCTGGATGAGCTGCACTACCTGAGCTACCACTAGAGTGAAAGCACCGCCAGCATTCAAAAGTGACCAAAACATCAGCCAGGAAGCATAGGAACTGAGAAGTGGTCTTTGGTCACCACCTGCAGAACTACTCCTTTATTGCGGGTGTCTTGCTAATTGCCTATAATTTCCACCTGTTGTCTATTCCATTTGCACAACAGCATGTGAAATTTATTGTCAATCAGTGTTGCTTCCTAAGTGGACAGTTTGATTTCACAGAAGTGTGATTGACTTGGAGTTACATTGTGTTGTTTAAGTGTTCCCTTTATTTATTTTTGAGCAGTGTAGTTTATTGAGTTGCATTAATACTCCCAATTCAAAAGCTTGATTTTATGTCCATTTTAAAACCAATTTCCTGCAATTCTACGTAGTAATGATTTTTGTTCACTACTTGGTCAATTGATTTGATAGCATGTTTAATCTATGCAAATACATTATATGAATTGATAGTTAACCTGTTTTCTTTTAATTCTGTAATAGGCTGTATTGTAACCATGTGTTAAAGCTAATCAAATCAAAGTGTATTTAAGCTACACCTTACAATACTAAAGCTCTCCACACAAACAGTACAATGATATTAAGCTATATGTACAGTTGAAGTCAGAAGTTTACATAAACCTTAGCCAAATACATTTCAACTCAGTTTTTTTTACAATTCCTGACATTTAATCCTAGTAAAGATTCCCTGTTTTAGGTCAGTTAGGATCACCACTTTATTTTAAGAATTTGAAATGTCAGAATAATAGTAGAGAGAATGATTTATTTCAGCTTTTATTTATTTCATCACATTCCCAGTGGGTCAGACGTTTACATTCACTCAATTAGTATTTGGCAGCATTGCCTTAAAATTGATTAACTTCAGTCAAACGTTTCGGGTAGCCTTCCACAAGCTTCCCACAATATGTTGGGTGTATTGTGGCCCATTCCTTCTGACAGAGCTGGTGTAACTGAGTCAGGTTTGTAGGCCTCCTTGCTTGCACACGCTTTTTCAGTTCTGCCCACAAATTTTGTATGGGATTGAGGTCAGGGCTTTGTGATGGCCACTCCAATACCTTGACTTGTTGTCCTTAACCCATTTTGCCACAACTTTGGAAGTATGCTTGGCGTCATTGTCCATTTGGAAGACCCATTTGCGACCAAGCTTTAACTTCCTGACTTACGTCTTGAGATGTTGCTTCAATATACAGTGCCTTGCGAAAGTATTCGGCCCCCTTGAACTTGGCAACCTTTTGCCACATTTCAGGCTTCAAACATAAAGATATAAAACTGTAATTTTTTTTGAAGAATCAACAACAAGTGGGACACAATCATGAAGTGGAACGACATTTATTGGATATTTCAAACTTTTTTAACAAATCACAAACTGACAAATTGGGCGTGCAAATTTATTCAGCCCCTTTACTTTCAGTGCAGAAAACTCTCTCCAGAAGTTCAGTGAGGATCTCTGAATGATCCAATGTTGACCTAAATGACTGATGATGATAAATACAATCCACCTGTGTGTAATCAAGTCTCCGTATAAATGCACCTGCACTGTGATAGTCTCAGAGGTCCGTTAAAAGCGCAGAGAGCGTCATGAAGAACAAGGAACACACCAGGCAGGTCCGGCAGGTCCGAGATACTGTTGAAGAAGTTTAAAGCCGGATTTGGATACAAAAATATTTCCCAAGTTTTAAACATCCCAAGGAGCACTGTGCAAGCGATAATATTGAAATGGAAGGAGTATCAGACCACTGCAAATCTACCAAGAACTGGCCGTCCCTCTAAACTTTCAGCTCATACAAGGAGAAGACTGATCAGAGATGCAGCCAAGAGGCCCATGATCACTCTGGATGAGCTGCAGATATCTATAGCTGAGGTGGGAGACTCTGTCCATAGGACAACAATCAGTCGTATATTGCACAAATCTGGCCTTTATGGAAGAGTGGCAAGAAGAAAGCCATTTCTTAAAGATATCCATAAAAAGTGTCGTTTAAAGTTTGCCACAAGCCACCTGGGAGACACACCAAACATGTGGAAGAAGATGCTCTGGTCAGATGAAACCAAATTTGAACTTTTTGGCAACAATGCAAAACGTTATGTTTGGCGTAAAAGCAACACAGCTCATCACAGCTCAACACACAGCTCAACACACCATCCCCACTGTCAAACATGGTGGTGGCAGCATCATGGATTGGACCTGCTTTTCTTCAGCAGGGACAGGGAAGATGGTTAAAATTGATGGGAAGATGGATGGAGCCAAATACAGGACCATTCTGGAAGAAAACCTGATGGAGTCTGCAAAAGACCTGAGACTGGGATGGAGATTTGTCTTCCAACAAGACAATGATCCAAAACATAAAGCAAAATCTACAATGGAATGGTTCAAAAATAAACATATCCAGGTGTTAGAATGGCCAAGTCAAAGTCCAGACCTGAATCCAATCGAGAATCTGTGGAAAGAACTGAAAACTGCTGTTCACAAATGCTCTCCATCCAACCTCACTGAGCTCGAGCTGTTTTGCAAGGAGGAATGGGAAAAAAGTTCAGTCTCTCAATGTGCAAAACTGATAGAGACATACCCCAAGTGACTTACAGCTGTAATCGCAGCAAAAGGTGGCGCTACAAAGTATTAACTTAAGGGGGCTGAATAATTTTGCATGCCCAATTTTTCAGTTTTTGCTTTGTTAAAAAAGTTTGAAATATCCAATAAATGTCGTTCCACTTCATGATTGTGTCCCACTTGTTGTTGATTCTTCACAAAAAAATACAGTTTTATATCTTTATGTTTGAAGCCTGAAATGTGGTAAAAGGTCGCAAAGTTCAAGGGAGCCGAATACTTTCGCAAGGCACTGTACTTTCGCAAGGCACTGTATCCACATAATTTTCCTGCCTCATGTTGCCATCTATTTTGTGAAGTGCACCAGTCCCTCCTCTAGCAAAGCACCCCCACGACATGATGCTGCCACCCCCGTGCTTCACGGTTGCCACCCCAGGGCTTCACATTTCTCCAAAAAGTACCATCCTTGTCCCCATGTGCAGTTGCAAACCGTAGTCTGGCTTTTTTTAATGGCGGTTTTGGAGCAGTGGCTTCTTCCTTGCTGAGCGACCTTTCAGGTTCTGTTGATATAGGACTCGTTTTACTGTGGACATAGATACTTTCCAGCATCTTCACAAGGTCCCTTGCTGTTGTTCTGGGATTGATTTGCACCTTTTGCACCAAAGTACGTTCATCTCTAGGAGACAGAACGCGTCTCCTTCCTGAGCGGTATGACGGCTGCGTGGTCCCATGGTGTTTATATGTGTGTACTATTGTTGGTACAGATGAACGAGGTACCTTCAGGTGTTTGGAAATTGCTCCCAAGGATGAACCAGACTTGTGGAGGTCTACAAATGTTTTCTGAGGTCTTGGTTGATTTCTTTTGATTTCCCCATGATGTCAAGTAAAGAGGCAGTGAGTTTGAAGTTAGGCCTTGAAATACATCCACAGGTACACCTCCAATTGACTCAAATGATGTCATGACATCATTTTCTGGAATTTTCCATGCTGTATAAAGGCACAGTCAACTTTGTGAATGTAAACTTCTGACCCACTGGAATTGTGATACAGTGAATTATAAGTGAAATAATCTGCCTGTAAACAATTGTTGGAAAAATTACTTGTGTCATGCACACAGTAAATGTCCTAACCGACTTGCCAACACTATAATTTGTTAACAATACATTTGTGGAGTTGTTGAAAAACGAGTTTAAATGACTCCAAGGAAAAGAGTATGTAAACTTCCAACTTCAACTGTATTTATATTTATATTAGACTATAGCCTACAAATAGCACGTAGTCGTAGGCCGGTTATAATGCAAATTATTGTAAAGTGAGATCAAAGCTGAATCAATGTCTTACAAGATCGCATAATGATTCATGTGCTTGTTACATAACAGAACCTAATATAATAGTATAGCAGGACTATAAGGTTACTGTTACACCCCAAACACCTCCTCATCTCGAATTATATGTTAGGATGGTTAGCTGAAGCAGAATAGTCTTTTTTTCAATCAAGCAACAAAACTCAACAGCGAGGGCAGGATTTATGCTTTGGTTGAAACAGAATGCAAGAAAGGCTAATAGTTTGTTAGCACCATCTGCTCTAATTCACTCACCAAACAGTAATTCTAGAAGATCTAAATGCTAATTCCCATTAAAAACTGATTGAGATCAATCAAATGATTGGCATGCAGATGCAGTTTGGACATTTAACTGGTAAATCGTGAATATTTATCATTCACGATTGACAGTGATGATGGCCTATTTTTGAAATGTGGTAGGCTATGCCTGACTTGGTGATTGAGGGTAGTTAAAATAAAACAATTGATTGAGACAATATGTATGGGTATAGGCAGATGCTGCAATTGGCAGATGCATTTTATGCATATATTATAGGCTAATGATATAGAATTTCAGTGCCTTCAGAAAGTATTCATACCCCTTGACTTATTCCACATTTTGTTGTGTAAATATTTTTTTCTCACCCATCTGCACACAATACCCCATAATGGGGAAGTCACTGAAGTCATAAATGACAACGTGCTGGCCTTCTAGGCAGAGTTCCTCTGCCCAGTGTCTGTGTTCTTTTGCCCATCTTAATGTTTATTTTTTGGGGGCCAGTCTGAGATATGGCTTTTTACTTTGCAACTCTGCCTAGAAGGCCGGAATCCTGGAGTCGCCTCTTCACTGTTGATGTTGAGACTGGTGTTTTGCGGGTACTATTTAATGAAGCTGCCAGTTGAGGACTTGGGAGGCGTCTGTTTCTCAAACTAGATACTCTAATGTACTTTTCCTTTTGCTCAGTTGTACACCTGGAACTCCCACATCTCTTTCTATTCTGGTTAGAGCCAGTTTGCTCTGTTCTGAGACGGGAGTAGCGTTGTACGAGATCTTCAGTTTCTTGGCAATTTCTCGCATGGAATAGCCTTCATTTCCCAGAACAGGAATAGACTGCGAGTTTCAGAAGAAATGTCTTTGTTTCTGGCCATTTTGAGCCTGTAAGCGAACCCACAAATGCTGATACTCCAGATGCTCAACTAGTCTAAAGAAGGACATTTGTATTGCTTCTTTAATCAGCATAACAGTTTTCAGCTGTGCTGACATAATTGCAAAAGGGTTTTCTAATGATCAACTAGCCTTTTCAAATGATAAACTTGGATTAGCTAACACAACGTGCCATTGGAACACAGGAGTGATAGTTGCTGATAATGGGCCTCTGTACGCCTATGTAGATATTCCATAAAAAATCTGCCGTTTAAAGCTACAATAGTTGTTTACAACATTAACAATGTCTACACTGTATTTCTGATCTGATCTGATTTGATGTTATTTTAATGGACAAAGATGTGCTTTTCTTTCAAAAACAAGGACATTTCTAAGTGACCCCAAACTTTGGAACGGTAGTGTATATATATTAAATGAGTATGTAAGATATGTGAACATTATTAAAGTGGCTTCATTAAAGTGACTAGTGATCCATTTATTAAAGTGGCCAATGATTTCAAGTATGTATGTAGGCAGCAGCCTCTCTGTGTTAGTGATGGTCTGATGGCCTTGAGACAGAAGCTGTTTCTCAGTCTGTCGGGTCCCAGCTTTGATGCAACTGTACTGACCTCCCCTTCTGGATGGTAGCAGTGGGTGAACAGGCAATTGCTCGGGTGGTTGTTGTCCTTGATAATCTTTTTGGCCTTCCTGTGACATCGGGTGGTGTAGGTGTCCTGGAGGGCAGGCAGTTTGCATCCGGTGATGCGTTGTGCAGACCACATCACCCTCTGGAGAGCCTTACGGTTGTGGGTGGTGCAGTTGCCATACCAGGCGGTGATACAGCCCGACAGAATGCTCTCAATTGTGCATTTGTAAAAGTTTGTGAGGGTTTTCGGTGACAAGTCACACTTCTTCAGCCTCGTGAGGTTGAAGTGGCACTGTTGTGCATTTTTCACTACACTGTCTGTGTGGGTGGACCATTTTAGTTGGTCCGTAATGTGTATCCCTTAAAAGGAACTTAAAATGTTCCACCTTCTCCACTGCTCTCCCGTCGATGTGGATAGGGAGGTGCTCCCACTGCTGTTTCCTGAAGTCCACGATCATCTCCTTTGTTTTGTTGACGTTGAGTGAGAGGTTGTTTTCCTGACACCACACTCCCTGCTCTCACCTCCTCCCTGTAAGGCTCTCTCGCCGTTGTTGGTAATCAAGCCGACTACTGTTGTGTCGTCTGCAAACTTGATGATTGAGTTGGAGGCGTGCATGGCCACGCAGTCATGGGTGAACAGGGAGTACAGGAGGGGGCTGAGCATGCACCCTGGTGGGGCCCCAGTGTTGAGGATCAGCGAAGTGGAAATGTTGTTTCCTACCTTCACCACCTAGGAGCTGCCTTTCATGTCCAGGACCCAATCGCACAGGACGGGGTTGAGACCCAGGGCCTCAAGCTTAATGATGAGCTTGGAAGGTAGTATGGTGTTGAATGCTGAGCTGTAGTTGATGAACAGTATTCTGACATAGGTATTCCTCTTGTCCAGATGGGATAGGGCAGTGTGCAGTATGATGGTGATTGCATTGTCTGTGGTTATTCGGGCGGTATGCAAATTGAAGTGGGTCTAGGGTGGCAGGTAAGGTGGAGGTGATATGATCCTTGACTAGTCTCTCAAAGCACTTCATTTTTGACAGAAGTGAGTGCTATGGGGCAATAGTAATTTAGTTCAATTACCTTTTCCTTCTTGGGTACAGGAACAATGGTGGCCATCTTGAAGAATATGCGGACTGTAGACTGGGATAGGGAGAGATGAAATATGTCCGTAAACACACCAGCCAGCTGGTCTGCGCATGCACTGAGGACGCAGGTAGTAAGACATTTAAGTAAAACATTTAAACGAGGGTTAACACGTTTAAATGTCTTACACACATCAGCCATGGAGAAGGGGGGGAGGCTGCAGTCCTTGGTAGCGTGCCGCTTTGGTGGCACTATTATCTTCAGAGCGGGCAAAGAGGGTGTTTAGTTTGTCTGGAAGCAAGATATCGGTGTCCATGACGTGGCAGGTTTTCTTTTTGCAGTCCGTAATTCCCTGTAGACCCTGCCACATACGTCTCGTGTCTGAGTCGTTGAATTCTGACTCCACTTTGTCCCTATACCGACACTTCGCTTGTTTGATTTTCTTGCAAAGGGAATAACTACACTGTTTTTACTCAGCCATATTCCCAGTCATCTTTCCAGTGATGCAGTGATTCTTATTTTCAGTTTTGCACAAATGCTGCAGTCCATCCACGATTTCTGGTTAGGGTAGGTTTAAATAGTCACAGTGGGTACAACATTTCCAATGCACTTCCTTATAAACTCACTCACCAAATTAGCATATAAATTGGTGTTATTCTCTGAGGCTGCCCGGAACATTTCCCAGTCCGTGTGATCAAAACAATCTTGAAGTGTGGATTCCGATTGGTCAGACCAGCGTTGAATCATTCTAGTCAAGGGTACATCCTGTTTGAGTTTCTTCCTTTGGGAAGGGCAGGTCGTCTAGTGGTTAGAGTGTTGGGCCAGTAACCAAAAGGTTGCGGGATTAAATCCCTGAGCTGACAAGGTAAAAATCGGTTGGTCTGCACTTGATCAAGGCAGTTAACCCACTGTTCCCCGGTAGGCCATCATTGTAAATAAGAATGTGTTCATAATTGACTTAACTAGTTAAATATTAAAGAAATAGACATATGGAGTTGTGGTCAGATTTGCCGGGGAGGGCCTTGTATGTATTGTGGAAGTTAGAGTAGCAGTGATCCAGTGTATTTCCCACACGAGTGCTACAATCAATATGCTGATAGAATTTAGGTAGCCTTGTTCTCAAAGTTGCTTTGTTAAAATCCCCAGCTACAATAAATGCAACCTTGGGATATATGGTTTCCAGTTTGCATAGAGTCCAGTGAAGTTCTTTGAGGGCCGTTGTGGTATCGGCTTGGAGAGGGATATACACGGCTGTGATAATAACCGACGAGAATTATCTTGGGAGATAGTATGGTCGGCATTTAATTGGAAGGAATTATAGGTCATGTGAACAAAATGACTTGAGTTCCTGTATGTTGTTATGATTACACCATGAGTCATTGATCATGAAGCATACACCCCTGCCCTTCTTCTTCTCAGTGATATGTTTATTTCTGTTGCCGCGACGCATAAAGAATCCCGTTGGCAGTACCGACTCCGACAACATATCCCGAGAGAGCCATGTTTCCGTGAAAACATAGAATGCTACAGTCCCAGATGTCTCTCTGAAAGCAGCCCCTGCCATAATTTTGTCTACCTTCTTATCTATAGACTGAACATTGGCGAGTAATATAATCGGAAGCGGTGTGTGGTGTGCCTGCCTTCGAAGTCTGACCAGGAGGCCGCTCCCTCTACCTCTTCTGCGGCAACGTTGTTTTGGGTCGGCCTCTGGAATCATATCCAATGTCCTGGCTGGTGGTGAGAACAAAGGATCCGCTTCAGGAAAGTCATATTCCTGATCATAATGTTGGTAAGTTGACGTTGCTCTGATATCAAATAGTTCTAATAATGCTTAAGATTTTCTGGGCTAACAATGTAAGAAATAATTCATTAAAAAAACAAAATACTGCATAGTTTCCTAAGGACTAGAAGCGAGGCAACCATCTCTGTCGGCGGGAACAATGAATGTAGTCAAATACAGGGAAATCCTTGATGAGAACCTACTTCAGAGTGCAAACTCCCTTAGACTGGGGTGCAAACTACCTTAGACTGGGGTGCAAACTACCTTGGCCCCAAGCATACATCCAAAGAAACTCTGGAATGGCTTCAGAACAAGAATGTGAAAGTCCTTGAGTGGCCCAGTCAAAACCCAGACTTTAATCCCATTGAAAATCTGTGGAAGGACTGCTGTTCACTGCCGCTTCCCATTTAACAACAAAGCTTGAGAAAATCTGCAAGGAAGAATGGGAGAAAATCCCCAAATCCAGATGTTCAAAGTTGATACAGACATACCCAGGAAGACTCAACGCTGTAATCGCTGCCAAAGGGGCTTCTACAAAGTATTGACTCGTGAATATTTGAGATATTTCTGTATTCAATTTTCAGTACATTTGCAAAAATGTCTAAAACCACTTTTTCACTTTGGTGTATTGTGTATAGATGGGTGAGAAAAAATATATTTAATCCATTGTGAATTCAAGCTATAACACAACAGAATGTGGAATACGTCAAGGGGTATGAATACTTTCTAAGGGCACTGTATATCATATAGAATGATATGTTTAATAGGCTATAGGTTCAATAGGATTTTATTGGGTAAGAAGACTAATTAGAATGTGATTTGAGTTGCCAACGTGACACATCAAATTGAAAAAATGTAAAGACATGGTTCTTAATTTGTGGCATGGTTTTCCCTTTATCCAAATCTTGAATATACATGCAGACGAATGAATGCAAGGAGGACAATAACAGCCTACTACTCTGGAGTCATAAAAACAATTAAATACAATGATGCTATTTGGTCGGTCACTGATCAGCTCTCAGGACAATTATACTATATGCGGTGGGTCGGGTTGCGGAGTAAAATATGTCCTGATTTCGGGTGGGTCTCGCAATTGATTGATCCTCTCTCTCTCTCTCTCTCACTCTCTCTCTCTCTCTCTCTCTCTCTCTCACTCTCTCTCTCCCTCTCCCTCTCTCTTTCTCTCTCTCTCTCTCTCTCTCTCTCACTCTCTCTCTCTCTCTCTCTCTCTCTCTCTCTCTCTCTCTCTCCTCTCCCTCTCCCTCTCCCTCTCCCTCTGTCTCTCTCCCTCTGTCTCTCTCTCTCTCTCTTCTCTCTCTCTCTCTCTCTCTCTCTCTCTCTCTCTCTCTCTCTCTCTCTCTCTCACTCACACTCTCTCTCACTCACACTCTCACTCTCTTACTCAAACAGGGACATACAGTATTCAATCTGGCCAGAGAGGCTGGACACCCATGCTGCGACTGGGCCCAGAGACCTTAGCCTGAAAGTGTGTGTGTGTGTAAGTAGACCTGGTGTAGGTGTGTGTACGAGCCAGAATGAGGGTACTTACGTCTAGAGATGTGTACACCAAACAATAGCCTAACCAATACAACTTACTATTCAGAGATAGGAACCAGTTGTACTCTGACATATGGGCAGTATTTTTCACTTACTTAACCACTGAAGGAGAGAGCATGTTATCAAAAATACACTGATTAGCTAGTGTGTGTGTGTGTGTGTGTGCATGCTTGCTTGCAAGAGTGAAGATGTGCGCATGCATCGTCTCACATGTGTGTGTGTTTTCACTTTGTATATTATTTTTGTCATTGTGTGTGTGTACGTGTATCACGATCCCACCTCCCATGTGGGGAGCGGAACAGCAATGAGTGTGAATGAGCTCTTTAAACTCCCACAGTGTCTGGGGGACTGGTGTCTGTCACCATGATGCGCCGGCCGTTAGTCAACTCCATTACTGCCGCGTCCTCATCTCCGTCCCTGTCAACACCTCCCACGCCGCTCGCCCAGCCTCCCCAACACCCACACACAGGAAACACGTTGGTAGCGACGCAGCACGTCCCAGACTTCCAAGTGGAGGATTACCCAGAACAACCCACTGTTTTTCGGTTAAAAGCACGCCAGTACACCCAACACCATCATACCGACAATGGTACAGACAAAACATTCCTGGTGTTCCTTTCCGTTTTTATTAATGTCCCTGACTGCACATGTGAGGCGATGAGGGACCACAATGGAAATGGCATAACTCATTGACTTTGTGTTATCGCCGACAGGTTTTAAAATGTATCTACTATGCGTAGCTATATGTAATTATATACTGTCAAATACAATCAGTTGATTTGTTAAAAAGCTCAATCCTGTGCTGGGCTTATGTCTGACAGATTTTGATTTTTGTGCGTTCTGCTTGTATCTTACTCGTGTTTCGGTGGTAAATTCAACGTGGGTCTTTAAATTCAACCCCACTGTGTGTGTGTGTGTGGAATTCCATGCTGCTCCTTGGCTATCTCTGTTAATGTAAAACTGCTGCTACTGGAGAATGAGAAAATGGTGGTTGGGTTGTGATCCTATCGAGACATTATTTGACAGAAGACACCGGGAGGGCCGCATCGTAATGCTAATGTCACTGTGTAGGTCTGTGATAAGAGGGTTTGGATCTGATAGCACAGGGACGGCGAAATCTAGTCAGGTTTCTGTCCCCTGGAGCTAGCTAGGACTGATTTCACCACACTGCATGACGTTGGGAAATGAGGACATTGTGACTGTATGTTCACGGCACACATTGACTGCTGTATGTCTAGATTATTTGGATAAAGGTTCGGGTGGCAGAAAAGATGCCAAAATGGTTTTATGCTCCATGCATACTGCATTTGTTTTTAAAGGTAATTGATGTGGTCATGTCTTTATGAAATGGGAACGTTTGAGAAACCACCATTTGTGGCTCGTGCTCCTCCATAAACCTTATAAAGTGTGGGCCAGTTTCCTGAACACAGTTTGAGTCTAGTCCTGGATTCAAAACTATCTCAATGGAGACTCATCTGACCTTATATGTTCTACACTACGTTGTTACGTGAGCTTTTAATTGAATAGTATTCTTCTCATCTAAGGAGTGATTGAGGACAGTGTCTGGGGATTTATCTGGGAGGAAGATTGGAGTCTGAGGGTCTGATGTGATGAAATTAAGCTTTTGTTAAGATAATCGAGGGTCAGACCAGATGAATTTAGTGATACCATACTTCAATAAAAATGAAATTGGTGAGGTGAAAAATAAGTAATTTTGTGTAATGATAAAAATGTGTAATCATTTAATTAATGATAAAAAAATGGAAAAAATGGAATTGAAAATTCCTGATCTTTACCAATGTTTCTTTTTCCCTCTCTCCGTCACACTCTCTCTTTCACTGTGGAATGAGACTTTATATCCTGGCTCTAAACCACTACAATAGCACTTTAAATCAGTTAGTGGTTGGACTCGAACTCTTACCTTGTTCTCTTGCTCTCTCGTTCTTGTTCTGTCTGTCTCTCTCGCTCCGTGTTGCTCTCTCTCCATGTCTCTCTCAATCTGTCTCTCTCTCTCCACGTCTCTCTCGCTCCGTGTTGCTCTCTCTCCGTGTCTCTCTCAATCTGTCTCTCTCTCTCCACGTCTCTTTCGCTCCGTGTTGCTCTCTCTCTGTGTCTCTCTCAATCTGTCTCTCTCTCTCCACGTCTCTCTCTCTCCGTGTCTCTCTCAATCTGTCTCTCTCTCTCCACGTCTCTCCGTGTCTCTCTCTCTCCACGTCTCTCTCGCTCCGTGCTGCTCTCTCTCAGTGTCTCTCTCAATCTATGTCTGTCTGTCTCTCTTGCTCTGTCTGTCTCTCTCTCCTTCTCTCTATTCCCCTGCCTCCCTAACCCTCTCTCCACATATCTTACAGACTTACAGACCAGGCTGGAACAGCTTGGATCATAACATGCCTCTCCCTACAACCAAGATAAGTCTCAAACAACAGCACAGCTTTTGCCAAAGCCAGATATAGCTTTCAATCTGCATTTTCCAGTATAGGAGAGCAGTGGCCAGCACGCTCCCCTGTACCTAGCCTGCTCGGCACGGCCCTCCTCACCTTCCTCACTCCCGTTGTGTCAGACGCCTGTTTCGTGGAAGAGATGGATGGACAAGGGATGCATCTATGGACGCCACTTAATTACCAAACAAAGCTGTAGCCCGGCATTGTCGCCAGCTGTGTCCATGAGGCGAAGGCGACACAAACAGATCCCCGTGGCCCCGGAGAGGCGTGGTCATTCATCAGCCTGACCTCGTTGTGATGCCAGACATACTTCGGCCCCTCGCTTCCATCCCTCCACCTCTCCTCCGCTCCACATGGCCCCCGTCTGCTCATCGCCACCTCCGTTTATTCATCCCCCCCCTGTCCCCCAGCTACACTCATATTAATACTAATGACGGCGGCATTGTGGGGCCGGACACTCCATCTTGTTGGCCAGGCTCATCCTGTTTGTTCTTTAATTCCATCTTTATTCATTTATGCCGTTTTTGTCCCCCGAAGAGGCATATTAATACTAATGGTGATAAGGAGACCAATCATGAGAGACAGAGAGAGACACACGGACAGAGAGAGACACACAGACAGAGAGAGACACACAGACAGAGAGAGACACATAGAGAGACACACAGACAGAGAGAGAGAGACACAGAGACAGAGCGAGAGGGGGTAGAGAGGGAGACAAAGAGAGAGAGGAGAGAGAGAGAAAGGAGAGAGACAGAGGGTAGAGTGCAGGTAGAGGGTAAGGTAGGGAGGAGATCAACATGGCCCTAATTGTCTCCTCCGCTCCCCTGCTGAGGCTCTATCACACATTCATCATCAAGGTGTAATCAGTCCACACCAATTACTTTGTCAAATGAGGCCCTCCCCTCGCTACATCCGCCAGGAGGGGAGGAGACACAGGGCCGCCACACGTGTTTGTTTGTGTGTGTTTGTCTGTCAGGGGTGGGTCTGTACTCATCATATTCCATGCCATAATCATATATCTCGCCACCTAGCCTGTCCACCAATCATAGTCCACCTACCTTGGCCACTAGCCAGCACATTATCTGACCAACTCCCATGTGCTCTAGCTTTCCATGTCACATGGATTTGATGGATATAGTCACTATTATATCTAGTCTGCACTGGTAACTGGCCTATAGGACTGCAAGGTATAGCAAAACCATCATTTACTGTCAATCACTTTACATTGTTAACACACCACCCACCACCAGTCCACACAAGCCACAGTTCACTAAAGTCACCGATCAACTGAATGTCAACGTTGTGAAACGTAGCACTTGTGTTGCCTGAGTGGGCTTTAATTTCATTTTCACTTCACTAAATTAATTACGAATTGGGGGGGGGGTGATAGTGGGAGCATCCAAGAAATTACATTAGATTTGATAATATGTTAATATCCCCAGGGAGGCATGTCTGGAGATTGTTGCTTTTCTACATCACATTCATTTATTTGCAGCTCTCCGTTGCATTCGGGCCCCCACTTAAAGCACCTCCTAAAGAGGGGGAGAAAACAGAATGAGCTTGTATGTGGCAGGGAGCCTAGTGGTTAGAGTGTTGGACTAGTAACTGAAAGGTTGCAGGATCGAAACCCTGAGCTGACAAGGTACAAATCTGTTGTTCTGCCCCTGAACAAGGCAGTTAACCCACTGTTCCTAGGCCGTCAGTGTAAATAAGCATTTGGAGGACCCAGCTTTATTGGCACTGAGGGAAACGTATAGAAAGGGCCCTGGGAACATGATATGGAATCCGCTCTATATTCTGATTCTATGTCAGATCTTATCAGGTGTTCAGAATGTAGTTCATAGATGTTAGCTTGTGTTGTGCCCAGCCATACTCATGCTCTGGTGTGTAACATACAGTATGTACTGTGTTGTGCCCAGCCATACTCATGCCCTGGTGTGTAACATACAGTATGTACTGTGTTGTGCCCAGCCATACTCATGCTCTGGTGTGTAACATACAGTATGTACTGTGTTGTGCCCAGCCATACTCATGCTCTGGAGTGTAACATACAGTATGTACTGTGCTGTGCCCAGCCATACTCATGCTCTGGTGTGTAACATACAGTATGTACTGTGCTGTGCCCAGCCATACTCATGCTCTGGTGTGTAACATACAGTATGTACTGTGCTGTGCCCAGCCATGCTCTGGTATGTAACATACAGTATGTACTGTGCTGTGCCCAGCCATACTCATGCCCTGGTGTGTAACATACAGTATGTACTGTGCTGTGCCCAGCCATGCTCTGGTTTGTAACATACAGTATGTACTGCCTTGTGCTGTGCCCAGCCATACTCATGCTCTGGTGTGTAACATACAATATGTACTGTGCTGTGCCCAGCCATACTCATGCTCTGGTTTGTAACATACAGTATGTACTGCCTTGTGCTGTGCCCAGCCATACTCATGCTCTGGTGTGTAACATACAGTATGTACTGTGCTGTGCCCAGCCATACTCATGCTCTGGTTTGTAACATACAGTATGTACTGTGCTGTGCCCAGCCATACTCATGCTCTGGTGTGTAACATACAGTATGTACTGTGCTGTGCCCAGCCATGCTCTGGTATGTAACATACAGTATGTACTGTGCTGTGCCCAGCCATACTCATGCCCTGGTGTGTAACATACAGTATGTACTGTGCTGTGCCCAGCCATGCTCTGGTTTGTAACATACAGTATGTACTGCCTTGTGTTGTGCCCAGCCATACTCATGCTCTTGTGTAACATACAGTATGTACTGTGCTGTGCCCAGCCATACTCATGCTCTGGTTTGTAACATACAGTATGTACTGTGCTGTGCCCAGCCATACTCATGCTCTGGTTTGTAACATACAGTATGTACTGTGTTGTGCCCAGCCATACTCATGCTCTGGTTTGTAACATACAGTATGTACTGCCTTGTGTTGTGCCCAGCCATACTCATGCTCTGGTGTGTAACACACAGTATGTACTGTGCTGTGCCCAGCCATACTCATGCTCTGGTATGTAACATACAGTATGTACTGTGCTGTGCCCAGCCATACTCATGCTCTGGTTTGTAACATACAGTATGTACTGTGCTGTGCCCAGCCATACTCATGCTCTGGTTTGTAACATACAGTATGTACTGTGTTGTGCCCAGCCATACTCATGCTCTGGTGTGTAACATACAGTATGTACTGTGTTGTGCCCAGCCATACTCATGCTCTGGTTTGTAACATACAGTATGTACTGTGCTGTGCCCAGTCATACCCATGCTCTGGTTTGTAACATACAGTATGTACTGTGCTGTGCCCAGCCATACTCATGCTCTGGTTTGTAACATACAGTATGTACTGTGCTGTGCCCAGTCATACCCATGCTCTGGTTTGTAACATACAGTATGTACTGTGCTGTGCCCAGCCATACTCATGCTCTGGTTTGTAACATACAGTATGTACTTCCTTGTGTTTGACTGATGCTGTGGTTGCTTGATACGATACCAAACAGATTTTCCTGAAGGAGATAGTTATAATAACAGAGTTAAAATAACAGTAAATGCTGTTATTATATATTATTATAAATGATCTTATTATATGTATTCTTAAGCAATGGGCCAATGGGCCAAGGCCCAATGGGGTGTGGTATATGGCCAATATACCACGGCTAAGGAGTCCCTGGACGCAACATGGAGTGCCTGGACACAGCCCTTAGCCTCGGTATTTTGGCCATATACCACCAACCCAGAGGTGCCTTATTGCTATTATAAACTGGTTACCAACGTAATTAAAGCAGTAAAAATAGCAGTAAAAAAAATACAAATATATGGTCTGATATACAACGGCTTTCAGCCAATCAGCATTCAGGGATCGAACAACACAGTTTATAATAATTATTATAAATGGGGTCATTCGTGTCCTGGATGCTGATTGGCTGAAAGGATGCAGGATTCAAAACTACTTGTTTACTGTTCTAATTATGTTGGTAACCAGAGCAACAAGGCACCTCAGGGGTTTGTGGTATATGGTCAGTATACCAGGCGAAGGGCTGTGTCCAGGCACTCTGCGTTGCCCTTAGCCTGGTATATTGGCCATATACCACACCCCCTCGCACATAAATCCCCCTCATTGCTTAATGATCTTTTATTCAAAATGTTACCATATCTTTTAGGTATCTCACTTTGTCTCATCAACTCGGCCCTCACCCCTTCTTTTCTGTTAGCCTATATAAGGGCAGCAGTCCTTCGCCTACCCTTGGTTTAATTGTGATGAGGTGGATTTATGTGCGTCTCTCAGCAGTGTGGCTGTCATGTTGTAAATGACTGCCTGGCCACAAAGCCTGGGTTGCCTGTACAGAGGGAGGGGAAGAAAGGGGGGATAAACATGGGAACCCATCATTTCCTATTGAATTAACCTTTTCTGTCTATGTCTCCTCGTTCTTTCTGGCACTCTCCCTTCACTCGCTTTTCCACTGTCTTTAGGTTGTTCTGCCTCTCTCTCTCTCTCTCTCTCTCTCTCTCTCTCTCTCTCTCTCTCTCTCTCTCTCTCTCTCTCTCTCTCTCTCTCTCTCTCGACGGCACAGCGTATTGGCTGATCTCACCCAAATGGTCTGTTGGATTTCTTAGCATTACAGGGGGCTAGTTGGAGGAAAAGAGAGGAAAAGGGGGGTAGGAGGGAGGTGGTGGGCTTGGGGGAAATTTGGACTGGTATTGGTATACGATTGCATCAGGAGCGTGTGTGCAGACACAACCGCAGTAGTATGATACACATTGTAGGCGAACGCACCGTATTCCCCCCCCCCCCCATACAAAGGAAAGTGTGGACAGTTGGGAGGGGGAGTGCTCACAATGGCTCTGGGATACGACTCGGGTTTCTAAGAGTTCCTGTATTCGTTTTCATGTTCTAGCTGGAGTGAGATGCATGCCATGTGCATGCTTCCGTTTCGCGGTGAGGGTGTTACGGAAGGGGATGGTGTAACTGTGTAAGAATGTCGTTCGTTATCACCACATATTCATCCAGAAGTAGAGCATCACTGTAACAACGTGCATTTCAGCAAGTAGGGCAGCAGAAGCAACTCTCCCGGCTGCGTTTCAGCGCCAGCGTACGTACCGAAGGAGCCCTTGGTTCCCCTCTCCTCACGTTATTATTACTTCCAAACAAGCGCTCCCCAGGGTGAGCCTGTATTATCCAATGCCTTCACTGAAATTCTTCCAGTCGCACAACCATCTTCGTGTGTCAAGAATAAAAGGGGGGGATGCGTTACTTTACCTGAGTCTGAGTGATGAGGCTTGTTTACAAAGCAAATTAACCAACAATGAAAAAAGTTGCCAGTCACACACACACACACACCCCCCCCCCCAACCTCTTGCTTGCTAGATTGTATTCACTGTCCACCTTGAATCCAACAGATGGTTTCTCGTACTTGTTGCAAACATTAAAACCAGCGGTTGGTAAATGAGATGCTAAAGCAGAGCCGTGTTCACACACTGTTGAGAGACTTGTATACACACAGACTAGGACTCAAACAAAGCAGCTGTACGTATACAGTACATCGTTTGGACAGACTGCAAACAGCAGTTTTGACAGCTGATACTGTATGTTTGCCGAGAGTATTGGTCTTTCTGTTTTCTCAGTGTTCAGTCAATACGGAACTTGATTAACGTGCAAGTCTTTACAAGGCGAGACGAAAGTCTAAGAATGAGGGGAGATGAGTTTCAAGCAAAAACCCGTCTCAGCACCCAGGCATCTCAGCACCCAGCCGCTGATGAGACGAGACCAATGTTGAATGATGTAATGTAGAGAAAGGTGCACGGTATTTGAGGTATGTGAGTGAAAGACCTATATTTTGGTGCTTACTTGTTACTTGTTGCCTTCAAAAAATGCTTGTTCACTTGAGTGTGTGTGTGTGTGTGTGTGTGTGTGTGTGTGTGTGTGTGTGTGTGTGTGTGTGTGTGTGTGTGTGTGTGTGTGTGTGTGTGTGTGTGTGTGTGTGTGTGTGTGTGTGTGTGTGTGTGTGTGTGTGTGTGTGTGTGTACGTGTGTGTGTACGTGTGTACGTGTGTACGTGTGTGTGTGTGTGTGTGTGTGTGTGTGTGTGTGTGTGTGTGTGTGTGTGTGTGTGTGTGTGTGTGTGTGTGAGAGAGAGAGAGTGAGCGCGAGGAACACAGATAAATAAAATAGGAGAAGTTCAGTTCAGACCTGGTGTTTTGTTATTTTGTTCATTCTCCCCCTGACCTCCGCTGAAATCGCTCAGCAGACAGGAGAGTGTTGTTGAAGGCCATTTGGGTCCCTCACCCCCGTTTTTCACGGGGAGAGGGAGACGTCGGGACAGGGAATGAGACAGGCAAGGAGCCATGGGGTGGGGCCTCAGGGGCACAGGGGAGAGAGCCAGACACAGAAGGGTATTGCTGTATAAGTAGTCTATCCAGCTGTCTGGCCTCTATGAAAAGACCTGAGACAGCCTGTGTCTTATAGGACTCTCCCTCCCTCTGTTCTGTCTCTCTCTCTCTGTTCTGTCTCCCTCCCTCTGTTCTGTCTCCCTCCCTCTGTTCTGTCTCTCTCTCTGTTCTGTCTCCCTCTCTCTGTTCTCTCTCCCTCTCTCTGTTCTGTCTCTCTCTCTCTGTTCTGTCTCTCTCTCTCTGTTCTGTCTCCCCCCTCTGTTCTGTCTCTCTCTCTCTGTTCTGTCTCCCTCTCTCTGTTCTGTCTCTCTTTCTCTGTTCTGACTCTCTCTCTCTGTTCTGACTCTCTCTCTGTTCTGTCTCCCTCTCTCTGTTCTGACTCTCTCTCTCTGTTCTGACTCTCTCTCTCTGTTCTGTCTCCCTCTCTCTGTTCTGACTCTCTCTCTCTGTTCTGTCTCTTTCTCTCTGTTCTGTCTCCCTCTCTCTGTTCTGACTCTCTCTCTCTGTTCTGTCTCCCTCTCTCTGTTCTGACTCTCTCTCTCTGTTCTGACTCTCTGTCTCTGTTCTGACTCTCCCTCTCTGTTCTGTCTCCCTCTCTCTGTTCTGACTCTCTCTCTGTTCTGTCTCCCTCTCTCTGTTCTGGCTCTCTCTCTGTTCTGTCTCCCTCTCTCTGTTCTGACTCTCTGTGTCTGTTCTGACTCTCTCTCTCTGTTCTGTCTCCCTCTCTCTGTTCTGACTCTCTCTCTCTGTTCTGACTCTCTGTGTCTGTTCTGACTCTCTCTCTCTGTTCTGTCTCCCTCTCTCTGTTCTGACTCTCTGTGTCTGTTCTGACTCTCTCTCTCTGTTCTCTCATTCTGTTCTGTCTCCCTCTCTCTGTTCTGACTCTCTCTTTCTCTGTTCTGTCTCCCTCTCTCTGTTCTGGCTCTCTCTCTCTCTCTGTTCTGTCTCCCTCTCTCTGTTCTGACTCTCTGTTTTTTGTTGTTGTTGTCCCATTCTCTCCCCTTACTCTCTCTCTCTCTCTATCTCTCTCCTCCTTTCTGTGATCTCTCACGTCCGCGCCCCGTTTGCAGGGTTGGTAATGTGAGGCAAAGAGATGTCCAACTGTTTAGATAAAAAGCTGGAATATAAGGGCTGTATGCTCAGCATATGAATTTGGTGTGTTGTGTGGGTATAGTGTGTGTGTGCACGTGTGCGACTGTGTTTTTTAATTTTACCTTTATTTAACCAGGCAAGTCAGTTAAGAACACATTCTTATTTTCAATGACGGCCTAGGAACAGTGGATTAACTGCCTGTTCAGGGGCAGAACGACAGATTTGTACCTTGTCAGCTCGGGGGTTTGAACTCGCAACCTTCCGGTTACTAGTCCAACGCTCTAACCACTAGGCTACCCTGCCGCCCCAGGGTGGCCTAGTGTATGAGAGAGAGAGAGATAGGGAATGAGCTGGTTGATGGGAGTAAAACAGTGGCCTGATGATGAGAGTGTGTTTGTTTATGAAAGGGGCATGTAGAGACAGTAAATTGGTTATGGGATGCACGAGGTGGGGAGGGTATAGGCGTTCCGAACCTGTTTTCGAGGAAAAGGAGGGAAGACTGGGAAAGAGAGGAGGGCGAGGGCGAGGGAATAGAGGGGCTTCTGAGTTGTGCTCTGTCACTAATGTCTTCTGCTTACAAATCTCACTGGGAGTAATGGCCTCTTCTACAGACCATGGCACACACACACACACACACACACACACACACACTCTCTTTTTCTCTCTCCATCTCACACCCACACATGTATCATCATCATCATTCAATGTCTTTAACGCAACACACATCCACAGCTTGGCCCCTCACACAAAGCACCCGCACCCCCCTCCCCACACACACAGACTATCCCCCCATGCATTCATCCAGAAATGCAGACTGCAGCTGACAGTGTTTGCTGTTGTTTTCTGGATGAGTGAAATTCTATTTCTCCCTGGTATTATGATATTGTGTTTGTGTGTGTTTGAGCGTGAGCGCGTGTTGTGCGTGTGTCCACATATGTGCTGGGGTTGCAAGCGGCAGCGTTTTGGCTGACAGTTCCAATGAAGATCAGCATTAAGAGTAAAGCCCGGGTAGCGAGCCGGGTAGCGATCCGGGCAGAGAGCGGCTGGGTCTCATCTCTGGGCGCCGGGAGAAGGTTCATACGTTCCTCTCAGGGGGAAGAGCTGTGGGCTGACATCGTACACAGTAGTACACAGTAGTACACAGTAGAACGCGGTAGGACACGGTGCACAGTTCTCTTCCTTTAGCTCTCAGTGGACTGCCTGGCTATACTCACACTGTGTGTCATAGAGGGAAGGGGACATCAGGTTACAGAGAGGCGGTGCGTCTATTAGTGTGCAGTTCGGCCATATAATGTGGATGCGTCCCTATTCAGGCACGGTAGTAACGGCGACGTGTTTTCACGCCTCTAACCTCCGGTTTAGGTTTGTAATGTAGAGGTTGATGAGGGTGGAGGGAGACGGACGTGGTGCTGATTCACCTTCCTCTCATTGTCTCCTTTGCATGTTGATTTACAGATGGGGAGTTATTGTCTTACTCACTCACTCACTGTATTTCACACCTCTCTCCGCTCGCTCTCACCCTTTCCTTCTCTCTCTCTCTCATATACAGTAGCAGATGTTGGTGTGTCAGCAGGATCGTTTTCAGGTGGTTGCTGCATCAGGCTGGGCTTAGTTTCTTTCTCAGAGTGCTTTTGCTGCATCAGGCTTCTGTACATTGTGGTTGAGATTGGACTTGGGTGGCTGCTGCATTTTGGGTATCTGTATAGTCCTGTATCGGTGTGTGGTTCCGCTGCCTTTTGGGTGTTTTTTAGGTCCGTATGCTCTGGAGTGACCTTTCGTTGTTGCATATCTGCATAGTGTCTTAACTAGGTCGCTATGGTTTTGGTTTCTCTGTCAGCAATAGGTGTGTCTCTGCCTGTATGCACTTACGATGGACTGGGATTGTGTTGCTACACTTCTTACAGACGCCGCTGTCTCGGTCCACGTCTCTCTTGAACAAAAACATGTTTTATCTTAACGAGAATAGCTTGGTTAAAGAAATAAATACTAATAAACATCCACATCTAATTGTCCTTCTGCATTGGGCACAACATCTGTATGGTCTAGTGTGGTCTAGCTGTACTCTCCTATAGGTGCATGTTGTCTTGCTACATTAGACACCCGCTACGCGTCCCCTCAGACCTGTGTGTGTGCGTGTGTGTGTGTGTGTGTGTGTGTGTGTGTGTGTGTGTGTGTGCGTGAGCGTGAGTGTGAGTGTGAGTGTGAGTGTGCGTGTGCGTGTGCGTGTGCGTGTGCGTGTGTGTGTGTGTTATCCCATCCTGGCAGCAGTTGTGTTCCATATTCATCTGAAACCTGAATAATACTACGTGTGTAACGTTGCATCCGCTTCCTTACCGAAAGTCAAACAGAGACAAGCGTGTGCCGAATACAGATCAACCCCCCCCCGTCTCTTTCCTGTCTTCATCAGTCCATATTTCCCCTCCTCCCATCTCCTCTCATCCACCCTCCCTCCCTCCCTAATCGCTATTCTCATCCCAATAGGAGAACCTTTTGAAGAACCCTTTTCAGGTAGAATGCTTTCTACGGAGGGTTCTACCTGGAACCGAAAAGGGTTCTACCTGGAACCGAAAAAAATGGGTTCTACCTGGACCCGAAAAATGGGTTCTCCTATTGGGACAGCCAAAGAACCCTTTTGGAACCCTTTTGTCTAAGGGTGTACTAAGGGTGTACTCTCTATTCTCTTCTCCTTCTCTCTCACTACATGCTCTTGTCCATCTCTCTCCTTCCATCCTCCACTTTGACACCCCTTGTCCTCTGCACCATCAGGTAGGGAGCCGTCAGGGACTCTTCCTTCATCCAGCCAGCCAGTGTGTATAATAGACAGGATATATTCCGACCGATGGCTGATAGATTGGTGTTTTACTGAGACCTCAGGAGGAAGACATGGCTCCCAAATGAATCCGGGGATTAAGATATAAATCTAGGCAGAACTCAATCAGAGACCCAACGGTGACCTTAGATGACAGGTGTACTTTAGGCTAGACGACAGGTGACTTCCTGGATAAATCCCCCACACCGCCTCTAACCTCAAACCCTGTCCCTCTATCCATTTGTCCCTTAGGTGACTGAGTGGATTGGGTGCAGTAGATTATATGGCTCAGGAGATCAGTACAGCATGTGAGGGATGTGTGGATTGAAATTGTGTTTGTTATGGGATGAATCCAAACACTGTTAGGGATTGTGGATGAATATATTGCCGCGTTTTATAAACGCAGATTTAAAAGGCTTCTTATTGTAATTTCAAATGTTGTGCTTCAGTTGCACTTCTCCAACTTTGATGAGAATTCACAAAATGTACATTCTATTAGCAGACAACACTCGGACTGGTTTTTCTCCGTAAAATGCAAGATTAACTTGAAACAAAACGTTAGGAAATGCAGCAGGGTATATTCTTTCTATGATAAACATTAGACATATGGCGGCCATGCATCCTTTTAGCGTTTTCAGTTCAAGCTCATTTACTTGTGTGGCTGCTAGCCAAATGGTGTTGCGCTTCTGTTGTCATCTGATGAAATAATGTATGTATTTTCTGTGAAGGAAAACTATAGTTGCCGCCCCTGATCACTATATTTTATTTATTTATTTATTTTGCTCCTTTGCACCCCATTATTTCTATCTCTACTTTGCACATTCTTCCACTGCAAATCTACCATTCCAGTGTTTTACTTGCCATATTGTATTTACTTTGTCACCATGGCCTTTTTTTTGCCTTTACCTCCCTTATCTCCCCTCATTTGCTCACTTCGTATATAGACTTGTTTAT
Organism: Oncorhynchus masou masou; assembly: GCF_036934945.1. Lineage (NCBI taxonomy): Eukaryota > Metazoa > Chordata > Actinopteri > Salmoniformes > Salmonidae > Oncorhynchus > Oncorhynchus masou. The sequence continues at coordinate 39,112,210 of NC_088223.1, read as the reverse complement.
ACTGTATTATTGACTGTATGTTTTGTTTTACTCCATGTGGTTGTACGTGTCGAACTGCTTTGCTTTATCTGTTATGTACTTGAGTGAAGACCCAAAAGCGGTTTTAACAGAAAACAGAGTTCTTTAATGAAAAACAGGAATGGCATAAATCCTCTTCCAACGTAGTCAATGGAACAAAAAGAACGTTAGTATAATGCAGGATGCACCTGCCAGGCAGACTCCGACAGGATAGGACAAGGTGGAAGCAAACGAGACGACAGCTTGCTTCTGGCATCAAAAACACAAACAAGAATCAGACACTGAAAGTAGCAGGAACAGAGAGAGAAATAGAGACCTAATCAGAGGGGGAAGAGAGAACAGGTGGGAAAGAGTGAATGAGCTAGTTAGGGGAGATGTAGAACAGCTGAAGAATGAGAGACAGAGAAGGTAACCTAAAAAGACCAGCAGAGAGAGACAGAGTGAAGAGAAAGGACAGGAACAGACATAACAAGACATGACATTATCTTGGCAAGGTCGCAATTGTAAATGAGAACTTGTTCTCAACTTGCCTACCTGGTTAAATAAAGGTGAAATAAAAAATAAAAATAAAATATTGAAACAACAAAATTGAGTACTTTCAATATAAAACGCAGGTGAAATGGTTTTATAACGCAGATGTTCGATGGTCTGTGTTTTGAAAATGCAGATTGCTGAACACTAACAAGACGACTGCAAAGTCTCTGAAATGGGTCCAACTGGCCCCATTTTCTACCCCCAAAATCCAGGCTATCAAATTTAGCCTCTGCTACAAACTGTCCAACCATACGGTCTTAATATTGTACAATACCAGACCATCAAGACTAGACTCCTGACAGACTTCCTCATACAAATCCGTCAACCAAGTGTCTCTACTCCACTAAATAGTTTCACTGGACCAAAACTGTGTCCATACATTGCAATACTGTACACTCAACATGGTCTCTACCTGTTCCAGATCTTACACACACACACACACGCACGCACTCACACGCACGCACGCACGCACACACACACACACACACACACACACACACACACACACACACACACACACACACACACACACACACACACACACACACACACACACACACACACACTCCCTCTCTCTTGTGTTTATTGACCTGCATCTCCCATTGCACCCTTGAGACACAGCCATTGACTTCAGAACTTGATTAAACCCGTCTCGTAAAAAAAAAAAAAAAATGAAACGCCCTTCCTCACCCAGCTCTTAAACAATCAATTAATTTGTTAATTAATCTGATCAGCGCATGCCTGGATTTGTCCATTGATCCCCCTCGGCCGAGCTCGGAATGAAAGCGTTGCTCAATTCCAATTTCATTTCCCCCATCTCTTTTCAAAATCAATCACAATACGCCCAGGCTGGCGCAAAGTGATATTGAGAACAGTGAGATGGAGATGGCAAAGTGATTTGATCAAAAATAAAGTGAGGCAACTGTCTTCTGGTGTTGAGGTGGTGTGGAGAGGGTGGAGTGGTGATTGAACAGACTTGTTCAGACACAATGTTTACATTTTGGGTCGTTTAGCAGACCCTCGTATCATCAGACATGTTGTGCAGTCATCTTAAGGTAGCTAGCTAAGACAAACCCATATCACAGTCTAGGTAAGTTCAACTTCTCCTCAATAAAGCAGCTATCGGCAGAGTAAGAAAAGACAACCGTTAAGTGCAAGGAAGGCAAGTACTGTGAAGCACAGCTCCTCGTGTCCTTTCTCTTCCAGCTGAACGGAGGGGACTCTGGAGGAGAAAGATGTTCCATTCTGGTATCTGGAGCGTTCTTGTTGTCATGATGAGCAGAAGGCATTTAAGAAGAACTATTCCAGCACACAAAAAAAGACGATATGGTGGCAACATGTCCAGTCGTTTCACCGCTAGGTATTCGTGAAGGAGAGCGGCCAAGCAGAGAATCCTACTTAAGTAGATTGAGGCCCAGTGAGTCAGCCACACTGTCTGCCCTCAGGAAGCCCCTGTGTCTGGCAGCTCTGTGTGTTCGGCCTTTCTGTGCTCTCTACTGGCAGGGCTTTGAGAGGCCAGCTACCTGCTGTGGTGCTTTTACCTCCTCTTGGAGGTCGTTTGCTCTCACAGACACTTCTCACCGTCAGCTCTGCAGAGAGTGGATTAATGTGTGTGTCCCTCGACTCTCTGCGTTCATCCCCCTCGGACTTCTCTTCCTCTCTGATCTCTCCTTTCCCCAAACACTCCTCTCCACCTCCTCCTGTTTATTAGTTGTTTCTTTGTTGTTCTCTTTCCTTTTCCTCTCGCTCTTCAGTTGCTTTCTTTTTTTTTTCTTTCCCGTCGAGAGGTGGAGGAGCCGTATGGGGCTGGGGAAACAGGCATGGGGTCGGGGGTTAGAGAGAGGAGGGAAGGAGGGAATAGCAACGCGGAAGAGGAGTAAAGTGGATCTTCTTACAGTACACCAGGTGTAGGCAACTAGATTCAGCTGCGGGACAATTTTGTCAGAGGGGAGGGTCGGGGCCGGAACAGAATTATGATCATTTGTACACTGCAAATTGACCACAACTAAATCTAAAAAGAGATTGAATTTGAAAATAACAATCATTTTATATTTTGATTACATTGAAGCACGATCACCCCCCCCCCCCCCCTTTTTTATTTTAATGAGGTCGGTGGGCCTGGCTTCCAAGTAAGGGGGCCTATGCCCTCCCAAGCCCACCCATGGCTGCGCCCCTGCCCAGTCATGTGAAATCCATAGATTAGGGCCTAATGAATTTATTTCAATTGACAGATTTCCTTCTCTGAACTGTAACTCAGTAAAATAGTTGAAAATGTTGCATGTTGCGTTTTATATTTTTGTTCAGTATAGATATCTGCACATTTATCTTGCTGTTTTGAGAGATTACACCGAGCGCCTCCCTCTCAAATGATTTGCTTTTATGAAGTTAAGCTAACGTCAATTAAGGCTTGTTTGATCTCCCCTCTCGGCAGGCCCAGCCACCAATATTAATGAGCCTATTTAGTGTCAGCACCTGTGGAGGGTGGGGCCCTGGCAGTCCCTAATTACACTAATTAGGCCTAATCCCCGACTTCTTAACGATCCAGGTGTGCCAGGAGGCATCAAAAGCAAAAGTGGCACACATTTTTGTTGCCGCTGCATTTAATTATTTGGCCATTAAAAACTATGGATTTATGGGTTGCTGCTGGGAAGAGTTTATTTAGGCTGTACTAGTTCCAATAAGCTGTTGGGTGTGTGTGTGTGTGTGTATTGTGGGCTGTGTGTACTCTGGTTCCATCTGGGTGTCTTGGATTTACACAGATGGTGTCTTCCTCAAGTTTATCTTAAGTAGTTTGGATGGTTGAGGAGGAAAGTGTGAGAGTTGGAGTCGCAACAGCATAGTCACAGAACAAAGGCTTACAGTGTGTATGTGGGTGAGTGAGCGAGTAAGCGAAGGTGCACCTTTGTGTCTGCATGCTTTGGTGTGTGTGTGTGTGTGTGTGTGTGTGTGTGTGTGTGTGTGTGTGTGTGTGTGTGTGTGTGTGTGTGTGTGTGTGTGTGTGTGTGAGAGAAAGAGGGGGATGGTGCCTCTCATAAAAAGAGGGAGGGAGCGGTCGCTTAGTGAGATTACCTGTAGGAGGCGACCAACTGGTAAACCGATTACAGGAATCCCTTGACCTAGCGAGCAGCCATTAAAGTAAAACTAATGACCCTGGAGATAGGATCCAGAGGCAACACAGATTTGGTTCCAGCTCCTACTGAGACAGAGTGCGTGGTGTATTAGGGCAGGATTCTCCAACTTGCGGCAGTGCTTTTATTTGGCCCCCCAAAGTTTTCTGAGCCCCCAAAAAATAAAAAAATGTTTTAAATTATTATATTTGAGCGAAATGCTACATCTGTTTTGGTTTCTTGTGGTCAATTTGCAGTCTACAAATGATTTGTTATTAAGCTATTTTCCCCCTGACCATCTGCTCAAGAACAAATCTGCCCGTTGCTGAATCTAGTTGATGATCCCTGTACTAGGGGGCTATGGGAAATGGCTAATCACCAAGTCTGGAATCTAAGTTTAGGAGGAAGATGTTGCCTCAAAAGGGACGTCTTCTCTAGCTGTTAGTCACAGGCTGTGTTGCAATAGTCTGAAATGGGTTCCATACCTCTTTGCCTACCTGTGGCCACTCTGATCTCAGGGGAAGGAGAGAACCATTACACAAATGCATCTAGTTTATTGTTGAATCCCAGATCACACCCGATCCCCTAGGCACCCCTGTAGGTTTGAATTGGCGGGATAAATATGTTGTGAATATCCCATTGTATGACGAACACGAATGTTAAAGGATAAGTCATTTAAAAGAGCATTCACAAAAGACTTCTTTGACATGATGTTTGCAGAGACATCACCTAATAAGGGGAGGGCTTTGTTTGTTGCACCTTTTTTCTCTTCGCAACGGCTTTCTACTCCATCAACATTTGATATACTGTAGTAACAGTTGAGGGGCGAGGCACCAGACAACCCCACGACACGCAAACGCTGTGTTATATTTGAACGTTTGGGGATCGAACTCAAGGAAGGAAGGAAGATAGGCGTGTCAATATTAATGGTTTGAGACACAGCAAAACAATGTCTCGTTTGATCCTACAACTTTGCCTGAGCAATGAAGCTAAAGTGGGGCTTTTAATCAATTGACGAGACACAGTAGAGACACTTTGGGAGTGCTTCCAATGATCTGGGATGTTGTTAAACTGACTTTGCTATCAAACTGTGCATTTTCAAACCGGCCCAATATATTTCATGAAATATATTGGGCCGGTTTGGTGCCTCGCCCCTCAACTGTATATGTTTCATGAATATCAACGTGATGCTTAGCAATGATACCAGGTTGATCTATCAGCTACCATTTAGGTGTATATATACAGTATACTGTATCATTGCTAAGCATCACGTTGATATTCATGAAACATATACTGTATGCGTATAGATCCCTAACAAATCCCTTTGTGCATTAGAATGACACTTCTCTGTCTGGAACTACAGACGACAGATAGAGAACTCTCCAATGCTATGGCGGCATCTCGCACGCCGCACTCAAATTCCCTTCCACAATCTCTCTCTTCGATAAAAAAGACAAAAACAAACGATAACAAGCGAACAAGGCGAGAGAGAATTAGATCAAGATGTTCAAGATCAAGATGTTCCTAATTAAAATGTAATTTATTCTCGACCCCCCCCCCCCCCCCCCGCATTCCTTCTCATGTCTAACTGGCTCATATCAAACAATTCAAGTGCGACCCTGCATCAGGAGGTCAATATTTCGCAGAAGTAAACATGAATTATACAATGCCTTCATGGCCACACTGACATGTACAATGTATTAGAAGTAACCCAAAGAATATCTGTCATAGTCACAGTGTGTGTCTACTGTACTGTACACACCTTCCCAGTGAAATCAGGCTTTCGTTGAGTCGGACACTTGTTAGGTAAATGTATGTAAATGTATGTAAATGCGTAACAGCGTTATTGTTGCGTCTCCCGAACTGGTATGATTTCGCCTACAGAGCTACTGTCTGTGAACGCAAGGAAATTCTGAATTCACTGTGAAATTACAATACAGTGAAATTACAAGGCTGTGAAATTGGAGCAAGCTGCTCACCTTTTACCACCGGGCACTGATGGCAGTGACAACAGTAGCACAGTGAGACTGTTAAAGGTCCGGATCCAGGATGGGCCCTGGAAGGTCTGGGTTCTGTATAGCCCTGGAAAGGCCTTGGTTGGATCAGGTCGGGTTGGGATGGGTCAGACTCATTGTAATTATCCAGAGGCAATGAGCCAAACCTGCTATCCTCTCTTCTCTCCACTCTCCTGATGATCTATTCCCCTCTTCTCTCTACCTCTCTTCTCCCCTGACACAGCAAAATTAAAAATGTCAATTAAAAGTCATCCCATTAACTCTGGGCTTCCCCTAGTGGGACGAAGTGGGCTGGTGGAGAGTTGCTGTAAGGATGTACTGTACTGTATCGACTCAAACAATTCCTCTTGTTCTCTCTCATTCTCACGCTCTTCCGTCCTCCGGCACTGACGGTCCGAGATCGGCAGCAGAGAGACATGTAATGTGATGAGATAAAGAGAGAACGGGGTGGGGGGGGTATTGGGTCAGCACTGCAGTGGTGATAGGAGTCTTGTGAGGATAAAGAGGCTGGCTGGTGCAGCTGAAAGAAGACAGGGAGGGTAGGAGAGATGGAGGTAAACACACACTGAAAGACTGTGTGGGTGTATTTGATAGGGGTATTGTGTGTGTGTGTGTGTGTGTGTGTGTGTTACAGTGCGTGCATGCATGAGTGTGTGTCTGCCTGTCCGTCCGTCTGTCTCTCCGTGGGCTCCAGTCCCACAGAAGCGACTCCATCACTGAACGAGCGAGGCCTGAGTCGAGGCTCTTTTTGCGGCTTGATGGCCTGGAGGTAATTCTGTTCAGTGAGGTCGAACCGACACAGCTGGGGAGAATCGTAAATGAGCCGGGGACTGTGGGAGAGAGAGGCAGGAAGAGAGGGGGAGAGAGCAGGGTCTGGACACGTGGCATGACAGAATGCGAGTGTGGGAGTTCCTAATTAGAGCAAAGCATCATCAGTTCACCTCACATCACTTCTCAGAGTGGGCTGATGCTGTTACCTAAGGCAGGGCCCCCCCCCCACCATTACTACGCAGTGCTAGATGAATAACCAAAATGTGCAAGGTAGGAGGGGGGAGCTCTGAACCAAGGTGCAGAACTCATACTCGCACTCAGACACAAGCACACACACGCATGTACATGCACACTCACAGCATCTGTTCATCTGCCCAGTGTCAGATCTCTTTGAACCAGCAGTCCCTCATGGTACAGCCCCTCTATCCCCCCCAGGCCCACTTAAACCCTAGCCTACCTCTGTTCCAGGAGGATTCCCCACATTGGTGCTGGATTGGAGGACTAAAACCTAGAGGTATAAAGAGTACTGAAATATCCTACTCGAGTTGAAGTACTGATACTATAGTGAAATAAAAACATTGACCTTCCTTGAGTTGAGAGGTGGAAGGGAGTGGCTCACGCTATAGCTGTCCTCTTGTAGGGAACCCCCTCTAAAAGACGGACAGTGAAATACCTGAGATTTTGACAACGTCAGTGAGGTGATGTTTAATCCCAGTGGGGGGTGCAGTTAGGCCACTGAACATAACACGTTAACTCAACCTGAATGGCAGGAAAATACAAGGACCCAATGTAGACGGAAGAGTCACATCCAGCTCACCTGTAAGTATTTAAGTATCATTGGGATCAGAGAGTGTTCTGATCAGCTTATTCTGATTTAAGTAAGACATGTAGACATAGCACATAGCTTAATCATATCCGTAGACGGCTGTCAGTTGATATACTGACATGAATGTCTTCTTGCAGGCAGTCAGTCTATGGCCACCATTTTGTATTGAAAACGTTGTTTTCTTTGAGGCTGGTCCTGACTCAGGACTCCCGAGGCTGCCTCACTTTGTGCTGGACTGCGTGCGCACACACACACACACACACACACACACACATTCTCCAGGTTTGCAAGATTGTATCATTACTGCCTGACCATTATTACCTGACAGTCCCTGTGTCTGTCAAGCAACACATTACACAACGATTTTGATTTATGTTCTCTTCGGGGCGCCATCCCGCTTATGACAGTCACAAAGACCCGGGTTCATGTGCGAGTCAGGCGGTAATATCTCATTAAGCTACAACAAATAAACAGATGCCTGTATAATTCTCTACACCCATCTTACTGAATGTATGAAGTAGCTCTGCATGAGTCTCTAATTAGCCGAGCATAAATCACATTATAATAAGAAGAGAAGAGCTAAAACAATATCTATGCGGGTCAATTAACCCATAACTAATATTAACAATGATGACAGACAGGCTGCCTGAAAATCCTTGTCTAGCTTACAGTAAAGAGGAGTGTTCCGACACTCCCTACTTTAGACCAGAGCAGCAGGTTTGCAACTTCTACTGGCGTATCATCTGCTTCAACGTTCAATGAATGTGCAATAATGTGGCTATTCAGTCGTTTTGGATCTCATCTCGTATCGTTTCATCTGCTCCAAGACTGAGAGAATCAAAGATTGCTGCTTCTGGGCCTGTGTAGAATCCAAAATGAAAAGCTGCAATTTGCGCTCCTCTGTCAACTTTCCACAATCCCTTCTGCACGTAACAGTATAGGCACACTCTTCCCTAATGTAGGAAACCATGAATAACCATGAATCATCCTGTGAATAGATAGATGTAGATAATAAGTTTCTCCTGACCAATCTAGTAGCCACTTTCTTAATGTATAGCTTTTCAGCTGATACGTCTTTTGCTCGAGCTAGTTGCATAAGCGAGCCAACACAGAACATAACGTCGTTAGCTAGCTAGCCAGCTAGCTTGGTTGATACAGTTGAAGTCGGAAGTTTACACACACCATACACATATCAACTCAGTTTTTCACAATTCCTGACATTTAATCCTAGTAAAAAATCCCTGTCTCAGATCACCACTTTATTTTAAGAATGTGAAATGTCAGAATAATAGTAGAGAGAATGATTTATTTCAGCTTTTATTTCTTTCATCACATTCCCAGTGGGTCAGAAGTTTACCTACACTCAATTAGTACTGGGTAGCATTGCCTTTAAAAATGGTTTAACTTGGGTCAAACATTTTGGGTAGCCTTCCACAAGCTTCCCACAATAAGTTGAGTGAATTTTGGCCCATTCCTCCTGACAGAGCTGGTGAAACTGAGTCAGGTTTGTAGGCCTCCTTGCTCGCACATACTTTTTCAGTTCTGCCCACACATTTTTTATAGGATTGAGGTCAGGGCTTAATGATGGCCATACCTTGACTTAGTTGTCCGTAAGCCATTTTGCCACAACTTTGGAAGTCTGCTTGAGGTCATTGTCCATTAGGAAGACGCATTTGCGACCAAGCTTCAACTCCGTGACTGATGTCTTGAGATGTTGCTTCAATATATCCACATGATTTTCCTACCTCATGATGCCATCTATTTTGTGAAGTGCACCAGTCCCTCCTGCAGCAAAGCAACCCCACAACATAACGCTGCTACCCACGGGGGTAGCAGCATCATGTTGTGGGGTTGCTTTGCAGCCAGAGGGACTAGTGCACTTCACGGTTGGGATGGTGTTCTTCGGCTTGCAAGCCTCCCCCTTTTTCCTCCAAACGTATAGATGGTCATAAAGGCCAAACAGTTCTATTTTTGTTTCGTCACACCAAGGGACATTTCTCCAAAAAGTACAATCTTTGTCCCCATGTGCAGTTGCAAACCATAGTCTGGCTTTTTTATGGCGGTTTTGGAGCAGTGGCTTTTTCCTTGCTGAGCGGCCTTTCAGGTTATGTCGATACAGTACTCGTTTTGCTGTGGATATAGATACTTTTGTATCTGTTTCCTCCAGCATTGTCACAAGGTCCTTTACTGTTCTGGGATTGATTTGCACTTTTTGCACCAAAGTACGTTCATCTCTAGGAGACAGAACGCGTCTCCTTCCTGAGCGGTAGATGGCTGCGTGGTCCCATGGTGTTTATACTTGTGTACTATTGTTGGTACAGATGAATGTGGTACCTTCAGGCATTTGTAAATTGCTCCCAAGAATGAACCAGACTTGGAGGTCTACAATTGTTTTCCTGTGGTCTTGGCTGATTTCTTTTGATTTTCCCATGATGTCAGAGCAAAGAGGCACTGAGTTTGAAGGTAGGCCTTGAAATATATCCACAGGTACACCTCCAATTGACTCAAATTATGGCAATTAGCCTATCAGAAGCTTCTAAAGCCATTAAATAATTTTCTGGAATTTCCCATGCTGTATAAAGGCTTAGTGAATGAATCAACTTAGTGAATGTAAACTTCTGACCCACTGGAATTGTGATATGGTGAATTATAAGTGAAATAATCTGTCTGTAAACGATTGTTGGAAAAATGACTTGTGTCATGCACAAAGTAGATGTCCTAACCAACTTGACAACAAAACTATAGTTTGTTAACAAGAAATGTGTGGAGTGTTTGAAAAACGAGTTTTAATGTCTCCAACCTAAGTGTATGTCAACTTCCGACTTCAACTGTAAACGGTTCTTCCATGTACCTCTTTTGGAAAAGTTTTCCCAGTTTTGTCTTGCCCCTTACGATTAATATCAGGTTTCCCCGCAGCCCTCGATGTCTTTCATTCCTTTAGTTTGGTTTTTCTTTTCTTTCCGACATTTCACCGGTTTTCATTGGCAGCACCGCTTGTCCGTCGCTTCTTAGTTGTGTACATAGTTTTTTTTCAGAGTGAGACAATGTAATTTTCTCCCAAAATGGCACATATTTAGTTTTTCACGCAAACTTTCCTTGCCATCATGACCTACTATTATGGATAGCATACAAAATTGTACCCTGTAACGGATGGTTTTAAAAAGGCAGTGAAGTACAAAATATACTTCAGTAAAAGTACATTACTGAAAATACAAGTACTCAGAAAAGCTTCTCAATTACAGTAATGAGAGTCTTTGTAATTTGTGACTTTACACCCCTGGCTTTGATGCCTAGTCCAAAATCCATTATTTAACCAATTTGTTGTACAAATTAAACTCATTAATTGTGTTATTTTAATCTGCTGTTGACAGTAAATCAGCCCAAATGTACAACAAAGTTATTGGATTAACACTATTCGATGAACACACCATCTCCAGTGCTCAGAGATGTCTTTATGAAACCCTTTGTGAACTCACTTCAAGGTTAGCCAAGCAGCATTGACAGTTTCAACTCAAACATGGGGCGGGAGAGAGAGGAGTGAGAGAGTCCGTGGAGTCAGTCAAAAACTCCTTTTTTGAAGTTCTTTCACATTTATGTGAAGGTTGGCGCTTCTGCCACATCAGCCTGTATAACAGCTGAACATTGGAGAGGTGGAAGCTCCAGACCGACACCCGGCGAAGGGAACGAGGAAGAGACCGAGTCAAAAGTTTGGCAGGATCGTGCTACTTCCTCATTCTGTCTGTTGTCTCTACACCTGTCTGTTGATCGGGGCGCCCTGCGACGGGCCTGTCTGAGCTAGCCCAGAGATGCTGCCTGATTGATACATCACATATAGCAGCAACGTGACATCTTGGCAGCCATTTTGAAAAAATACTACTCTCTTTGGGCCTGGGCCAGACTGCATGCATGGGAGAGTGGATGAAGGTATTGGAAGAGGGAGGAGAGAGATGTTGAGTGAAAGAAGAACTGAGTGTGTTGGTTTCTCCCGGTGCTTTTATGTCTTATTGATGCAGTTAATGAAAAGGGAAGTTGTTTTGCTGGGCTTCTGGGGTGGCAGACACACGCAGCAGGATGCAGAGCGCAGTCTTAGAAGAGATGGTACCAGTCTCTTCGATAATGAGCCAGTTTATCGCCGATCCTCAAACGAGCATCAGACGCTCTCCCTGGAACTCTATATCCCGGGACTGAGGTGCAGGGGGGACAGAGATGAGGAGCGCACAGTTTACCCACTCACTCCATGATTTAAAGCCCTGGTGCCTGGGAAAAAAAGAGAGAGTATATTATGCTGGGCCCAGAAGTCTTCAGATCGTAAACTGGCGTTGGCCTCCTGAAGGACCATACACAGATGTCTGATGGGAAAGAAGAGAGGAACGAAGGAGGGAGGGACAGAGGAGGAGGAAGACTCTCTCATATCATTGCGATGTGGTGTCTCCTTAAGGAGTCAACACGGCCGGAGGAAAGGAAGGAGGAGAGGAGGTAGACTCTCACATCTCATATCATCGAGACGTGGCGCCTCCTCAAGGAGTAAACACGTGGGGTAGAGGAAGTGGGCGAGGAGGTAGACTCACTCTCACATCATCAAGATTTGGCGCCTCCTCAAGGAGTAAGCACAGGGGGAGGGGAAAGAAAGGTGTAAAGGAAAGAGGAGGTATGTGCTAGACTCTCTCTCAGAATATATAAGTGGCGTCTAACACGGGAGCAAACAGAGATATCTGCTAGGGGGGGAAAAAAGAGGGGAAGGTGACAGGTATTGGAGAGAAGTAGTGCCTTCTCTGTCAGTTAAGAACAACCCCTCCACCCCATCCCAACCCCCATGCCTCCCCCACTGTCGGGGTTGACAGGCCCAGCGAAGCAGTGGTGACAGCATCTGATAGAGTTGTCCTCTTAATGGGAAAAGATGATTGACGTGGCGCCCAAACAGCTGACAGCCCATAAAGGTCACATTAACTCTGACAGCGAGAAAAGGTGGAGCGGGAGACAGAGAGGGAGGAAAGAAAGAGAGAACGAACCAAGACAGCTGTGGAGAAGTACAGTGGAGAAAAAGAACAGTCAAGTAGAGAAGGAGAAGCCGGCTCATGTGAAAACATGGGGAATGAGCATATTTTGTGGGTTGTTGGGTTCTGTTATTGGGCAGAGTGTGCTGACTGTCTGACAGGCGACCAACCTGGGCATTGGGATGGAGGGAGGTGTGATTGCCAATCACATGGAGAGGCTGTTGGTGCAGATGTACCGTACCGATGTCCCCAGGGAAACCAGTGTTGGTCAACGTGACACTGTAATATGGATGTGCAAATTGTATTTTTTGTAAGCAAGTAATTCAATTGCAAATGTGGTGTGAGGGATTTGTGCAAGTGCGTGTGTGCGGGGGATGTGTGTATTTTTGCAGTTGTGTGTGGGGAATCAGTGTGTGTGTGTGTGTGTGTGTGTGTGTGTGTGTGTGTGTGTGTGTGTGTGTGTGTGTGTGTGTGTGTGTGTGTGTGTGTGTGTGTGTGTGTGTGTGTGTGTGTGTGTGGAGCACCAAAGGCCCACTGGTCCTTGTCATTCCATGGGTCTCCCTACTCTGCATGCCTTTCTCCAATATATGCAGACCCTGGCCGCAGCCTGTCACTGGTGCTGATACTACTGGGGGATTCTGACTATGCTTATTGGAGAGGGGAAAAAAACAACTTTTATTTTATTCCCCTCCTCTGTCTGTCTCAGCTATTTACCCTCCCCTGTTTGTGTGTGTGTGTTTCTGTGTGTGTCTCTGTAACTGTGTACATGCGTGTCTATGTGTGCGTAGGTGTGTGTGTGCAGCTGTGAGTTCTCTGCTCCTCTCTGCAGACTATTTGTCCTGCTCAGGTTGTTCCCTTCATTTTGCTGCAGCCAGGCGCTGTGTTCCGGTGGGGACAGAAGAGACTCACGAATCTCATTAATGTTCCTGTGTGTGCTTCTGTTTTAAGATTGCACACACATACAGTATGAAGAATATCAAAATGCCTGTGTGCGCTTGTCTTCAGCTTGGTTTCCGACTGCGCTAGTGTCAATCGCACGTTAGTTTGCAATTTTATCAAGTTAAAACTGACACACTGGCATTTTCCAGCCCTAACGCCAGGTTTGGCAATTTACCTGTCATATATCAGTCCGCTTGCACAAATGTTTGAGGTGTGTCCCTAAAAACATGACCCAAAGTGCTCATTTCAGGCAGCGCTGATAAGGGACATTTAAGACCAACCAAAAGCTGGTTTTAGTGATAACGCAGTTGGTTATGGTTATAGTAACGCAACCTATCCAGCCCACATGCGTATGGAACAACAGTAGCCTAATGTGCTTTTGGTGCCTCTATACTTCCTATTTAGAAACATAAAAACTCATTTTTTCCCATTGCGTTTTATTTGATTAGAAACCAAGCCTTCTGTCAATGAAGGCTTCTTTTTGTCCTGCCCAATTCAATTGCGAAGTAGTCAAGACTGTCGATAAAGGGTTTGGCTCGTGAGACCGCTTGGAAATAAATCCTATTCACCCAGACTTTATTAAAATACTGTATCAAGTTTGAGAGGAGCAACAACAGTGAGCTGACATTCCCTTTTTTATCTGTGCATTGTAGGCAGGCCTACATTATTTTAGCCATGCAGGTCCCATTTTTGGACATTCGTAAAAGCCCCCCCCCCCCCCTTGATGTAGGCTATAAGTCTCCAGATTGGACCGGTCATTCAAGGCAGATGGGGCTCGTTTTGAGCCCTACCTGTTTAGCCCCCCCAAAAATAAAAGGTGTGCCTGTTTTTCATGTTATTTTGGTATTAATAGGTTTCAGTTTACAAATAATGTTTCTAATAAAAATCTTCGAGTTTGTAGTGGAAATTCTTACACATTGACCCTCAAAGTCAATCTTTAACAAATCTTAAACAATCTTAATCATCCTGTATTTGTCAGAGCGCTGGAGAGGTTCCAACCAACTCAATCCACCATAGTACACAAGTCAATCAGGAGCTCTGACGGGGCAGTCCCTGCAGTTCTCTTATATACGGCTATACACAGACAAGTTATATTTGCATGATTTAGCACAATTAAATCATCATTACCGTTTTGTTTCATTCATGTGGCCGACCAATACTGGTTCATAACATGTGACAGACCAAAACCTTACGAGGCGTTTCCTCTCTAAGCTGAGACCTTGAAACTGAGATATCTTTAGTTCGTTCTCAAAACAAGGTCTGGGCGTACTGCCAAATTGCAGATACTGATAAGTGAGGATTTGTTAAATCCGTCACTTGCACGAACACAGAAATTGGTTATCAAACCAGCACATGAATAGAACACAGAAATTTGTTAAAAGAAAAGCATAAACATTCCAAGTCAATTACAAGTTAATAAAGCCACATACAAACATGGTCTCTTTTTTGTTTTCTTTGGTCAACTTAGCCTACTCTTCTGACTTGGTGATGCACATGTAGCCTATAACCTCTTTTAGAGATATGTAATCATTGAATATTGTAAGCGCGTTCATTGTCTGCTTATATGCCCCCTTTATTTATCCTACAGTTCTGACTTTGTGTACAGGGAGAATACTATAAGAACGGCCCATGTTCTGAATTCTGTCACTGTACATTTCAAAAGTGCTGAACAAATGATTATGTTGACTATGTCCGTCCTAGCTCGCTCATTAATGTCTTACTCAAAATTACGGATGGCCTCTTATCCATTTGTCGTCCCCTTATGTCATAGTTTGTACATTTAAATTGCCAGTAGAAACCACATTTGTATAAGCATGTCACACTCTGACCATTATTTGCATTGTTTGTTTCTATGTTTTGTTTGGTCAGGGTGTGATATGAGTGGGCATTCTATGTTGCATGTCTAGTTAGTCTGTTTCTATGTGTTTTGGCCTGATATGGTTCTCAATCAGTGGCAGGTGTTTGTCGTTGTCTCTGATTGGGAACCATATTTAGGTAGCCTGTTTTGTATTGCAGTTTGTGGGTTATTGTCTATGTTATGTTGCTTGTTAGCACAGTGTTTCTTTAGCAGTCACGTTTGTCTTGTTGTCTTGTTGTCTTGTTAGTTTGTTAGTCTTTTCATTAACCACTTGCGACGAGCAAGCCCGTATCCGGGAGCGTAATCATAGCCTCAAGCACATTAGCCTAACGCAACTTTTCCTAGTCATAAAAATCGCAAATGAAATGAAATAAATATATTCAAACACAAGCTTAGCCTTTTGTTAAATCATGCATTCACACCACGCTACGCTTTGGTCTACTCAATACGACGATCGTGACAAAGCAAGTCAGCCGTATCAGCTCTATTTTTTTGAACGGCAGTAAATGAGGCTGACTTAACAGTTTCGCTGCCAGACAAGGCTCCACTGACAGCCAGGTGTAGCAGTAATAAGGTGTTGGGACTATGTAGGTCCTAACAGGTTGTGGGCACCGTTTGTCACCGTTATAGTTCAATTGATGTATTCCTTAGCGTTGTGTAGTGGCTTTGAAACAAGAGATGAGAACCTTAGTGAATACCGGTGAACCTAGTGTTTAGAAGTTATCTGAAACCTGGAAAAAATGGCTTGTTTCCCATTTCAAAAGTTCTAAACCCAGCCCTCCCTTAGGTCTAATATAACAAAGGCTGGTTGAACAGCATCGCGTGTCTTTCTTATCCTGGCAGTTTTATGATATCATTGCATTTTACAAGTATTTATTTGTTGTTTAAAAAAAAAAAAAAACGGATTGCTCTTTTTTTTTCATTGAATTTTATTACAGCCAAACTTATTAGAATGATTCACCTTTCTGGTTTTATGGTGACGTCTGTGGGGTGCTTGTAATACAACACCTGTGGATGTGTGGATTGCGATCTCATCTGTAAAATCGTACCGATTATGTTGATTAAACATAGGCTTATAGTCTGCGTTGCTTTAATATTATATGCCCACAGGGAGAATCATTGCACCTGTAAATGTGACATAGCCTATTGAAAACAAGTTGTTGTTTTGTTTACAATTGTATTATAATTATTCATTCTCTTTTTAGGCTTTAACAATAATTAGTTGAATCTTGCTTATTGACATTGTTTGCCATATCCATGCACAGCCATAATGCAATTTGCAGTAGGCCTAGCCCCTATATCAGTGTGAATGCTATTAAAGCCATTGAAATTACTTAGAACAATTGTGGACCGCAAATGGGTTCAAGTTAACGTATTTAGCAAAGATATGTCTACGTTTTGTCATTTTGTTTCTGTAAACCTTTAACAAACTATAACGGATTAACATTGGAATTGGAGTTGATTCCAAGGCATTACATAAAAGACCGTAAATACACAACTTGAAGCAACCACATATTTCTCCATGGAGCACGTTCTGATTGGCCAGTGAGGGGCCAAATCTCGACACACCCGCAACTTGTTAATTCATCAAAACCCAGCCCTTTTCGTGCCAACGCCAGAAAGTACGCTGGTAATTGCGAGAGTGAAAATAGCAAAAAATATTTCTGACACACTCCTGAACCAACTGTATAGTGCACCCACCTCTGCTTAGATTTACAATTGCGTAAGGTTTGTTAAAATAGAGCCCCAAGTGTATTACTACAGGGAGTATCAGAGGCTCTTTGCAGGTCCTGCTGTCGCCAATATCGACTCTGGGAAATCAATGGACTACTCGCAAAGCCGCTAACATGAAAGTAAATACCTAATGAAACAGTCAAGAATTGACCTCCCATGCCAGCTGGTTCCTTCAGAACGATTCTCGGTGCAAATAGGGCTTAATTGCAACTCAATAAATATATACAGTGCTGTGAAAAAAAAGTATTTGCCCCCATTCAAATTTCCTCTATTTTTGCATATTTTTGATATTGAATGTGATCAGATCTTCAAACAAAACCTAATGTTCGATGAAGGAAAGTCACCCACGTCGTCCAAGTTCTGAGGCAGCAAAGCGTCCCCAAAGCGTCCCCAAAGCGCCCCCAAAGCGTCCCCAAAGCGTCCCCCAAAGCGTTCCCAAAGCGCCCCCAAAGCGTCCCCCAAAGCGTCCCCCAAAGCGTCCCCAAAGCGTCCCCAAAGCTCCCCCAAAGCGTCCCCAAAGCATCCCCAAAGCTCCCCCAAAGCGTCCCCCAAAGCGCTCCCAAAGCGTCCCCAAAGCATCCCCAAAGCGCCCCCAAAGCGTCCCCCGAAGCGTCCCCCGAAGCGCTCCCAAAGCATCCCCAAAGCGTCCCCAAAGTGTCCCTAAAGCGTCCCCAAAACTTCACCAAAGCGTCCCCAAAGCACTCCAAAGCGTCTCCAAAGTGTCCCCAAAGCGTCCCCAAAGCTCCCCCAAAGCGTCCCCAAAGCGTCCCCAAAGCGCCCCAAAGCGTCCCCAAAGCTCCCCCAAAGCGTCCCCAAAGCGTCCCCAAAGCGTCCCCAAAGCGTCCCCAAAGCTCCCCCAAAGCGTCCCCAAAGCGTCCCCAAAGCGTCCCCAAAGCGTCCCCAAAGCGTCCCCAAAGCGTCCCCAAAGCGTCCCCCCCAAAGCGTCCCCAAAGCGTCCCCAAAGCGTCCCCAAAGCGTCCCCAAAGCGTCCCCAAAGCGTCCCCAAAGCGCCCCCAAAGCCCCCAAAGCGCTCCCAAATTGTCCCCAAAGCGTCCCCAAAGCGCCCCCAAAGCGTCCCCCGAAGCGCTCCCAAAGCATCCCCAAAGTGTCCCTAAAGCGTCCCCAAAGCGTCCCCAAAGCGCCCCCAAAGCTTCCCCAAAGTGTCCCCAAAGCGCCCCCAAAACTTCACCAAAGCGTTCCCAAAGCGCCCCAAAGCGTCCCCAAAGTGTCCCCAAAGCGTCCCCAAAGCTCCCCCAAAGCGTCCCCACAGTGTCCCCAAAGCGCCCCAAAGCGTCCCCAAAGCGTCCCCAAAGCTCCCCCAAAGCGTCCCCAAAGCGTCCCCAAAGCGCCCCCAAAGCTCCCCCAAAGCGTCCCCAAAGCGTCCCCAAAGCGCCCCCAAAGCTCCCCCAAAGCGTCCCCACAGTGTCCCCAAAGCGCCCCCAAAGCGTCCCCAAAGCGTCCCCAAAGCTCCCCCAAAGCGTCCCCAAAGCGTCCCCAAAGCTTCCCCAAAGCGTCCCCAAAGTGTCCCCAAAGCGTTTGACCGTTTGTTGGAGATTCCTACCCTGGAATGCAGTGTTGCGTTTGGGACCCATGTCATCCAAAACGTTGACTCACGTTTGCCAAAAAGCACCTGGGAGCACCTGGATGATCATCAAGAATGTTCTATGGACAGTTGAGTCAAAAGTATAACTTTTTGGATGAGATGGGTCCCATTATGCCTGGCTAAAACCAAACACTGCATTTCACAGTAAGAACCTCATTCCAACGGTCAAGCATGGTGGTGGTCGTGTGACGGTTAGAGGAAGCCTTGCTGCCTCAGGAACTGGACGACTTGCCTTAATAGAAGGAACAATAAATTCTGCTCTGTATCAGAGAATTCCACAGGAGAATGTCAGGCCTGTGAGCTGAAGCTGGAGCGCAGCTGGGTCATGCAGCATGACAATAATCCAAAACACACAATCAAGTCTACTTGAAAATGTCTTTTAAAAAAAGCAACACATTTGACGTTTTTGAATGGCCTAGTCAAAGTCCAGACCTAACCCCAACTGAGATGTTGTGGCAGGACTTGAAACGAGCAGTTCATGCTTGAAAACCCACAAATGTCGATGAGTTAAAGCAGTTCTGTGTGGAACAGTGGGCCAAAATCCCTCCACAGTGACGTGAGAGACTGCAGGAAGCGGTTGGTTGGAGTCACTGTGGCTAAAGGTGGCACAACCAGTTATTGAGTGTAAGGGGGCAATTACTTTTCCACACTTTGTTTATGAAATAAATTAAATAAGTATGTAATTGTTGTGTTATTTGTTTACACAGGTTCCCTTTATCTAATATTAGATTTTGGTTGCAAATCATATAACACTGTATTTTCAATATGCATGTTAGTACATGTAATGTAGGGTCCTGAGTTTTTCCTGACCAGCGTCCAGAGTTTTTCCATGTCAGGTTATTACAGTCAGGAAGACTCAGGGCCCTTGAGCATTCATATGATTAACACAGAGTGCAGTTGCAATGCAAACAGGGGACGGGTAGAATAGATAGATAGATATCTGTCCACATCAGACATGTGTGTGCATAGTTTTTCTGCTCCTCAGCGACTGAGATAAATCCCAACAGCAGGCAAGAAGGGGAACCGAGGGAAAGTCTGTGAAATCATTATCATAAATTGTGTGAAACAGCAGACAGCGAGCCAGTGAGAGATTCTAAATCTCTCTATTGTCTGTGTGTGGGAGTGACAGAAACTCCACAGTTCAGTGTTTTTCGTATGCATTTGGGGGGCTGTGTGTGTTGGTAAAGCAAGACAAGCCTGTTTACGATGATACAATTGCTTAGAATTAATACCGTTTTCAAACCACCAAATTATACGCATAATTGTACTTTTATGGAATATTCATGAGGCGAAGATCATCGTTAGCCCTCATTTGAGTAGAGACAGAAGAACAGACGGAACTCATTAAAGGCCCAATGCAGCCGTTTGTATCTCAATATCAAATCATTCCGGTTAACAATTAAGTAACTTACTGTGATTGTTTTCAATTAAAATTGTTATTTTTTTCAATAGCAAAGAGCAATTTTTCAAGGAATAATTTTGCTAGGAGTGGTCTTAGTAGGGAGGGAAAAAATGAAAACGACATGTTATTGTAGAAAGCTTTTGAAGTCTCTTTCTTATTGGTCTATTAACTAATTTGCTGCTTGGTGACGTCACCAGGAAGGCCAAAACTCCATCCCACCAAAAAAACAGGCTGAAATTTCAAACAGCTCTTACACTAAAAGGGCATTATCATTTTCACAATTTTACTATATTGTTCCTATCTCATAGTTTGGAACTTTATGTAAAACACAGGAGAAAAAAAGTTTTTTTACTCCACTTGGCCTTTCAAAACTGTGGGGTAAAGTCGAATTGGCAGAAACCTCACTCTAACAGGTCCTACCCTTATGCCCATTCCCCATGATCCCCTAACCAGTCCAGCTATGTGTGTGCGCGTGTGTGTTAATGTGTCTGAAATATTCTTCAAATCGCGCCCATGAGTCAACGAGAAGGGTTATTATTAGGGCCCAGGGTGAGTCAAGTGTCAGAGAGTCAGGGCTGTGTGAATTGAATCAGGGACACTTTGCGACACCTCATTGATTGACACTGTGAGAAGGCTTAGGACAAGGAAGGGAGCGTACAGACCAAGATATAACGAAGGTCTGAAAGACAACAAGGGGAAAAAATATAACAGTGAAAGAAAATGGAGAGGGCTGGCAGACAGAGAGAAGGAAATAAAGATGGAGGGAGTGAGCGAGATGGACAGAGTGAAATGGGAAAGAGAGAGTAGCTGGTCACTCAATGTCCCGACCAACCTCTCAGCTCCTTAATTACACCTCACCTAGTTCCTCTCAGCTCATTCTCATTCCGATCACACTCACCACAGTAAATATTGACCCGCTCTCTCTCTCTCTTTTCTACGTCTCCCAGTCCCCACCTCGTCTTTTTCCACCTCTCTATCCCGTCTCTCTCTTATTATTCTATTTCTCTCTCTCTCTCCCCCTCGCTCTCTCTCTTCCGCTCTCCTTGTTTCTATATTAACATCTCTCTCTCTCTCTCTCTCTCTCTCTCTCTCTTCCCCTCCCTCTCTACACCTCCTCTCTCCTCCCGTCTGGACATGATAGAGCGTTAGATGAGCTCGCCCAAATGAAACCCACACAATTCCCCCGGCCCCCATTCGGCATCAGCCAAAACGGCTCACGTTCCTCCTCTCTTCTTCTCTCTCGCTCCCATTGTATTTTTCTCTCTCCAAAAGGTCGCCCATTGGGTTTGTTTGCTGGGTCGTTGGAATGGCGGTTGCCTGCAGGAGAGGAGAAGGAGTGGTGGGTAAATGGCAGGTCCTAATTGAGGAGGGGGAGATTAAAAAGACAACGGAGAGCTATCAAAGAGCCTTTTAATTAGGCCCATATTTATCACCGCTGGCAACGCCGAGCCACCTTCTGCTGTTGTGTCGGGAGGGAGGAAGGAAGGAGCGGGTGTGGAAGTGGCGGCGCACTTCCGCCAGAGATGGAGAGAAGCGTGCAGGAAGCAGTCGTGTGGAAGACGAGAATGTGCCATTTAAACCTGCGGCTAGATACCTGATGATGATGATGAAGTGTTTTCTTGTATGCCAAATATGTCACATATTGTTGTTGTGAGGCCAGATTGAAGTGCTCATTTTGGAAGTAGGTTGCTCTTTTCACTCTTGCATGGAGCAGATCTTTGCTGACAAGGTACCGAAATACCATCCCCTTGTGTCATGCCTGAACAACCTTGGTTATCAGTGCAAGCTTTTGTTGTTGATATCCGGGAGTCTCAGTCATGTACAGGGGCTGACAGTACGTGGCCTTCTGATTGCAGGCCTGCAAAGGCAGAGTAGCTAGCGAGGTACTGCTCTGTTTCAGCGGTCATGGGGAGCCTTGCTGTGTGGAGAACAAGGTGCTATCTGTATCCATAAGTGTCCATAGATCCATGTCCTTAGAAAAGTTTAAATCCTTCTCGAGTGTAATGTGATTTGTGGATTCAAATCAAATATTTTAAGTCAATTCAAATCCAATTTTATTGGTCACATACACGTGTCTATGTGTATGCGCATGCATGTATGTATGCATGCATGTATGTGTGTGTGTGCGTGTATGTAAGAGCATTGGGATTTACCATATGTATCTACTATAGAATGATTTGAGCCTTCATTTAAAAGGTCCGCTGCTAAATATAATTGAATCTAATTGGAACAATTAAAGAGAAATTGGACCAGTGGAATGTATTGAACTAGTTATCTTATGTAATTAGGGTATAATTATCCCATTGTTATCTTAGGAGTCTCTGGGAAGAACTTGCAAAGCTCCAGTAGAGACGAGAACTGGAGAAATGCATACGCTCTGTACAGTGTACTTTCTCAGAGTGATTCTCTTGTGTGTGTGTGTGTGTGTGTGTGTGTGTGTGTGTGTGTGTGTGTGTGTGTGTGTGTGTGTGTGTGTGTGTGTGTGTGTGTGTGTGTGTGTGTGTGTGTGTGTGTGTGTGTGTGTGTGTGTGTGTGTGTGTGTGCATTCCTTTCTGTTTTATCGTCTTGTCCTACAAATGTCCATATTGACGACCACTCAGAGAGGACAATTGTCTTTGCGCATAATCAATGATGGACCATTCATGCTAAGGACACATCCTGTCATCCTTAGTGTCATCTACCTAATGTTTTACTTCCAAATGGCATCTTTTTTTCTTTACAGTGCCCTACTTTTGACCAGGGCCCATAGGGCACTATCAAGGGAAAAGGGAGCCATTTTGGGACGAAGTGTGTATGTCCCAGTCACTGTGAAGAAATGCCTTTTAGATAGATAAAGTCCAGTGGAAACACTAGACAGAAGATCAGGTCAGATAATCAGTGATCTCTGCTCACCTCCCTTACATCCCTACCATAGAGTTACAGTGGGAGTAAAAGACTCCATTTGAGGAGTGTGGTTCTGGTGTGGAGAGCTGGCTGTGGTAACATCGCTATCAGTCCCCCCATCCTCTCCTCCTCCTCTCTGTCCCACTATTCCATCTTACCCCTATGGGATTGCATGCGTTAATTATCCATTCTCATTTGTTGATTCATTCTGCACGGCTACCCCTCTACCCCTTGTCTCTCCCTTCCTCCCCCTTCTAACTTCTCTTTCCTTCTCTCTCTCTCTCTCTCTCTCTCTCTCTCTCTCTCTCTCCATCTCCCATTCCCTCTCCTTTCCTTTCTACCTCCCTCTCTCCTTCCCTCTCATCTCTCTATCCCCCTCCCTCGTGCTCTCTCTCTCTGTGACAGGATCCATTAGGATGTCTCTCATGGCTTGCCTGTTCCCCTGTAATAGATGACCTCACACGAATATTAATTAACCGTAACAATATCACATCTTATTCTCCCATACCATACCCTCTAAACACCCTTCAGCATTCCTCTCTCACTCACTCTCTGACTTTTTCAGACCTTTCTGTCATGCCTGTTTGTCATCTCCCCAAGTCTACATACAATGCGTATATGCAGTATATCTATACACTCAGTGGCCAGTCTATTAGGCACACCCATCTTGCATCCAGAACAGCCTGAATTCTTTGGGGCATGAAAACATTGCTCAATTGGTATCAAGAGACCTAATGTACGCCAGGAAAACATTCCCCACACCGCCAGCAGCCTGTACCGTTGACACCAGGCAGGATGGAGCCATTTACTCATGCTGCTTACGTCAAGTCCCTACTCTGCCATCAGCATGGCGCAACAGGAACCGGGATTTGTCAAACTAAGCAATGTTTTTCCCCTCCTCAGTTGTCCTGTCTTGGTGATCACATGCCCACTGCAGCCACTTCTTCTTGTTTTTAGCTGATAGGAGTGGAACCCGGTGTGGTCGTCTGCTGCAATAGCCTCATCCATGACAAGGACCGATGAGTTGTGCATTCTGAGATGCCGTTCTGCACACCACTGTTGTACTACGCCGTTATTTGCCTGTCTGTGGCCTGCCTGTCAGCTTGCACAATTTTTGCCATTCTCCTTTGACCTCTCTCCACAACGAGCTGTTTTCACCCACAGGACTGCTGCTGACTGGATGTTTTCTGTTTGTGTCCGTTCTCGGTCAACACTAGACGCTGTCGTGCATGAAAAGCCCAAGAGGACGTTTCTGAGATACTGGAACCAGCGTGCCACTATCAAAGTCACTTAGAAATGACAAAACTAGTGACCTAACATTCAATCGAAGAGTCACTGAATGCCTCAATGCCTTTGACTGCTTTATATAGCAACTCGCAGCCAGTCACTGCCTTATATAGCAAGTCACTTTATATAGCAAGTCACATAACTATGTATAGAAGAGAACCATTTTCGTGAACGGGGTGGTGTACCTAATAAACTGTATATACACTGGCTGTACAAAACCTTAAAAACAAAACTTTCCTAATATTGAGTTGCATCCCCCCCGCCCCCAAACACCCCTTTATCAAAGCCCAAATCTCTAGGTTAAGCTGTTGCATAATGGGCAGGTAGAGCATATATATAGTGGTCGCTATATAGATCAGTAGTGTGAAGCTGTTCAGTTGACAGGAGGGGAGATAAGGGGTGGGAGGTGGAAAGGTGAACATTGATGAATGGAGAGGAAATGGGACATTGGCAATCTCTCTCTCGTTCTCTCTTACACACACACACCTCTCTCTTGCTCTTTCACTCTCCCTCTGTGCCTTTTTTCAGACCTTTCTGTCATGCTTCTTATTACCCAAGTCTACATACAGTATGAATATGCAGTATATATAGATAACTGGCCACTGAGTGTACAAAACTGTTACGCACGCCTCTATGAAGAGGGAACGCAACACCCTGCTACAACTAAACTCTCCGTGAAGTGAAAAGGGTATGGACTGTAGGTGCAAGAAAGAATGACAACAGGCAGAATGTGGTACCGTTTACCAGGACTTTATTCCTTCACACGGTAATATGGGGAAAAGGGGCTGGACGGAACCAAAGCAAAGAAAGTAAATCTCAAAGCCCCCCCTCTCCTATCTTACCTGCCTACCCACTACTTACCTAATTTAGCACCACCTGGTGCCCTAACCAAAATACAAGCGGGTGGTCCGCCCAGGTCTTACCTAGTGTGTGCCTAGACAGCGAATATGCTACGGGTATATGCATGCCCGCGGGCCTCTTGCCTAAGCACTCCCTAGGTGCCTTCCCCTTCCCCCCTGGGAACAAATGAAACAGAATATTAAACAATTTCACAAACAAACTAAGAAACAAAGGACATCAAATAAGCTCTATCTGAGCAACAAACTCACAAAACATACCAACTCTCAGCCCAGCAAAAGCGCTCTCGCAAAAGCGCTCTCGCAAAAGCGCTCTGCAATGACCTCCCAGAAAAATCTCTCCCTCCTGAACTGAACACTGGCATTTATATAGCTTCAGAATGAATGGGTAATTGGAGACAGCTGCGTCTTGACGAGGGGGCGGGGTCAGCTCTCCAATTAGCCATGGAGTCGACCAATCAGCTGCTTGAGGGATTTCAGGAAGCCATTTCCGGAAATAAACACATGCAAATACACAAACTACAACACATAAACTGGGGAACTTAACAAAAACATGAAGAAGACTTTCGTAATATTGAGTTTGCACCGCCCTCCCCCCCTTTTGCCCTCAGAAAAGTCTCAATTCGTAGGGGCATGGGCTCTACGAGGTGTTGAAAGTGTTCCACAGGGACGCAGTCCTATGTTGACTCCAATGCTTCCCGTAGGCTTACATGGGATAGTGGCAATCTCTCTCACTCTCACTCACTCACTCACTCACTCACTCCTCGTTCGTCTCCCCCTCAGTATTTTCTCTCTCCTGAGAGGCTCATGTACATAGTGTTTCCCATCACCTGTCCTAAAATGAGCATATTTCCTTGATGCGGATTTCAGAATATTCGCATGACAATCTGTCACCAAGTGCATGGAAACCTAGCCAGTCTCATTTATTTCTTTCTTTTAAGTTATTTGTGTGTCAATGTTTGGCAGCATAAGTGTTTACCTATTCACACCAAATGGACAATGAACAGACATCCAAATTACAAAGACTTGGGGAGATAACAAACAAAGCATGACAGAAAGGTGTGAAAAAAGACAAACAGAGAGAGATAAAGAGATAAAAGAGAGAGAGAGATAAAGAGATAATAGAGAGAGAGATAAAGAGATAATAGAGAGAGAGATAATAGAAAGAGAGAGAGATAAAGAGATAATAGAGAGAGAGATAATAGAGAGAGAAAGAGAGAGATAAAGAGATAATAGAGAGAGAGAGAGAGATAATAGAGAGAGATAAAGAGATAATAGAGAGAGAGAGAGAGAGAGGAGAGAGAGAGAATAGAGAGAGAGAGTCATTGTCACTGGTTGAGTCACATGAAACGAGAGTGTGAATGAAGAAGAATTAATATGTGAACATCCCCCCCATCAGTGAAATGAGGTGTGAGGACATAGAGCAGGCTGTCGCCCTGGGTAGAATATGCAGGCCTTCATTACACAAGGTCTGACTGATTGGGGGAACCACCCAGAATAACGCTCCAAATCCTATACCATGTACTGAACAAGAATATAAACAAGACATGTAAAGTGTTGATCCCATGTTTCAGGAGCTCCAATAAAAGGGTCTCTAAAATGTGCAGTTTTGTCACAAAACCCAAAATGCCGCAGTTGTCTCAGGTTTTGAGGGAACATGCAATTGCCAGAGAATTTTAGGTTCATTTCTCTACCATAAGCTGCTTCCCACGTCGTTTTAGAGAGTTTGTCAGTACGTTCAAGCGTCCTCACAACCGCAGACCACGTGTCACCATACCAGCCCAGGATCTCCACATCCCGCTTCTTCACCTGCGGGATCGTCTGAGACCAGCCACCCGGACAGCGGATGAAATTGTAGGTTTGCACAACCAAATCATTTTCTGCACAAACTGTCAGAAACCATCTCAAGGAAGCTTATCTACCTGCTCGTCGTCCTCACCAGGATCGTGACCTGACTACATTTCATATAAAATCGAATTGTATTAGTCAAATGCGCCGAATACAACAGTGGGTAGACCTCACAGTGAAATGCTTACTTACGAGCCCCTAACCAACAATGCAGTTACATTTTATTTTACAAAAATCTAAAAATACAGATGAGAATAAGAAATAAAAGTAACAATACCACTGCTGGCTTGCTTCTGAAGCTAAGCAGGGTTGCTCCTGATCAGTTCCTGGATGGGAGACCAGATGCTGCTGGAAGTGGTGTTGTAGGGCCAGTAGGAGGCACTCTTTCCTCTGGTCTAAAACAAAATCCCAATGCCCCAGGGCAGTCATTGGGGACACTGCCCTGTGTAGGGTGCCGTCTTTCAGATGGGACGTTAAACGGGTGTCCTGACTCTCTGAGGTCATTAAAGATCCCATGGCACTTATCGTAAGAGTAGGGGTGTTAACCCCAGTGTCCTGGCTAAATTCCCAATCTGGCCCTCAAACCATCACGGTCACCTAATAATCCCCAGTTTACAATTGGCTCATACATTCCCCTCCTCTCCCCTGTAACTATTCCCCAGGTCGTTGCTGCAAATGAGAACGTGTTCTCAGTCAACTTACCTGGTAAAATAACGGATAAAAAAAACAAATTAAAAACAAGTCATTAAAGAGCAGCTGTAAAATAACAATAGCGAGACTATATACAGAGGGTGCCAGTACAGAGTCAATGTACGGGGGGCACTGGGTACATGTGGGTAGAGTTATTATAGTGACTATGCATAAATGATAACAACATAGAGTAGCAACTGTGTAAAAGAGGGAGGGGGCAATGCAAATAGTCTGGGTAGCCATTTGATTAGGAGTTCAGGAGTCTTATGGCTAGAGGGTAGAAGCTGTTTAGAAGCCTCTTGGACCTAGACTTGGCGCTCCGGTACCGCTTGCCGTGCGGTAGCAGAGAGAGCAGTCTATGAATAGGGTGGCTGGAGATTTTGACAATTTTTAGAGCCTTCCTCTGACACCGCCTGGTATAGAGGTCCTGGATGGCAGGGAGCTTGGCCCCAGTGATGTACTGGGTCGTTCGCACTACCCTCTGTAGTGCTTTGCGGTCGGAGGCAGAGCAGTTGCCATACCAGGCAGTGATGCAGCTATAGAACCTTTTGAGGATCTGAGGACCTATGCCAAATATTTCCTGAGGGGTAATGTTGTGCCCACTTCATGACTGTCTTGGTGTTTTTGGACCATGTTAGTTTGTTGGTGATGTGGACACCAAGGAACTTGGAAGCTCTCAACCTGCTCCACTGCAGCCTCGTCAATGAGAATGTGGGCGTGCTCAGTCCTCTTTTTCCTGTAGTCCACAATCATCTCCTTTGTCTTGGTCACGTTGAGGGAGAGGTTGTTGTCCTGGCACCACACGGCCAGGTCTCTGACCTCCTCCCTATTGGCTGTCTCATCGTTGTCGGTGATCAGGCCTACCACTGTTGTGTCTTTGGCAAACTTAATGATGGTGTTGGAGTCGTGCCTGGCCGTGCAGTCATGAGTGAACAGGGAGTACAGGAGGGGGCTGATCACACCACCCCTTAGAGGCCCCTGTGTTGAGGATCAGCGTGACGTATGTGTTATTACCTACCCTTGCCACCTGGGGGCGGCCCGTAAGGAACTCCATGATCCAGTTGCAGAGGGAGGTGTTTATCTTTGAGAACACTATGGTGTTGAACACTGAGCTGTGGTCAATGAATAACATTCTCACATGGTTGTTCCTTTAGTCCAGATGGGAAAGGGCAGTGTGGAGTGCAATAGAGATTGCATCATCTGTGGATCTGTTGGGGCGGTATGCAAATTGGAGTGGGTCTAGGGTTTCTGGGATAATGGTGTTGATGTGAGCCATGACCAGCCTTTCAAAGCACTTCATGGCTACAGACGTGAGTGCTCTGTGCATTCAAATTGCCATCGGTACAGTGCAATTGTGTTCGTCCTCCGTAGCTTTTGCTGCCTATGCCATAACCCCACTGCCACCATGAAGCACTCTGTTCATGTTTGGGATGCTCTAGATTGACATGTACAACACCATGTTCCAGTTCCCGCCAATATCCAGCAACTTCACACAGCGGAACAACATTCCATAGGCCACAATCAACAGCCTGCTCAACTTGTGCTGCACGAGGCAAATGGTGGTCACACTAAATACTGACTGGTTTCCTGAGCCACACCCCTACTTTAAAAAAAAAGCTATCTGTGACCAACAGATGTATATCTGTATTCCCAATCATGTGAAATCCATAGATTAGGGCCTAATGAATTTATTTCAATTGACTGATTTCCTTATGTGAACTGTAACTCAGTAAAATCTTTGAAATTGTTGCGTTTATATTTTTGTTCATTCTAATATATATACCCCCAGAAGTATTGGACATTTTACATCAGGCAGAAAACTCAGGAATGGACCGCTCTCACTAGGAACAGGGGGAGAGGAGGAAAAGAGGAGGAGAGGTTTTTCGAAATTCATTTATTTCCGTTCCCCCGTAGGCAGATGTTTAAGAGTTTATACAAGCACACACACACACACACACACACACACACTACAAGTGCATAACATTCCCAATCTTTGGTATAAGGAGAATGGTTTAACAGAGTATAGGGAGTCACATACGTTTGTACTGGGAGTATATAGGATGTAGGTAAAAGTAAGCATGATGTATTGTTATACGAAGACAGAAAATGTGAATACGCATCAACAGTAAGTGTCTAATGTGAAGATTGCATGTTAGCTGGTAATACTTTAGAATTGCATACCGGAAGATATATTTCATTTCCTACAGTAACGTTTCTGTTTTAACAGAAGTAGACTAACATGAATCTATGGTGAATCCCTGCAGCCTCAATTTCCCCCAATTGTACTTACCTAACAATTATAGTTGTATAATATATTATCTCTTTGAGTACACTATGAATGGCAAGTCCAAGTCTGATTAATATCTACTAAAAGTAATAGTAGTAAGTACAGCCCAGTACAATAGTCTACATTAGTCTACACTTTCAACCATCTTGAAGCACACCAATGTTCAAATGGGAACACAGTGTCAGATATTTTGTTGATTTATGGATGCATTTTCCACGTAGATTCCACGTCACAATTACGTTGCAACAACGTTGACTTAACGAGTTTGTGCCCAGTGCTGCCCCATATTGCTGTAAACTGCATTCCCACCAGGTAATGGCATCAGGTATCACTACTGCTATGCCCTCCAGCAAAACTTTATTTTTTTACCTCGGCTGCTCCACACAACACCCAGGTGTATAAACACACTCTCTCCTCTCTCCCTCTCGTCTCTCCTCTCTTTCACTCTCTTCTACCACTTTCTGACAGGTTCACTTTGCGGCCTGATTGGGAGGAGCCACCCAGAGGAACACTCCAAATCACTCACAGACACATACTCACACGCACACGCACACGCACACACACACACACACACACAAGCAGACACACACACAGCTCTCCTGAGTTACCCCCAAAAGTATCGGACATGTTACATGACAGGGAAAACTTCAAGCATAGATTTTTGTTTTGTAAACCCTTAGAGAGAGAAAGATATAGCGTGTAAGACTTAGAAGAGAGATGGAGCAGAAGAGAGAAAGAGTGTCATGTGGATATATATTTTCCAAATCGATTAATGTCTGAGTAAATGTCCAATTAATCTGCTTTATGGTATCAGTGTGAGCTTAGCAGGATGAAATATGCATGAGCGTGCATCAGACGGCCGTGCGTTTTAAATATTCTTTTCATCCCTTGTGCCCTGAGGAAATGTGTCAGATTGGACCGGAGTGTGTGTGTGTTGTATAGACTCCCAGACCTTTATAAGGAGCTCTCTCTGGGAGATGAGCACTGATGGGAGTGGGCCCGCAGCCCAGACAGAAACACACTGACACACACACACACATACATACACACTCATGCACCCATACATGCATACCCGTAGGCACGCACATATGTATGCCCACTCACACATAAACACACGCAAACAGTAACAGAAACACACTCATGTGTGCCAACACAGAACACCCCATTAAGACACACATGCTCACCTAGAAACACATACCAACAACATTACGAAAATCCCCTAGCACCAGTCCCCAGGCTAGGTGATCAATCGGTTCTAATTGTGTCCAGAGCCAATAATGGGAGAGGATCCAGAGGCCGTGAGTGGGCTAAGTAATCATTGTGTTTAATTACCCCACAGTTAGGGCTGGCTCTAGCCTTTTTGGGGCCCTAAGTGAGATTTGGGGGGACCTGGCACTATGGATGTGTGTGTGTGTGTGTGTGTGTGTGTGTGTGTGTGTGTGTGTGTGTGTGTGTGTGTGTGTGTGTGTGTGCGTGTGTGCGTGCGTGCGTGCGTGCGTGCGTGCGTGCGTGTGTGTGAGAGCACCTGTGTGTCTGTGTGTTCTGTGCTTACATCACCACTGCCTCTCATCTCACTGACGATATATTCCCAGTGTCGTGTGAAAGAGTGCAGCATAACGATCCGTAGTCACATAATCACTGGTCCTTAGAATTGTACATGCTGTTCTGAGATCAGTGTCTACTAATGCTGTCTGTACACCAGGGATTATTATTCTTTTTTAAGAATCACATTTTATTTATCACACACACCAAATACAACTGGTGTAGACTTTACAGTAAAATGCTTGCTTTAACAATTGATGCATCGTTTAAATAATAATGATGATAAAACAGTTAATAGTAACTAACACAATAAATAGAATGGGGAGATACAGTGCATTCGGGAAGTATTCAGACCCCTTGACTTTCTCCACCTGTTGTTACCTTACTGTCACACCCTGATCAAAGTTTGCTTTGTATGTTTCTATGTTTTGTTTGGTCAGTGTGTGATCTGAGTGGGTATTCTATGTTGTGTGTCTAGTTTGTCTGTTTCTGTGTTTGGGCCTGATATGGTTCTCAAGCAGAGGCAGGTGTTAGTCATTGTCTCTGATTGGGAACCATATTTATGTAGCCTGTTTGGTGTTGGGTTTTGGTGGGTGATTGTTCCTTTTCCTGTCCTTTTGTCCTTTTGTCTGTCGTGTGTTAGTTTGCACCAGTATTCGGCTGTTTCGGTTTTCGTTACTTTTATTGTTTTTTGTATTTATTCGTGTTTCTTCAGTTTCATTAAACATGGATTGCAATAGACACGGTGCATTTTGGTCCGACTCTCTTTCACCTACAGAAAACCGTGACACTTCTAAAATGGATTCAATAAAATAAAAAAATCCCCAGCAATCTACACACAATACCCCATATTGACAAAGTGAAAACAGGTTTTTAGAAATGTTTGCACATTTATTAAATATTAAAAACAGATACCATATTTACATGAGTATTCAGGCCCTTTGCTATGAGACTCGAAATTGAGCTCAGGTGCATCCTGTTTCCATTGATCATCCTTGATGTTTCAATCGATTGGACATGATTTGGAAAGGCGCACGTGTCTATACAAGGCCCTACAGTTGACAGTGCGTGTCAGAGCAAAAACCAAGCCATGAGGTCGAAGGAATTGTCCGTAGAGCACCTTCCAGAAGAACAACCACCTCTGCAGCATGGTAGTGGCAGCATCATGCCGTGGGGATGTTTTTCCGTGGCAGGGACTGGGAGACTAGTCAGGATCAAGGGAAATATGAAAGGAGCAGAGAGATCCAGAGAGATCCTTGATGAAAACCTTCTCCAGAGTGCTCAAGACCTCAGGCTGGGCCGAAGGTTCAACTTCCAACAAGACGTATGACCCTAAGCACACAGCCAAGACAACGCAGGAGTGGCTTTGGGACAAGTCTCTGAAAGTCCTTGATTGGCCTAGCCAAAGCCCAGACATGAACACAATCAAACCTGAAAGTATCTCTCCCCATCCAACCTGAAAGAGCTTCAGAGGATCTGAAGAGAAGAATGGGAGAAACTACCCAAATGCAGGTGAGCCAAACTTTTAGCGTCATACCCAAGAAGACTAGAGGCAGTAATTGATGCCAAAGGTGCTTCAACAACGTACTGAGTAAAGGGTCTGAATACTTATGTAAAACAAAAATATATATATTTTTTAAATTCTAAAAACCTGTTTTTGCTTTGTTATTGTGGGTTATTGTGTGTCTATTGATGAGAAAAACAACAATCATTTTAGAATAAGGCTGTAACTTAACAAAATGTGGAAAAAGTCGAGGGGTCTGAGTACATCCCGAAGGCACTGTATACATAGAGTACCAGTAGCAGATTGCCCAAACCTTAAATAAAGATGTTACACCTTGTATTTATATATATATATGAGAGAGCGAGGCAGAGAGGCGAAAGCAGATTGAGCAAGACAGAGGAAGAGAGTGTATATGAAAATGTCTATGTGCTTGCATGTACAAGGATAATGTGTGTGCGTGTGTAATAGGGGTCAGTGTGCTACTAACAGCTTAGCGTCCTCCACTGTCTGACTGCTGTGGTAGCAGAGTTACACGATGACGTTATAATGTTTATGCACCAAATGGTTGTCCTGTGCAATAGAGCAGGGTTCTTAGAACTCTCTCTTTTACTTCTGATTGAAGTGAGAGGAGTTTGTGAAGCTTGGTCTGGCAACTGTTTAAGAGATGGCTTGGTGATAAAAACCAAACAGCCACATTCCATTCTATGATTTGTGGTGCATGTGAGACATATGTCTCCGGTTTGATTGGGGCGGCATTGTGTGTGTGACTCGAGATAGAGATAGTAGCCTGAAGGAATAGAACAAACATTTTATATCTGTGGCAGATGACCACAGGATAAACCCAAAGTGGCTTCTGGAGCCCCCCAATCTAAATGGGAGGGGTTGAACCAGCTACTGAGCCATCTTGGAATCAGGTATATAAGAAACAGCATGGTCTGTAAAGGGTAGGCTGCTGGTCTTAATTATTGCAATAATCAATCATCGTTAAATAAATATGATTGTTTGAAGAAATGACAGTCTCTCTCAGTATGAATTTCCACGACAACGCCTAATACTGGGGCTTGAACCAGTTATCACCTGCTTCCCAACACACTTGTCCACCCTCCTTGACAACGTTGCGCCATCCAAGAGGTACCAATTGGTTCCAGCCACAACACCGCTGTAACCGGGGGTCCAGCATGCTGATAACAGCAGCTTCCACCACTGTCCAAATGCCCCGTACTGGGCTCGAACCAGTAATCCTTTGCTTCCCAACACACTTGATCGCCCTACTTGACAATGTGCAAACCGATTGAGCCTTACAAACAATCTTTTTGGGATGGCTCCATCTGCGAAAATTTCAAGATCGACATGGCGTGAGCTCGCGGTACATTCTTAACTGCATTAAACGTGTCGTACTGCATTTCACATGACAACTGGATAGGACCGAATGCACTAATTCACTCCACACTGGTAGTTTACAGTCGGTGTCTGAAAATGAATGGAATCCATTATTTGGTACGATGCTGTTCACATCTTCCTTACCTTATCTGGTTCTGCATGCGGTTCTATAACGGTTCTATTCGCTGTGTCCACAGCTCTACTTGGTTCTAGGTTCGCTTGGGAATAAACAGGTCTGCTCTTGGAAATAGAACGACAAGCTTTCATGGTTTAATTTCCATGGAAATAGGCTGAGCGAGAGAGCTGGGAATGAGATGGGAATTTCAGAAGCACCGCTCATTGCTTCCCTTTAGGAATTCGGTATCCGGCATTTGCCCCTCATCAGGAGTAATTCATTCAGGCTCTGGCTCCTCTGGCCTCGGTCTCTACGAGGCAGAGAGATCATTACAATCGGTTAGCCAGGAGCATCAAATGAAGGTCGTGCTACCGTTTCAAACACGCTGCTGTCCTCACGGAAATGGACCCATCTCCTGAAATGACGTTCAGGCAAAGATGTTGCATTTGAAATGAGGGGGACAATATCACGTAACAGTCCGTTTTACAGACGATATTTGAGTGGCTTTTTCTCGCCAAAAGTCGCCTGAACGGCACATGAACCACAATGCTGGCGGCTGTCCCAGAGCCGATTTGAATGGAAGATAATAACAACCCTTTTCTAATATCTCTCCTACACCTGCGGCCTGCATGGCGCTATAGACAATCCCAGCTGCCCCAGGCCGGACCACTGGATGGAAAACGGCTTTAATATCGGCCCGGGTCTGAGACGCCGGAAGGAAGGATGACATGAGATCAGGGGGAGGGAGGGAGGGAGGGAGGGAGGAAGGGAGGGAGGGAGGGTGATGAAATGACTGTGCGCGGGTAATAAAAAACAGACGATTGGATGGGGTGAAGGTGCGGGTCGGGGTGGAGGACGGAAGGAGGACGGGTGAATGTCTTCAAAGGCCCCGGCTATAAACAAGAGCGGGACTTAAATATTCATAACCTGGGAATGGGTCGGCATGTCCCTTTCATCTCCTCCAGGGAGAGACGGACAGAGATTAGGAGGAGAGAGATGAAGAGGGGAGGAGAGAGAGGGAAGAAAGTTTGGCGTTAACTTTGAATATAGGGTGATTTCAGGCTCAATTACAGAGCTGATGAAAGCCGCAGCTTTGTAACCTAGCTTCTTGCCCCCCTTTCTTTATCTCTCTGTTCCTTTCAAGACCGTCTTCTCTCTCACTTCTTCCTCTCGCTACCTCGCTCTTAAACTCGCTTCTTTTCTTCTTCAACCTCTGCCTCATCGCATTAACCTTTCTGTTTTCTCCGGTGTTGACCGATTGGCCTCTTCCTCTGTCAAAGGAGGAAAGTAGTCATGGCGATCTCCTAGCTGTGTCAGCGTGTTAAGGACAGCGATTGGCCATGAACTGGCCTAAAGGTAGAAGGATGGGTAGCAGTGTGGGGAACAATGGGACACTGTAGCTCTGTCTGGAGGAGGAGAGAAAGATGGAAAGGAGGTCAGAACCAAGTGGATGTGCCTCATTGGGACAGAGTGGTCCTGGGATATTTATGCCATTGTCGAGCCTTACAGTTCATTTCATCACAAATCAAATCCTTATTAAAGACATATTCATGACACCTGCAACAAACTGACTCAGAGACTTGGTCTTGGTTTAGATTGAGCCGCGTTTACATTCATCACAATATCCACGACTCACACATTCCAAGACGAAAGCTATAATCATTGCTGAAGTTTTATGAGGCTGTTAATAGAATTGCTAAGCCACAGTCTGACATTTAGATGACACTTCAGTGGAGGTACTAATGCCAGGGTTTCTTTGTTCTCTCTAAGGGCCTGTCTGTCTTTATCCTGTCTCTGCTGAGTGTGAGAGGAGTTGTAGGGATGTCAGGGGTAGACTGGACCGCGGATGAAGACTCAATCCCTCGAATCAGAGATCACTCAGTGGGAACAGCCAACATGGAGACAGAGAATAAGGCAGAGATTGGTACCAGAGACAAAAAATCTTACATCATAATGTATGGGAGGTGGTATTAGTTCTACCAGGTACTCCTCTCCAGTCCTTATACAGAAACAGAATAATGAATATAGGGGAATATACAATTTGATGTCTACAGTACCATCATATTTATATCATTATGGTGTGTTCTGGTCTTCATTGCATCATCCCGTGTCAAGTTTGTGTGTCTCCGATTGATTGATTTGTGTGTTTTATAAAGTCATGTTCCTTTACAGCGATCGGATCTTGACTCCGGGTTCTCCGTCATTATCACATCACATCTGTGTCATAGGGGGTATTAAAATCTCTCTCTGCGCTGCATGACAGTTGGAGCTCTTGTCACTGTAGACTCGACTCCCGAGCTATAGTATCTTTAGTCGTCATCGACAGATGGGCGAGGGCAAGACTTGGTGATTAGATTCAACATCTAAGAGTTAAGGGTCAGCAGCCCTGAGGTCAGATATCCAGAATCCTATTATTTATTTTTTTGAACCTTTATTTAAACTCGGCAAGTCAGTTTAAGAACAAATTCTTATTCACTATGACGGCCGACCGGGGGGGGGGGGGCAGTGGGTTAAACTGCCTTGTTCAGGGGCAGAACGACAGATTTTCACTTTGCCAGCGGAGGGACTCGACCCATCAACCTTTCGGTTACTGGTTCAACGCTCTAACCACTGGGCTACATTACCTGCCGCCCCAATTCGCAGGACTTACTTGCGAGTGTCTTTTATCCGTCTTGCCCTCCTTATCCAGAGAGGGGATACCTGTTTAATCCCCAACTCACACTATCACACAGATGAGAGGACTGACTGACACAATCTACCCCGTGACTCGTCTGTCGCTGTCAGTGACGTAAATATGATTGGTCTAGGGCAGGCTGGGATTAGTGACATCACAGCGGGGTGTCTTTCCTACTACCTTTTGTCCTGTCTGACCTACCACAATGGCTTAGGATGCATCATGTCGTGCTGATTACAGGGCACACAGTGGGCTAACACTTATGGTACGTACTATTCTATACTACCTGTACGTTCAGTACCTCTACACTCAGTAGGGTATTCCATGCCGTTGGAAATGAGGAGGAGAAGCAGCGTGTTCTGTATGAGGGAGTCACACTCAGCGACATGTCACTCAGGAGCCGGAGCCACATGGCGATGATGGCCTATTGGTGTTCTGAAGCTGAGTATGCCGCGACTGTGGGGGGATTCAACTGGAGGAGGAGGGGCTGTGGATTTAGGCCAGGGCTGCTGTGGTGCATAATAAATGATGATTTTTGTGCCTACACAGCCTCATGGCCCCTGGCTTTACGAACACGTCTGGGGAGCTGGCATTCAGAAGCGCACAAACAATGGAGGCAGCAGAACAAACAGATAAATGAACAGGAAGTGGAAAGAAATGGTTTGAAACGAAAGGGGGTTAAGGATGAGACAGCAAGTTAGGAAGTGAGGGAGAGAGGGATCTTTTTTACAGGCTGCATTCAAATTAACCAAGTTCCCAGTTCTGGGTATTGAGGACATTGGATCCATTGTGTTTGGAGAAAGAAAAAGTATGTGTGTGCAAAGATATTTCTTAGTGGGATTAAGGTTTTTCCTAAGTTTCGCTAAATACATCTACCTCTCCGGCTCCTCTTGCCTCTGTCTCTGGTTCTCTGTCTGTCATTCTCTTTAGAATGGTTTAGGAGTAAGTGAGAAAGTAGGGGTTCCCCTTACTGTTTTATATTTGTGTGAGAGTAGTTTTGGAGCCACCTCGCTCTCTGTATCCCTCCGCCCTCTGTATCCCTCCGCCCTCTGTATCCCTCCGCTCTCTGTATCCCTCCGCCCTCTGTATCCCTCCGCCCTCTGTCTGTCTATAGGCAGAATTGAGGGGAAATCCTAGGGGGGATGCTCTTGGTTTCAGGGTTTGTAACGATTATGTTCTGACGAAGGCTGAGAGGGCTTCTGGCTTGATTGTTTCCTTATCTCTGCAACACCTAAACGGGATGTCTTATTTGTCCATGTGGTGCACACACAGACACACATACTTTCTGTGTTTCTGACTAATTTCAATATTTCATAAGGAAAATCGCAACTCAATCCCATTTTATGGGGAACAGAGCTGCTCATCAATTCCCAATGCAGAAGATTATGCTGGCTAGAATGTTCACATTTCTTTATTTCAGCTGTGTCAATTCATAGTGGGCTGAATTATTCCACCGTCATTTAATTAATACACTGTTAATACACTACAATTCTCCAGGCAAAAGCTGAGATATCACTGTCTTACTCCAAATCCATCAGTGAATGAGCATGACATTACAAAAAAGTTGAAACACCACAACCGTTATCTTATCTCTGGGTGTTCTCTTTCTTGTAGGGCAACAACTACATTGTCTTCACAACACTGAGCGTGCATGACTCATGTTATCTTCTCATATAGCCTGGTAGGCCACATCTGCCCATTAGCATGCAAAGTAGCTTTCTCAGCTCATGGCTGTGGGTTATGGGCCTGACGGATATGATTCGATGGGAGGGTGTTGAAATACAAACACCCAGCTGTCAGAGAATTTATTCCACCCCAATTTCAAAACAGCAGGGGGGGGGGGTACATAGGGAGAGAGGGTGGCAGTTGAGGCGTGGATGGTCTCTGTGCGTCTTCTTGGCCCTCTGGTGTTGACTTTGAGTTATACAGCGTTTGCATCCACTCCCGCTAATTAGCGCGCCACACCCTCCAGCACACACTCTGCTCTGCTCTCTTGGATGTGACCCAGTGACAAGGCAGAATGCAGCGTGGGAGGAAGTCACTGCGGCAACAACCACGCAAACATACATAGATTGAACTCCCCTTTATCTCCCTGCAGCCTCCTCTCCATGAATTCCAGGGTAAAAATGTTAAAAAGCCAGCCATATCTGGAAAAAGTCGATTAAGTCTGGAGGAGAGAGACCGAGAATGGGTGGGTGTGAATTGGCTCTGATAACTACTGCTGTGTGGAGCGTGGAGGCACTCATGTAAATGTATTCCTTGTTTATTTTATGCCAAAGTCTTGTGAAATACAAATGAGGACGTTACTGTGCTGTTCCTCTCACTGAAACGCTCTGGCACAAAAGCCAATCCGGATATAAAGGATCTATTTCCCAGAGACGGACCCACACACGTACGCGCACACACACATTCACGCCCTCCCTTCTCTTCCATTTTCAGCCCCTTGTGTCCCCTGTGCATTAATCTGTGATTCTAAAGATGTGATTTTATGACGCCTTCCTTGAAA
The DNA here is from genome assembly GCF_036934945.1 of Oncorhynchus masou masou. NCBI lineage: Eukaryota > Metazoa > Chordata > Actinopteri > Salmoniformes > Salmonidae > Oncorhynchus > Oncorhynchus masou. The sequence goes on along the minus strand of NC_088223.1, from coordinate 39,072,836 downwards.
TATTCATGGGCAGGCAGGCAGGCAGCGCGTCCTGCTGGGGCTGATCACCAGGTAGGATGAATATCATTACCATGGTTTCACACATGAGCAGCGCCATCATGGCTATTTAATGCCGGCCGCCCCTTTTCCTCCATCAAGTGCCTCCTTTCTCAACACCACCCCAACATTTTATTTATCAATCGCATTTTTGGCACCAAGGCACTTTTGGCTTTACAACACCGCTGCAGCAGATTGAAATGGGGGGGGGGGTTAATGTCTGTATAGTTCAGCTTCCCATCCTGTTCCATCCTGATGCTAGCACATTTCCCTATTTCAATGGGATTTCAATGGTATCCAAATGAGCCCCTGTCTTTCTGTGAGCTTTGAGCTCCTCCTTGCAACTCTATGTTCATGGACATTGCTATTGATGACACTGCTGCACCACAGGGGCTGAGTTAAAGCTGTTGCATTAATGCGATGTGTCGCCATGGATCCCCTCAGGGATTTCCCATAATGATGCAAAGTTATTCGCCCGGTCCCAATGTCACCTGTCATTCACCTGATCACTCAGGAGGATGTCGCTACAGGTCGGCACAGAGGCCATAATCATCCTGTAGAACCAACACCGCGCCAAAAGGATTCCTCATCATTTCAAAGGGGCCTCTTCTGTTTCTTTCCAGCCACTAGAGATTTGATGGCGGAGAGTCCAGTATCGAGATAAAATAGAACAGAATAGCTTTCTCAGGGTGTTTTCTGTTCATTATAAACTGCTGCTCCTTTGTTTCCCCCCTCTAAGGAGGCTTCATGAATTATGTAGAATTGGTATATAAAAAAAAATCTAATAAGGATAGTGTGTGCTGCACATTTAAAAAAAAATAAAGAAATCAATTGAAATCCTTGAGCGGACCGCCTAAGCATTTGTTTTTTCGGCCCACCAAGTCCAGTTTTTTAAAATTATTATTAAAAGGTGAACTGCACTTACCGATTCCGCATATGTTTCTTCCAGTGCTCATTAAGAAAAGCAGCGGCCATTACTGAAGCCCAAACGAGAGTTGTCTTTGGGGTGTGGTATAATGTGGGTGTTTCTTGGGTGTGTCTTTGCCATTCAATCACAACAAACAAACAAACAAGGGCAGTAATGAGGAACTTAGTGACAGCGAGATAAACTAATCTAGCTTTGCTATGGAGACTAGTTCTGATTTTGAGGACTTCTCCCCCCCTGACTGATTCGCCATCTCAAGATAATCTGCTAATTCAGTTCAATGTGTAGGCTAAAGACTGTGCTGACTTTGTGTTTAGCCAACCCGACAGCAGCTAGCTAGCATAGCTACAGTTGGCTAGCCTATCTAGCTAGCTGATATTTCTCTGTCAAATCACAGCTATGACAAGATAGCAAGAAGTACCAGTGTCTGGAATGTGTTTCATGGGACATGCGTTCTACAACACCTTGCTACGAAAGTAGCTTACAACTTGGAAGTTTTATCAGGTCATGTAAGTTACCGTGGAAACGATATCAACTGCGAGTTGAATTCCCGTCTTCTGTCAACGCAGCTGTCAACACAATATTATGTAACTGGCTAGTTGTGCCTCGTCTCTGCTTATGTCAGCTGTTCGACCTAGAGGTGGACATTGCACAAACATGGCCAGCCTGAATATAGATACATTTATCAACTAGACGTTGGGTGTGTTTGTTTCACAAAGACAATCTATTTCTAATCTATTTTTATGGTCCATTCTAAGGATGTGGCTGTTTAACCACACACTGACATGCACAGCACTCTGGGTGAGGTTCTGTCTTAAAGTCTCCCGTGGGTGATGAAGTCCCTTCCATCTACTGTATGTAACGTATTGCAGGTTAAGGACAGGTGGGTGGGGTGGAGGGGTGGAGTGCACCACACTCCATTCTGGATATGACAGAGTTTTCCTCAAAATGCAAGTAAAACTAAGTGCATGCTCTTCAACCGATTGCTGCCGGTACCCTCCCGCCCGACTAGTATCACTTCTTTGGACGGTTCTGAATATGTGGATACCGAGGTGTCTGGTTAGACTGTAAACTCTCCTTCCAGACACACATTAAACATCTCCAATCCAAAATTAAATCTAGAATCGGCTTCCTGTTTTACAACAAAGCCTCCTTCACTCAACATACCCTCGTAAAACTGACCATCCTACCGATCCTTGACTTCGGCGGTCATTTACAAAATAGCCTCCAACACTCTACTCAGCAAATTGGACGTAGATATCACAGTGCCATCTGTTTAGTCACCAAAGCCCCATATACTTCCCACCACTGCGACCTGTATGCTCTCGTTGGCTGGCCCTCACTACATATTCGTCGCCAAACCCACTGGCTCCAGGTCATCTATAAGTCTATGCTAGGTAAAGCCCACCGTATCTCAGCTCACTGGTCACCATAGCAGCATCCACTCGTAGGACACGCTGCAGCAGGTATATTTCACTGGGCATCCCCAAAGCCAACACTTCCTTTGGCCGCCTTTCCTTCCAATTCTCAGCTGCCAATGACTGGAACGAATTGCAAAACTCATTGAAGCTGGAGTCTTATATTTCCCTCTCTAACTTTAAACATCAGCTGTCAGAGGAGCTTACCGATCACTGTACCTGTACACAGCCAATATGTAAATAGCACACCCAACTACCTCATCCTCATATTGTTACTTTTCCTCTTAAGGGATAATAATGACCAATTATGCATACATTTCAATCAGGACTGACTAATCAGAATACTATTATGTTACTGTATATGTATGAATTTTCTTTTTAATCCTAGTACTGAATATGTGTGTAAATATAAACAAGAATTAGAACAATGACTGACTGTTCCTTGGTAGAAATGAATGAACTATATCGCCAGACTGGCTAGAATGCTTATCTACACAGGCTGACCTTGGCTCGAGACGATGTGGGAAGGCTTGAGAACTATACAACCTTTGTACCAGTGTTAAGAAGAGACGGACCAGTTTAGAAAACGCTGACGTCATTTTCAGTTTATAACCTGTGATAAAATGTATCATGGGCAGTACTCTCGAGAATAAACACAGCTGGTTGATTTCAAAGACTGGTCTCTGTCCATTTTATACAAATAAGAGTCTTACAAATGCTTATGAATTGACAGTGTTTAATTTTGATTGAGTATTAAAACATAGAGGAATTTAATTCCTGTAACATCCTCTTGCTCTTTTGCACCCCAGTATCTATTCTCTACTTGTACATCATCTGCACATCTGTCATTCCAGTGTTAATGCTAAATTGTTATTATTTCACCTCCACGGCCTATTTATTACCTTACCTCGCTACATTTGCACACACTGTACATAGATTTTTCTATTGTGTTTTTGACTGTTGTTTGTGTAACTCTGTGTTGTTTTGTCGCAATGCTTTGCTTTATCTTGGCCAGGTCGCAGTTGTAAATGAGAGCGTGTTCTCAACTGGCCTACCTGGTTACGTAAAGGTGAAATACAGAAGAGAATAAATGAATAAAAACCCATGGGTCCAGAGTTCAATAAGTACAGGCAGATGTGAGATGCAGGAAGACGGCACTCTTCTCATACCACTCTGTAGCTACTGAGCAAGCTTCCTCCAGGAAGAAGCATTGACTCAATCAGTAGCTTACAGAGTAATATGAGAAGAATGCCAACTGATGTAGATATTCGAAACAAAGGGTTTTGATGTCTTTCAAGTGTAATAGTTCCATGTAGAATAAACAATCCTTCACAAAAATACTATAGAAGCAGTGTTTTGCTAATATAACAAGGTACAAATATTACACGTCTTTCATCTTCTGTCATTCACAGCCGATACAGGTACTGTACCAATCAGCATTTTGTCTGGTGGTACATGTTAGTCGTCATCCCTTCGTACGGTGTCCCATATAAGACAGTCTCCGGACACGTTTGAAGAATACACAATGTCCCCGACTACCATTCCATTCAATAATAACCAAAAACCGAAAAGTAATAGATGTGTTTCGTATAATTTTAACGCTGAGTTCAAGGTCTCTCCCATTTCAAACGTCTGCATCCACCTGTCTTTTAGTCAGGGGGACTCCGTGACAAACCATCTCTCCTGTTCTCCACCTGTAGAAAAGCAAGGTAGAGTTGGTACGCACAGCACTGATTACATGATCAATGGTTGTTACAGTAGGTGAAGTCCAGGACAGACAAGTGACGGTGTTTTGACCTATGACCAGACCAAATGTGACCAACCTGAAGTGGGACTGGGGCCTGGGCGCGTACTGACTCAGCTGTCTGCTCCTCCTATAGTACGGGGCATCCCACAAAACCGCTGATCAACAAATCCACCAGTTTTGTAAGTTGCCCGCGAATGAAATAAAATATCATCACCCAATAAATATATAGCAACAACAAAAACATCTGTAGTCTGGAAGTAATTATACTAATAGAGTGACTAAGTACAACACAGATTCAGGCCAGTGACGTTGCATGACACTGGTACTATGCAACGAGCGGTGTAACGATACATTGCTGAATGCTCACTGACACGTATTTGTAGCATGCTAGCTTAAAAGACTGGTACTCGGTATAGACAAGTGCCATCTTTCATTTATTTTTGCGCTAGAAAATACACAACAGACTTTCACGAGAACAGGCGTGTTGTTTTAGCACTAGTAGCAGATGAAGCCCCCGAATGCTAGCTAGCTAGTGCTAAATAACCTAGCCCTTGATCACTAAAAGGCAGAATGCCGCCAGGGCCTGTTTTCAAGAGCTAACCCAAACAACAGGCCTGTTCTCATAAAGTAGCTAGCTACCTAACATGCAAATCTGGGTGAGTTATCAATATTTTTGTCCTAGTTGAAATGAATTGGCTAGCTACCTACCTTTAGCTACTGGAGATCTTCTTAGCTCGCCAGTTCGAGTGGAAACGTTAACAACGTACCTACAGTTACATCCTATCAAACCTTCTCGTCAGGTGCAACGTTAGCTATGCAAATCTTCCTGTCTATGACATTATATCACATTAGGGAGAGGCTATGTATTTAACGAGTTACATCACAGTATCATAGCTAGCTACTCACCACACACCAGTCACAGCCATGATGTCGTACGTTTGTTGTATGTAGTCCATTCCTTGCCATCTTACGCAATGTTGCTGAATGCATTAGAAGTTTGCACCAACTTTAAGGAAGCCCATCTTCACTCCTATGCCGAGCAAGTGTGTGTGGGCAATTGGACATCATTGGCAAAAGTGGGCATGTAAGAAACCCATACCCGTCTTGACGCACTCACTTCCAAATCAAATTTTGGACAAGACTGACTTCATGACCAAAAGGATCCCATCTACACTTTGTCGTCAATTTTGACACTAGAGTAAAACAAAACAACTCCAAAAAAAATGAATTTACCAGTATGGATTGTGTTACTATGTATGAGCAAAATAACACAGCATTAGCCATAGCCATGGCAAAATGAATAGAATTGAAGGAAATTAGCTTTGAAACTGAAAAAAATATTAAAATCTCAGCTCCAGGACAGAATATGAAGAATCGCAGGAAATTATCTTTAAAGGTCCAATGAAGACATTGTTTTAATCTATTTATCAAATTATTTCGGGGTAACAATTATTTCTGGTAACAGTAAAAAAAAAACCTTACTGTGATTGTTTTCAATTAAAATTGTAAAAAATATGAAAATAGCTTTTTAGCAAAGAGCAATTTCTCAAGCAAATAATTTTGCTAGGTCTGTCTGGGAGTGGTCTGGGTGAGGGGCCTAAATGGACGAGCCTAATGCGAGGGATATGTAGAGCCTAACAACTCACACTGAATTCTTCCACTGTTCCGTTGTTCAAAAAAAGTTATCAGTGATTGGATCGTCTCTAACCAATCAGTGTATCAAAGCCAATTAAACATTTTCAAACCGCCGCTTTACCCACGTGTGTTCTGGCTCTGGCCCAACTCATCGGTTTCTGGTACAATCAGACGACCCCCAAATGTGTTCGCATTCGGTGAAGAGTATGGGAGGTACTCAGATCCAGACTCATTGTGGAGAAGAAACTTACGTCCGTGGGTGTGTCGCAGTGTTTGGAAGGAGCAAGGAGTCTGGGTAGCCAGGCAAGGATATGTAACCTGAAAACGAGATGTTATTGACAGAGAGGTTTCAAACTCGCTTTGTTATTGGTCTATTAACTTATACTGCCTGGTGACTCTATCCCCCCAAAGCAGGCAGAAATTCCTGGAGGTCTATTCAAACCTCTCTTACACTAAAAGTGCATTATCATAATTTCACAATTTCACAGAATTATTTCAACCTGAGGAAATAATTGTGGAAATACTGTATATATACACACACAACACGGGGAAATCAAGTTGTCTGCACTTGGCTCTTAAAACAGCAACATTTTATCTCAGCTCCATGGTAGAATGTGTAGAATTGTAGGAAATTAGCTTTAAAATGGCAAACACTTCTCTCAGCTCCATCGAGAAATGTGTAGAATTGCAGAAAATTGGTTTAAATATGCAAAACATTTCTCTACACTGCCAAGATGGGGTTCTCTAAAATGTTCTCCAAATTTCAGTCGCGCTGACAGGCCTTCCATGTCCCTGGCCACGCCACCTGCCAAGCCATGCCCACCACCTAAGTCCCTTTTTGATCCAGAAAGAAAATCCTGGATGTGTGTGGTGTTTGTGTGTGTGTGTGTGTGTGAGATGTCTGTGTGCTTGCATATGTATGCGTGTGCGTATGAGAAATGGATGTTTGGTGTGTGTGAGTCCACATCCCCTGTCCCTCTGACTTTTCAGAAGCTTTTCAGCCAGTTGCCATACCACCATGACATTTCTGGATATTTTCAACCATTTCCAAGTCATGGTTTCAATTCAAAAGTATTGCCGCTCCAATCCCCCTGCCAGCGCGCCAGTTACGGAGGGCAACCAGTACCACAGATAAGACGTAATAAATAGGCTTAGCAAGAAACTACTCAGTATTTTGAATTAGTATATAGAATTAGACATGTGCTGTATCAAAGATTACCACATAGGCTACCACCTCTGAACTGATGAGCTAACCTGCCAATGTTTGGCTCAAGAAGCATACCTCTGGATTTCACGAGCTGTATGAGTCATCGACAGCCCCTCTGTCCTTTCTCTCCGACATGAGGCTGACAACGCCTCAATCTCTCTTCTTTACCAACGCAGTCGCAGCTAACACGCCGAGTCATCAGTCGATCAATAGGCAGAATAAATTCCCCAGCCAGGATGCTCCGACACTGAAAGAAGGGTTGTGTATACAGCAACATCGAATGTGTGCTGCCGTCAACAATATGCGCAAACCTCTGAGGTGTGATTTTAAACTGTCATTAACTTCCTGTCCGAGAGCCACGACAGTACATGCCTGGCTACCATTCGGTACCAAAAAGTAGCAATTTACAGACACGGTAGATAGGCTTGTTATAATGTTTGGGTGAAATAAGGTCCTTCTAGGGCAGCACGCACCTTATTGCCTTACCCCCTCTAACAACAACAGGCTGGCCGGGGGAATGCTAAGCAGCTAGGCAGCTTGATTGAGACAGGGCTGCTTATAAACAGTCCTATGGTTTGAGCTACATCTCTCTCCCCGGCAACACTAAAGAGAATGAGAGATCGTCTCCTCTCACTCCTTTGATCTGCGCAAATGAGATGTCGAATAATTAGTGTGGCATGAAAACAAAGTGCCGTCGCTCACTTCTCTCAAAGGGTTTGCTGAGTAAATGTCAGCAACAGGGAAAAATACGGAGTCACCCCCCCTGTCACCCTGTCACCCTGCCACCCTGCCACCCTGCCTTAATAATAATCACATTACCGCAGAAGTCTCAAATGAATTCCACTCTGTAGGAATGTAATCCAGGGGACTCAGAAAGTCACGGAGTGTTGTCTCTCGCGTTAGGGAAGTAACTCCCTATACTCAGGTACCTCAACATCTTCAGCGTTGTTCAGATACTGACGCTCGTTTAGCGCCACCGTAACTGAACGTGACAATTGCATTGTCATCGCTATGAACGATGACCAGGTTACAATGAACGAGTGCAAAGGTTACGCAAAGGTCAAAGACAATAACAAAGAGGTAGCGTTCCTAATAATAATTGTTGTTGTTGTTGTTGTTTTGTCCAGGGTTTTCCTCCCCACCTACCTTGTTTTATGCTGTTGACCATACTAGGCCCTTTAAGTGAGAGTTTTCTTAGTTGAAAAGACACCTTTTTGTAAACTTCCCCTCACAGGTAGGCAACAGTGAGTAAAGGCAGAATGACGTTCCAAGCATGAGGTCTGCCAGTAGAGTTAGATCAGGTAGTGTGAGCTGTCTACCCATCTTTCTCTCTGTTTGTGTAGCTACTACATTTTGATATCAGATAGAAGTAAGTCTTTCATGAACCCGCTCTGGGCTGTGAGGAGGGCTCAAACTTTCTCCAAAAGGAAACCATTGAAATGGAGGAGGAACTTTTCTGTCTGCCATATTTGGCTGGCCTGCTTGTGAACCCGAAAAAGCTCAAATCCCATCTCTGGCAGAGAGAAAGAAAAAGAGAGGGGGGAGATGGGTGGAAGAAAAGGAGGAGTGAGAAGAAGGAAGAGGGGCGATTGGTTAAATTTTTGGGTGAGAAATAAGCTCATATTGCTTGAAATCTCCCTGGATATATTTCAGGGGGGTGTCTAAGAGCCCATTATAAATATTAATAGCAAAGGGCACCACATTTTCCTGCTTCAGAAGATTGGAGGCTAGAGGGGTGGGGGCACAATATTACCATGTTATTGTGTGTTCAATACACATTCATTTTCAAGGCATGTAGACATCTGGGAACAAATCTGCTATGTATGTCGTGCATCTGATAAAATTGCCAGATGTTTTGTCCCAATTGCTGATATCAATGTTCTCGAATCTCAGATTTACAAAATCTAGTTCTTACCATAGTTTTGTAATGCTTTTAGGTATTATATTTAGGGAATATATTTTCAGTAATGTGTGCTGCAAAGCAACATATCAAGTCAGAGATATAAAATAGTCAAACAAGCTTCCCCCTCACCCATTGCCCCTAACCCCTTATATACTATGTTGACTGAGCAAGCTTGCCCATGTTAAAGACCTGTGTTTCTCAAACACCTCCTTCACCCTTCGCCCCTTCACCCCTAACCATATGCCCTGAACCCTATCCACTACAACAAGTGAGGAGGCATGCCCAGTTATAAAGACCTGGCTGGGTAAACGGATCCGACACTAGAGGAGATTCATTAACGTAGGTCCCACGAGGGGGCCATGGGAATAATTACCAATTAGGCTGGCGTCAGGCGCCGGGGTGCATTGGTGTGGCAGCAATAAGGGGGGGGGGGGGCATCGAGGGGCTCTGAACGTGCTCCCTGAGCACCGGAGCATACAGGGCATCAGTGTTAAATACAGAGCGTCGTTTAATCTAATGCTTCAGTCGCTCGCTGCGATCGCTTGTCAGTTTTGCCAGCTAATTATAAAGTAGCCACATGCACGGCTGACACATTCTCCCTTCTCTCCCCCCTTTCTCTTTGCTTCTCTCCTTTCCACCGCTCAGTTCTCTCCCCATCTACCTCTCTTTTTATATCTACCTCTCCTCTTTCCCCTTCGTTGTTAGGATACTGTTTGTTGAATATCCACGTTTGACCTCTAGCTACCGACCACAAAGGCAAGAGTCAAACAGTAGGAAATGGTGTCCCAAAATAACAAACAGGATTATGTGAGGGTTAATAAATTGTTGGGTGGTTGGTGTGTGTGTTCTTTGTCTTGACAGTATTTGATAACTTAGCCTACTCCCATTGCTTAACTAGCTGCCAGATACAGTCTGGGTGACCAGCACATATCGATTCGCCTTCTAATATCTCTCAGTGATAATGACACAGGTCACAGTGGCAGGCGACAGGGGTGGCAGAGTGGGGTTAGTGTATCACTGGAGCTAGAGAAACTAGAAGCGGTTCAATGTCAAAGGGCGTTATGGAGCTTGCAAGGAGCTTTGTGGCACCACGGCACATTGCTTTGAAGTCATTTCTTTTCTTCTCCCAGGCTTCACCTGGTAGACGTTTAGCAGACGTGTGAAGACAGTTGGGGTTGACGGTAGACCCCTCCAACCCCCCACCCATCTCTTCCTTTCTTTTTTTCACATCTTCTCTCTCATCTCTCATTCCTTGGGCTTGTTCACAGACAGAAGTAGATGGGAAACCATGGCTGGTAGGGGGATGGGGTTGGGTTGTCAGAGACATCTCTCTCTCTCTCTCTCTTTCCCTCGCCTGGAGATTTTGAGAAGTGTGTCTCGGAGCACAGGTGAGGTGGGTTGTATGTCAGCAGTGTAAACAGGTTCCCTGCTGTTTCCTTCTCTTTCTCTCCTCTTTCTCTCTCTATGGACCCCTATAACTCTTCTGTGTGTAAAGCCCTATAGGCATAAAGAAGCTGTCCAACACCTACGAATCAGACCCCTATCGCCCAGAGATGGAGAGGGAGAAAGCATAGATAGACAGATGGACAGACAGACTATATTGAAAAACATTTAGTAAAACATTTTCACACATACATGAAGCAGATACGGCACACATGCACGCATACGTGTGTGTGTGTGTGTGTGTGTGTGTGTGTGTGTGTGTGTGTGTGTGTGTGTGTGTGTGTGTGTGTGTGTGTGTGTGTGTGTGTGTGTGTGTGTGTGTGTGTGTGTGTGTGTGTGTGTGTGTGTGATGGTGGGAGGGGGGTCATCAACGTGAAGTTCATAGGAGGATATCAAATTGGGTGTCAAATGAAAGCTGAGTCTATATTTTTTTAAATAATGCATATTAAGATTAGGAATAAGCTTTGATTTCTGATCAAACCGATGGAAAGGTGGTTTTAGAAAACATCTACCAGTAAAAGTCTTAATGGGTATTAGAAATACATCAAAACGCTATAATGTTAAAGACCCCTGACAAATAACATCAACACTTACAGTATATTTAGTTTCTAACACCAAACACATATTTAGTTTGGGAAATGTTCTTCTGCCTTCTGTAAATTTAATAAACATTGCCTTGTGCCTTGGAATTCCGTTACCAAAAATCCACATACCTCATAGATATTGTCTAATTTCACTCCCTTGTGAGGAGGGAGGATAATGAAAGACCACAGAAGTAACAAGTAAAAGTAGACCTAAATTACTTATAATATTTTTACTGTTATACATTTTATGAATTATTAAGTGATTAAGCTCTAAATTCCGTTACCAAATTTCGTAAACGAATTTCTGAAAAATCCGTAACGGAATTTCTGCAATTGAATGGGAAGTCATAGTAGTAACAAAAAACAGTTGGGTTCAGTTTGGACAGCACAGTACGGTACAGTACAACGCAGTACATCACAGGAGAGTACATCAAAGAAAAGTATAGTTCAGCACAGTACTGTAAAGTAGAGTTCAGTAGCGCACACTATAGTTCAGTATACTATAATGTACGGTATTGTGCTGTGTTATACTCTACTTGTACTGTACTGTACCCTACTTTACTGTACTGAACTATACTGTACTGCAGTCTACTGTACTCTACTGTGCTGTACTCTACTGAGCTCTACTGTGCTGTACTTTAATGTCCAAACTTCTGAAACATAGACGTCTATGGTTGGTTCAGATTTGGCCCGTTCTGGACCAACCAAATTTGGTCTTGTTTGGTGGCAGAGCTCATTAAAATAAAGGGGCCAGTGGTAGAATGATACTCAAATATGCAAAGGAGGATACTGCTTATTTATAAGGTACCAGTCAAAAGTTTGGACACACCTACTCATTCAAGGGTTTTTCTTTATTTGAACTATTTTCTACATTGTAGAATAATAGTGAAGACATTAAAACTATGAAATAATACATATGGAATCATGTAGTAACCAAACAAGTGTTAAAAAAATATATTTTAGATTCTTCAACGCATTCTCTTAACCAGCTTCACCTGGAAGGCTTTTTCAACAGTCTTGAAAGAGTTCTCACATATGCTGAGCAATTGATGGCTGCTTTTCCTTCACTCTGCAGTCCAACTCATCCCAAACCATCTCAATTTGGTTGAGGTCAGGTGATTGTGGAGGCCAGGTTATCTGATGCAGCTCTCCATTACTCACCTTCTTGGTCAAATAGCCCTTACACAGCTTGGAGGTTTGGTTGGGTCATAGTCCCACTAAGCGCAAACCAGATGGGAGGGTGTATCGCTGCAGAATGCTGTAGTAGCCATGCTGGTTAGGTGTGCCTTGAATTCAAAATAAATAACAGACAGTGTCACCAGCAAAGTAACCCCACACCATCACACCACCTCCTCCATGCTTTATGGTGGGAACCACACATGCAGAGATCAACCGTTGACCTAATCTGCATCTCACAAAGACATGGCGGTTGGACGTTTTGGACTCATTAGACCGAAGGACAGATTTTTAACGGTCTAATGTCCATTGCTCGTGTTTCTTGGAACAAGCAAGTCTCTTCTTATTATTGGTGTCGTTTCGTAGTGGTTTCTTTGTAGCAATTCGACCATGAAGGCCTGATTCACATAGTCTCCTCTGAACAGTTGATGTTGAGATGTGTATCTTACTTGAACTCTGTGAAACATTTATTTGGGCTGCAATTTCTGAGGCTGGTAACTCTAATGAACTTATCCTCTGCAGCAGAGGTAACTCTGGGTCTTCCTTTCCTGTGGCGGTCCTCATGAGAGCAAGTTTCATCATAGTGCTTGATGGTTTTTGCGACTGCACTTGAAGAAACTTTCAAAGTTTTTGAAATTCTCTGCATTAACTGACCTTCATGTATTAAAGAAATGATGGACTGTCGTTTCTCTTTGCTTATTTGAGCTGACTTGGTCTTTCACCAAATAGTGCTATCTTCTGTATAACCCCCCTACCTTGTCACAACATAACACATTCAGAAGGAAAGAAATTCCACAAATTAACTTTTAACACCTGTTAATTTAAATGCATTCCAGGTTACTACCTCATGAAGCTGGTTGAGAGAATACCAAGAGTGTGCAAAGCTGTCATCAAGGCAAAGGGTGACTGAGGAATCTCAAATATAAAATATATTTTGATTTGTTCAACACTTTGTTTTGGTTTGTCCTTTGTGTGTTATTTAATAGTTTTGATGTCTTCACCATTATTCTACAATGTAGAAAATAGTAAAAATAAAGAAACTTAAATGAGTCGGTGTGTCCAAACCTTTTACTGGTACTGTACATTTGTGAACCTATTTAGGATCACCATGAAGAGAATTCAAAACATATCTATAATTATGCATGTCTGTGTCGTGCAGATCAGGGACACGTGCTGAAATTGCCACAATTCCGTTACAGGATGTAAATCCACTTCACTTGTTGTAGTTCAATAACCAAAATAGATGTTTTTTTTCAAAGTCAATGTGGAATCTTATTTCAGAGCAGATATTTAACCGTTTATGGAAATCGTGAACACATAAAGCACTGAAGGAGATTTTACCGACATTCTGTTACCAAACTTTGCATCTGCACAGTTCTTCCAGAATGTGTTTTTTGTCAAATGTTCCGTGTAAATTGATGAAAGTTGTCCTTTGTGCATAGAGTTGTATGGTTTGTTATACTTTGAAATAATTTTAAGTGAAAGTCCCAGCACAATTCTGTTTCCGTGAATTGCCTGTGTGTTTGTGTGTGTGTGTGTGTGTGTGTGTGTGTGTGTGTGTGTGTCCCACCCTGGTAACAGTATGTGTGTGTGGCTCTGCTGTTGGATGGGCATGTCAAAACTGTCAGGATTTAACTAATCAAACTCCCACACACACTACCGGATGCTTCCTCTCCCACACTATTCCTTCACACACACACACACACACACACACACACACACACACACACACACACACACACACACACACACACACACACACACACACACACACACACACATCCATCTTTCTCCACTCCTATGTGTCCATAACACAACTAGATGGTTATGTGGGAGGTGTAGGTCTGATTGACCACTTCATACAGAACAGGACACACACACACACACACACGGAGGTACATATTCCATACTCCACATACGTTACAAAATAGGTGAAAGTTACAAGGACAGAGAGCGAGTAAGGAAGGGAAAGATAAATAGAGAAACCTTTGTGAATTCACCAGATGTACAGGGGATTGCAGACTAGAGGCTCCAGTGTGTTCTCCTGTGATTTTAGTTCTGCCCATCTTCAGAGGGCATACTGTTGTTTCAATGACGAATCCCAGTCAGTCCTTTCATTAGGGATGTTTCTACTGGCTCTAGATTGTCACTAGTAATTAGCTCAGCCTTTATAAACCACAGCTTGCGAAACACTGAACAGAGGCAAGATGGGGGGTGGGGGGAGCCTGGGGGGGACAGGCTCCGAGTGCTGAATAATTTGATTTGGATTTAGTGTTGCTCAGAAGAATGACACAATTTCAACTGGGATTAATACGGATTTAATTCAATCTGGCCCGGCCCCCGAAATAGCCCTCCCCATGTCCTGCTGTTCGCCTGCAAGCACCTGCTGTTGCCTGCAAGCACAGCTGCATCTGGCATGGGGTTAGGGGGGTTTCTTGGTTGTGTGGGGTCTAAGAATGTGTGTGCGCACGTGCGTGCGCGTGTGTGTGTGTGTGCCGTTCTCTCGTAACATCGCCTCAGCATGTCGCTGCCTGCTTCATCTATTTAATTATAGACTAAATGCCTGGAGCTTGTTTGCTATCAGAGTACCAAAACGAATGTCTCTCTCATCTTGCTCTCTCTCGTTTCACTCTTTCTAATGTTCATTGCATGTCTACAGAATATCTGCAAAATCTCATAATCATCTGGAGAGAATGGACCGCCTATAAATCTATACAGGAACATCTGTACATTACAATCGACTAATTCTCCATTGTCTGCACATGCAACTCCACTGTATTTCGGGTCCTTAATGACGTCCAGTTCAATGTGTCGACTGCGCTGCACTACTGTACAACCTCCTATGTCCTGCATGCCCTCAGAGCCCCTCATATCCGTCACTCAACACATCTGCTGTCTTCTCTTTAATCTCGTTACAATGGAGCGTGGGTGTAGCTAGCTTCAGCCTTTAGGGATAGTGTTGTGCAAGAGGAAAGAGTAAGATGACTAAATAGTAGTGCTGAGAGATTCGTGCTTTCTGAGGTCGGTTCAGGTTTCTTATACAAAAAAAGAATCACGGCTTCAATTTCGGTTTTCGTAATTCTTTTTTTTAACATGAAATGCATTATGAGATAATGACGTTACAATGACTTTTAGAGCTTTTTCATAGAAATTCCAAAGCCAGAATGAGTGAACATTCAATTGCCCAAACTTTGAAAATATTCCATTGCCTGTGTAATGTCCGTATTGGATGGACATCGATAGAAAAAAAGGATATTACGATAAAACAACGTTTTTATTTGAAATATGCAGAAATCGCTCCACCATTTCCTGGTTGTTAAAATTACAACAGTTTGCCTCATTTCAGTTTGTGACAAAACAAGCAAGTATAGTGTAGAGAATCACTGTACCATCTAAACAGCTGTGAAATATTGTATTTTCAGCTGTTTGAAGCTGGTATACAAAACCAAAAGTGAAACAAAAAACTTCAGCAGGGGAAGCATAGAAGTAGTGCACATAGACTTGCTTTCAATGCGAATGACAGATCTATAACTCACATTTCTATGTTCATTTGGTCGGGTCGCACAAAACGTTACATATTGCAGCTTTAAAGTGATCATGTCATCTCTGCTCAGGCAGTAGCAATCAGCCAGCCAGGCCATGTAACATTACGTCCTCCCCATACTGTACTGTCTTTAGTCATCCTATTTATCTAGCCTGCCTAAGAGCGGTCACTCTCGTCTTTGTGTTATGCACATTCCTCTCTCATGCAGTTTATGCGGTCTGTGTGTATCTTTCCTAACGTAGGAGGCATAAAATAAAAGTGTAACTGCCCAGAGATCTGTACATAATGACGAGATGCTTATGTTTCCGCTCTCACGAAGGTAGTCGTTGTCCCAAAGGCGGAAAGGCAAGCGACAAGCTTAGGTCCAAAATAAGCCCATACAAATGCATTGTGCTTATTTTGGACAGATTTTGACGAGAGTGAAACCTCTCGCTTCGCCTATTCCTCTCTGATCCGTCTCAGAGACAGAAATAACTGCCCAAATGGATTATGGTCGTTGTAGTTAATTACCACATTTCTGCGCTGAACTAGGTTGAATATTTGCTTAATGAAAGCTACCACTCCCTTCAGCCCAACGTCCCACATAGTTCTTGACTTGATTTCTCAGATTTCTCCCATGAATAATTTGATTTCTCTCTAGAGAAACGGCACGTTGGACTCACACACACACAAAAAAAAATCTAAATGAAATATAAGTAATAGAACCGACGTCGGGCAATTCGTTTTTTAATAACCCCCCCAAAAATGTGGGTTAACCGCACAGCACACAGTAACATTTCAAAGTTTTGGAAATTCACTTTAAAAAAAAATTCTTTGCAAGAATTGAAGAGAGATTTTCACTTTTACAAGTTTTCAGTCAGGTGAAGTATTCTGAGCAATACAGGAGAGACTACTGGCTGTGCTGCACAATAGGTCATTATGCACTGACCCTGTCCTCACAGAGGAAAGGCAGAGCAAAAACAAGGTAACTGCCGGAAGCACTCAAGTTGACAGACTGAGAGGGGAAGATGTGAGTCACCTCCAGTTGAAAGAGCTAGCACTGCAAATAGCACTGCAGCTACAGTTGAGTACACAAAGGAAAGGCTTCTGCACTTCAAATCTCATTGTATATGTCACGTGCGCCGAATACAACAGGTGTAGATCTTACCGTGAAATGCTTACTTACAAGCACTGAACAAACAATGCAGTTTTAAGATAAAAATAAGTGTTAAGTAAAAATTGAAAAGTACAAAATAAAATAACAAATAATTAAAAGCATCAGTAAAATAACAGTAGCGAGGCTGTATACAGGAGGGACCGGTACAGTGTCAATGTGCGGGGGCACCGGTTAGTTGAGGTAATTGAGGTAATATGTACATGTAGATAGAGTTAAAGTGACTAAGCATAGATAATAAACAGAGAGTAGCAGCAGCATACAATGCAAATTATCTGGGTTGCCATTTGATTAGCTGTTCAGGAGTCTAATGGCTTGGGGGTAGAAGCTGTTATGACGCCTTTTGGACCTAGACTTGGCGCTCTGGTACCGCTTGCCGTGCGGTAGCAGAGAAAACAGTTTATGACATGGGTGGTACATTTTTAGGGCCTTCCTCTGACACCACCTGATATAGATGTCCTGAATGGCAGGAAGCTTTGCCCCAGTGATGTACTGGGTCATACGCTCTACCCTCTGTAGGTTGTAATACCAGGGAGTGATGGAACCAGTTAGGATGCTCTCAATGGTGCAGCTGTAGAACTGGGGGGAATAGGCTTTGTCGTGCCCTCTTCACGACTGTCTTGGTGTGTTTGGACCATGATAGTTTGTTGGTGATGCAGACACCAAGGAACTTGAAGTTCCAAACCTGCTCCACTACAGTCCGTTGATGAGAATGGTGGTGTGCTCGGTCCTCCTTTTCCTGTAGTCCACAATCATCTCATTTGTCTTGAACATGTTGAGGGAAAGGTTGTTGTCCCTATCGGCTGTCTCGTCGTTGTCGTTGATCAGGCCTACCACTGTTGTGGCGTCGGCAAACTTACTGATGGTGTTGGAGTCGTGCTTGGCCACACAGTCATGGGTGAACAGGGAATTCAGGAGGGGACTGAGCACACACCGCTGAGGGGCCCCAGTGTTGAGGATCAGCGTGGCGGATGTATTGTTAACTACCCTTACCACCTGGGGTCGACCCGTCAGGAAGTCCAGGATCCAGTTGCAGAGGGTGGTGTTTAGTCAATGGGTCCTTAGCTTAGTGATGAGCATTGAGGGCACTATGGTGTTGAATGCTGAGCTATAGTCAATGATTAGCATTCTCAGGTTGGTGTTTGTCCAGGTGGGAAAGGGCAGTGAGGAGTGCATTAGAGATTGCATCATCTGTGGATCTGTTGGGGCTGTATGCAAATTGGAGTGGGCCTAGGGTTTCTGGGATAATGGTGTTGATGTGAGCCATGACCAGCCTTTCAAAGCACTTCATGGCTACAGACGTGAGTGCTACGGGTCAGTAGTCATTTCGACAGGTTACCTTAGTGTTCTTGGGCACAGGAACTATGGTGGTCTGCATGAAACATGTTAATATTACAGACTCGGTCAGGGAGAGGTTGAACATGTCAGTGAAGACACTTTCCAGTTGGTCAGTGCATGCTTGGAGTACACGTCCTGGTAATCCATCTGGCCCTCCGGCCTTGTGAATGTTGACCTGTTTAAAGGTCTTACTCACATCGGATATGAAGACCGTGATCACACAGTCGTCAGGAACAGCTGATGCTCTCATGCATGCTTCAGTGTTGCTTGCCTCGAAGCAAGCATGGTCCGGGGGTGTCTAAAGAATAATCCTGTCAAATTGTTATTATTTGGTGATGTCAATAAGACGGTATAACAAAGTAACTGTATCTCTGAAAGTGTACAGATCCTATGTATCAAGTTTACCTTTAAATGCTGTATAAAATATATGATTAAATATGAGAATACTTTTGTGAAGATAGCAATGTGATTTTAGCCTTCTAAATGAGAATTGTTCTTCTATAAACTTGGGCCTAGTCATTTAGCTCATCTGGCAGGTTTGTGTCACTTGGCAGCTCACAGCTGTGCTTCCCTTTGTACTCTATAATATTTTGCAATCCCTGCCACTGTAACGGATGTGAAACGCTAGCTTAGTTAGCGGTGGTGCGCGCTAAATAGTGTTTCAATCGGTGACGTCACTTGCTCTGAGACCTTGAAGTAGTGGTTCCCCTTGCTCTGCAGGGGCCGCGGCTTTTGTGGAGCGATGGGTAACGATGCTTCGTGGGTGACTGTTGTTGATGTGTGCAGAGGGTCCCTGGTTCGCTCCCGGGTATGGGCGAGGGGAAGGTCTAAGGTTATACTGTTACATTGATGCTGTTGACCCGGATCACTGGTTACTGAGGAAAAGGAGGAGGTCAAAAGGGGGGTGAGTGTAATGGATGTGAAACGCTAGCTTAGTTAGCAGTGGTGCGCGCTAAATAGTGTTTCAATCGGTGACGTCACTTGCTCTGAAACCTTGAAGTAGTGGTTCCCCTTGCTATGCAAGGGCCGTGGCTTTTGTGGAGCGATGGGTAACGATGCTTCGTGGGTGACTGTTGTTGATGTGTGCAGAGGGTCCCTGGTTCGCGGCCAGGTATGGGCGAGGGGACGGTCTAAAGTTGTACTGTTAGACCACATCCAACGAGCGTCGGAGCCGGTGTAGTACGATTCAATCTTGGTCCTGTATTGATGGTTCGTCAGAGGGCATTGCAGGATTTCTTATAAGCATCCGGGTTAGAGTCCCGCTCCTTGAAAGCGGCAGCTCTATCTTTAGCTTTGTGCGGATGTTGCCTGTAATCCATGGCTTCAAGTTGGGCTATGTACTGGTCACTGTGCGGATGATGCCGTCTGTGCACTTATTGATGAAGCCAGTGACTGATTTGGTGTACTCCTCAAGGCCATCGGAAGAATCCCGGAACATATTCCAGTCAGTGCTAGGAAAACAGTCCTGTAGCTTAGCATCTGCGTCATCTGACCACTTCTTTATTGACCGAGTCACTGGTGCTTCCTGCTTTAATTTTTACTTGTAAGCAGGAATCAGGAGGATATAATTATGGTCAGATTTGCCGAATGGAGGGCAAGGGAGAGCTTTGTACGTGTCTCTGTGTGTGGAGTAAAGGTGATCTAGAGGTTTTTTTTCCCTCTGGTTGCACATTTAACATGCTGATAGAAATTAGGTAAAACTGATTTACGTTTCCCTGCATTAAAGTCCCCGGCCACTAGCAGTACCACCTTTGGATGAGCGTTTTCCTGTTTGCTTATGGCCCTGTACAGCTCATTGAGTGCTGTCTTAGTACCAGTATCAGTTTGTGGTGGTAAATAGACAGCCCCGAAAAATATAGATGAAAGCTCTCTTGGTAAATAATGTGGTCCACAGCTCATGAGATACTCTACCTTGAGACTTCCTTAATATTAGATTTCATTCACCAGCTGATGTTTACAAATATACACAGACTGCCACTCCTTGTCTTCCCGGAGGCAGCTGTTCTATCGTTCCAATGTAGAGTAAACCCCGCCAGCTGTATGTTATCCATGTCGTCGTTCAGCCACGACTCGGTGAAACATAAGATACAGTTTTTAATGTCCCGTTGGTAGGATAGTCGTGATCATAGCTTGTCTATTTTTGTTATCCAATGATTGTATATTGGTTTATATGACTGATGGTAGAGGCAGATTACCAACTCGCCGTCTCTTTCTCATGCGAATGCTGGGGATTTGGGCCTTTGTCGGGTGTCTGAAGTAAATCCTTCACGTCCGACTCGTTAAAGAAAAAAATCTTTGTCCTGTACGAGGTGAGTAATCGCTGTCCTGACATCCAGAAGCTCTTTTCGGTCATAAGGGACAGTGGCAGAAACATCATGTACAAAATAAGTTACAAATAACGTGAAAGAACACACACAATAGCACAATTGGTTAGGAGTCCCTGAAAGGGCAGCCATCTCCTCCAGCGCCATTCTGCCTTCAGGTTAATATACTGCCCCAGTACACCAAGTTAGGACTCAAATGAACATACTGCTGAATATATTTTATAACTTGGAGTGTGTAAAGTGTAAACTTGTAGATCCATCGTATGTAAACATATTGAGAAACATGTCATAGAAATAAACACAAAGTGTTCAGACCCCTTCACTTTTCCCACATTTGATTACGTTACAGTCTTGTTCTAAAATGGATTAAATGAAGAAAATTCCTCAGCAATCCCCACACAATGCCCCAGAATGACAAAGCGAAAACAGGTTTGTAGACATGTTTTCTAATTTCTATAAAAACAGATGTTCAATGGAAACAGGATGCATCTGAGCTCAATTTCGAGTCTCATGCCAAAGGGTCTGAGTAAGTATTCAGACCCTTTGGCATGAAACTCGAAATTGAGCTCAGGTGCATCCTGTTTCCATTGAAAATCCTTGAAATGTTTGCACAACTTGATTGGAGTCCATCTGTGGTAGATTCAATTGATTGGACATGATTTGGAAAGGCACACACCTGTCTATATAAGGTCCCACAGTTGACAGTGCATGTCAGAGCAAATATCAAGCGAGGAGGTTGAAGGAATTGTCCGTAGAGCTCCGAGACAGGATTGTGTCGGGGCACAGATCTGGGGAAGGATACCAAAAAAAAATTGCATCATTGAAGGTCCCCAAGAACACAGTGTCCTCCATCATTTTTAAATGGAAGAAGTTTGGAACCACCAAGACCCTTCCTGGAGCTGGCTGCCTGACGAAACTGAGTAATCGTGGGAGAAGGGCATTGGTCAGGGAGGTGACCAAGAACCCGATGGTCACTTTGACAGAGCACCTGAGTTCCTCTGTGGAGAGAAACTTCCAGAAGAACAACCATCTCTGCAGCACTCCACCAATCAGGCCTTTATGGTAGAGGGGCCAGACGGAAGCCACTCCTAAATAAAAGGCACATGGTAGCCCTCGTAGAGTTTACAAAGAGGCACCTAAAGGACTCTCAGACCATGAGAAGCAAGATTCTCTGGTCTGATAAAACCAAGATTGAACTCTTTGGCCTGAATGCCAAGCGTCACATCTGGAGGAAACCTGGCACCAACCCTACAGTGAAGCATGGTGGCGGCAGCATCCTGCCGTGGGGATGTTTTTCATTGGCAATGACTGGGAGACTAGTCAGGATCGAGGGAAAGATGAAAGGAGCAAAGTACAGGGAGATCCTTGATGAAAACCTGCTCCAGAGTGCTCAGGACCTCAGACTGGAGTGAAGGTTTGCCTTCCAACAGGGCAACGACCCTAAGCACACAGCCAAGACAACACAGGAGTGTCTTCGGGACAAGTCTCTGAATGTCCATGAGTGGCCCAGCCAGAGCTCAGACTTGAAACCGATTGAACATCTCTGGAGAAACCTGAAAATAGCTGTGCAACAACTATCCAACCTGACAGAGCTTAAGAGGATCTGCAGAGAAGAATGGGAGAAACGCCCCAAATTCAGGTGTGCCAAGCTTGTAGCGTCATACGAAAGAAGACCCGAGACTGTAATCACTGCCAAAGGTGCTTCAACAAAGTACTGAGTAAAGGGTCTGAATACTAATGTAAATGTGATATTTCTGATTTTTATTTTTAATAAATTAGCAAACATTTCTAAAAAACTGTTTTTGCATTGGCATTATGGGGTATTTTATGTCGAGAAAAAAAATGATTTAATATAATTTAGAATAAGGTTGTAGCCTAACAAATTGTAGAAAAAGCCAAGGGGTCTGAATACTTTCCGAAGGCAATGTATAAGAGGAGTTACACCTCAGGTACGTACAGGCGAGTGACCTCATAATGTACCCTTCAGCTCCACCAATCACGTGAACTCTCATAATCAGTACCCTTCAGCTCCACCAATCACGCTTAACTCATTTCCAAGTTCGCCCACCTAATCAGGTACGTACAGGCGGAGTGACCTCATAATGTACCCTTCAGCTCCACCAATCACGCTTAACTCATTTCCAAGTTCGCCCACCTAATCAGGTACGTACAGGCGAGTGACCTCATAATGTACCCTTCAGCTCCACCAATCACGCTTAACTCATTTCCAAGTTCGCCCACCTAATCAGGTACGTACAGGCGAGTGACCTCATAATGTACCCTTCAGCTCCACCAATCACGCTTAACTCATTTCCAAGTTCGCCCACCACCTTTAGGTATTGCCATGTGTATTGCAAAGTGTTTGTTCCGCTTCGTTAGCCGGCTGATTTTGCATTTAGAGTGTTGCTGACAGCGATTAGCAGTTAGCTGAGGCTAAATACCAGAGGAACAGTTTTGAAGAGCGGTTGACGTAGCCTTTGGGATGATGTTATAAGACCGTGTGATCTGACAGTTGAGCAGGCCCATGCTGCCTCTAATCACTATTGGCAGCTCTAACTGTGGCACTGGTCACAAACAACAACAATCCATCCTCTTCATTTTCTGCAATTAGCCCATACTTCCTGCTGATCTGATGCAGAGGGATTAGAGGGAAGGGGGGTGGGGGGTGGAGGAAGGGAGGGATGTCTGTCACTGGCCAGATGCTGACTGTTTCCCCTGTTTAGAGGTCAAGGCCTGGGCACTACTGGGTCGCACTTTGTGTAAGTGTACGTGTGTATGTGTGTGAGTGAGTATGACGTAGGGGACGACTTTATATGGACAGATAACTAACTTCCCTAGGGGGAAGATGGGAAACACTGGAATTGGAGGATGGAAAAAGTCAGTGCTCTGGTCTCAGTGTTCATATTTCGAGAGCTTGGGACTATAAGGTTCTTTCTGCATTTTTGTCTAAATTAAGTTATTGACATGGCCTTGTTCTGTTCAATGCTCTCTACCTATATAGTACTCCAAATACCCCAATTCATGTTGTTGAGATCTAAAGAATGCAATATAAAAATTGCTGACATCAGTTAAGCCAATGAGGGTTCGGAATTTAAAAGCAAATTTTCACAGAATCATCTTTTCACAGATAGAACTTTATAGTCCCTAGCTCTCGACTTGTCTCATTCTGGTCTAACTGCTTTATTCCCTGGTTCACTCTAGTCTGAATACTCATCCAAGCCTCACTCTCCTCATAGTCTCCTCATTCTCCGTTCAGTGTCATTTCTCATTGGAGTGTTCACAATGCACTCTCTTTGTCTGAATTCCAATGCAGACACAGCATCAAACTCCATTGTTTGACACTCCCTTCCCCTTCAGACCTATTTTTTCTCTCTGTGTCCATCTCCCCTGAGGAGCCTTGGAGCCCCCCTCCACTGCACTCCTGTGGAAGGAGACTCATTTGGAGGCTTTGAGTAGAGTTCTCTATTGCTCCAAGAGTTATCTCCTGCCTTAGTGGAGGGCTGTGAAAACAAGGTGCATTCCCCCCAGAGTCCACTGCTACCGCTCCACACACACAGACAGAGACAGAGACAGAGACAGAGACAGAGAGAGACACAGAGAGAGACACAGAGAGAGACAGAGAGAGAGACAGAGAGAGAGAGAGAGAGACAGAGACAGACAGAGACAGACAGAGACAGACAGAGACAGACAGAGACAGAGACAGAGACAGAGACAGAGACAGAGACAGAGACAGAGAGAGAGAGAGCAGACCTAACCCACTCCATTAAATTAGTCAAAACAGGAACATTTTACATTTAGCTAGAAATGAATAAAGAAACATTTCCTCATGTGTGCTATCTACAGTGCATTCGCAAAGTATTCAGACCCCTTGACTTTTTCCACATTTTGTTACGTTACAGCCTTATTCTAAAATGTATTAAATAAAAATGTTTCCTCAACAATCTACACACAATACCCCATAATGACAAAGCAATAACAGGTTTTTAGAAATGTTAGCAAATTGATTAAAAATATTTAAAAAACAGATACCTTATTAACGTAAATATTCAGACTCTTTACTATGAGACTCGATTTAACTCAGGTGAAACTTCTTTCCATTGATTAACCTTTTGATGTTTCTACAACTTGACTGGAGTCCACCTGTGGTAGATTCAATTGATTGGACACGATTTGGAAAGGCACACACCTGTCTATATAAGGTCCCACAGTTGACAGTGCATGTCAGAGCAAAAACCAAGCCATGAGGTCGAAGGAATTGTCCGTACAGCTCCGGGACAGGATTGGGCTGAGGCACAGATCTGGGGAAGGGTACCAACAAATTTCTGCAGCATTGAAGGTCCCCAAGAACACAGTGGCCTCCATCATTCTTAAATGGAAGAAGTTTGGAGCAACCAAGACCGTTCCAAGAGTTGGCCACCCGGCCAAACTGAGCAATCGGGGGAGAAGGGCATTGGTCAGGGACGTGACCAAGACCCGATGGGACTGGGAGTCTAGTCAGGACTAGTCAGGATTAAGGGAAAGATACAAGGAGCAAAGTACAGAGAGATCCTTGATGAAAACCTGCTACAGAGGGCTCAGGACCTCAGACTGGGATGAAGGATCACCTTCCAACAGGACAACGACCCTAAGCACACAGCCAATACAATGCAGGAGTGGCTTCGGGACAAGTCTGTGAATGTCCTTGAGTGGCCCAACAAGCACCCGGACTTGAACCCAATCAAACATGTATGGAGATACAACCTGACAGAGCTTGAGAAGATCTGCAGAGAGGAATGGGAGAAACGCCACAAATACAGGTGTTTCAATCTTGTAGTGTCATACTGAAGAAGAATAGAGGCTGTAATGGCTGCCAAAGGTGCTTCAACAAAGTACTGAGTAAAGGGTCTGAATACTTATGTAAATGTGATATTTAATTTTTTTGCAAACATTTCTAAAAACCTGTTTTTGCAAGGTCACTATGGTGTTTTGTGTGTAGATTGATGAGGAAAAAAACAATTTAATACATTTTAGAATAAGGCTGTAACGTAATTTTGGGGGGAAAAAGGTCAAGTGGTCTGAATATTTTCCGAATGCACTGTATATCCCCGCAATAGAATCCCTATACTTTCATTAGGAGTATAGTATATCCTATAGGACACCAAATTTGGTCAGCGAGGGATGCCTTTATGGCACACCGATGACGTGGTTGGTCTTCATTTGATTCACTGTAACTTTGCCAGATAAGCACCAATCAGGGTCAAACAAAGCTAGCTAGATAGCCAATGAGCTGGGCTTCACGGGAGTATCCGAGTATGAAAACTGGTTGTTTTGAACTTATAATATGGCTACTAATACTGGAAAAGCTAAATCAAAGTCCAAGTATACAGATTTGATGATATTCCTGCAGAAAAATGTAATATGAATGCCCCGGGGCGGCAGGGGAGCCTAGTGGTTAGAGCATTGGACTTGTAACTTAAAGGTTTCAAGTTCAAATCCCCAAGCTGACAAGGTGACATCTGTCATTCTGCCCCTGAACAGGCAGTTAACCCACTGTTCCTAGAATTTGTTCTTAACTGACTTGCTTAGTTAAATAAAGGTTAAAAAAATTACAAAATGTCTCTTTCACAATTTGCCAATGTACCTGGGTGACTTCACACTAAATGTCATGTAGTTTGCTCATACTTAAAGTTATGTAGTTTGCTCATACTTCAAGTTATCCGTATGAAACTTTGCACATCCACTGCCACCATCTTGTGGACACCACTGGAATTACAACCAGAGTGATGGCTAGAACTGGGACCTTTCTGTTGCATTTCAAAGATGGTGGTAGATTTCCACAAACTTAAGTGTTTCCTTTCAAATGGTACCAATAATATGCATATCCTTGCTACACAGAAAGCTCTCGTATAAAACACCTGTATCTGGATTACATCTTCAAACTAAGGACAACCATGGCATCCGTGACAGAGCGGGAGAAGCGTCCATACATGTATAAGATAGTCTAGCTAGCTACATTTTCAGATATTACACATTTGTAATTTTGCCAGAAAGTCCATTTGATTTCAAGTTAAAGTGTACTGTTAGTTAATTAGCTAACGTTAGCTGGCTGTCTCGGTAGCTAATATTACGTGCATGATGTGTGTAGTAACATTATTCATATCTCAGAGCCATTTGCATTGCTTGTTATAGCCTATTGTTAGTTAGCTAGCTAACATAGAACCTGGTTGGTTAGCTACCTGCAGATTCATGCAGGGTAGTAACATTTATTGTTTAGCTAGCTAGCTAGCTAGATACATGTCTAAACAAAAGACACCACTATGCAAGTAAACATTTCAATAGAATGTTCATGATGTGACTGCGACAACTGTCGATAGACATAGCTGGGAAAATTCACTCTGGCTCTCTACTCCAATTTCAGAGCACTTGTCTGAGTGTGCCTGAGCGTAGAATAACTGACGAGTTTACGAACGCTCAACACCCATTGAATATGGCTGGTGTCAGTAAACATTGGCAAAAAAGCGTAAACAATTAAATTGTTGCCAGCAGCACAGTTGCAGTCACCAACGCTCTGGATAACATAAAACAGCCTAACCAGCTCTGCTAAGGTGAGTAAAATGGTCAGAGTGAGCTGTTCCCTCATTTGTGTCTGGAAGTAGCTAGCAAGCTAGCCAACGTTAGCCAGTTAACTTGGGTGCAATCTGAGCACACCCTGGCACTCCAGATTGAATTTACGAACACACATGTTGTATAAACAAGCCTTGAGTCTTGAAATCTTTGATTGTTTAGTACATGGCCTCACATGTGAATCCTTAAAGAGCTGGGTGAGGCTAAATCTTAAGAGGGTGTGAACGATGCTGAATGGGTGTAGACAAAGAAGAGCTCTCCAGTAGGTGTACCAAAACATTCAAGGCCATTTTCTCAAGAGTGAGGCTACAAGTTTATCAACTTTCAAAGCATAATTCTTTTCCCATTTTTCATCAGCTGTAGTGTATGATATACCATTTTCTAGCTCTGAGTCTCTACTTTTATCCAATGTAATAAATTAAAAAACTATTTCAAATTTTGCTCCATAAAACCTAATCGAACCGGTCAGTCACAAATGTCTACTGTTTGCTGATGATCTGATGCTTCTGTCCCCAACCAAGGAGGGCCTATCTTCTGTACAGATTCTGTCAGACCTGGGCCCTGACAGTAAATCTCAGTAAGGCAAAAATAATGGTGTTCCAAAAAAGGTCCAGTTGCCGGGATCACAAATACAAATTCCATCTAGACATCGTTGCCCTAGAGCACACAAAAAACTATAGTTCCTCGGCCTAAACAGCAGTACCACAGGTAACTTCCACAAAGCTGCGAACGATCTGAGAGACAAGGCAACAAGGGCCTTCTACGCCATAAAAAGGAACATAAAATTTGACATACCAAATTAGGATCTGACAAAAAATACTTGAATCAGTTATAGAACACATTGCCCTAAATGGTTGTTAGGTCTGAGGTCCACTCACCAACCAAGAATTCACAAAATGGGACAAACACCAAATTGAGACACTGCAAAAATATTGTCTGTGTACAACGTAAAACACCAAATAATGCATGCAGAGCAGAATTAGACCGATACCCGCTAATTATCAAAATCCAGAAGAGATGTTAAATTCGACAACCACCTACAATGAAACGATTCCCAAAACGTCCATAACAAAGGCATCACCTGCTGAGAGATTAACCTGGAGAAGTAAGCTAAGTAAGCTGGTCATGGGGCTCTGTTCACAAACAAAATCAGACTCCACAGGACTTCAACACAATTCGACCAAACCAAATTATGAGAAAACAAAAAGATAATTACTTGACACATTGGAAAGAAAAAAAACAGAGCAAACTAGAATGCTATTTGGCCCTAAACAGAGAGTACACCGTGGTAGAATACCTGACCACCGTGACTGACCCAACATTAAGGAAAGCTTTGACTATGTACAAACTCAGTGAGCATAGCCTTGCTATTGAGAGAGGCTTCCGTAGGAAGACCTGGCTCTCAAGAGAAGACAGGTTATGTGCACACTGGCCAAAACGTGAGGTAAAAACTGAGCTACATATCCTAACCTCCTGCCAAATCTATGACCATATTAAAGACACATATTTCCATCAGACTACACAGACCCACAAAGAATTTGAAAACAAATCCGATTTTGATAAACTCTCATATCTATCGGGTGAAATACCACAGTGTGCCATCGCAGCAGCAACGTTTGTGACCTGTTGCCACAGGAAAATGCAACCAGTGAAGAACAAACACACAAATAAACAGAAATACAATCCATATTTATGTTTATTTATTTTCATTTTGTACTTTAACTTTGCATATCGTTACAACACTGTACATAGCCATAATATGACATTTGAAATGTCTTTATTCCTTTGGAACTTTTGTGAGTGCAATGTTTACTGTTAATTTTTTATTGTTAATTTTACTTTATTTTTATTTTTTATAATCTCTTTCACTTGCTTTGGAAATGTAAACATATGTTTCCCATGCCAATAAAGCCCTTTGAATTTAATTTAATTGAGAGAGATGTCTCTGACAACCCAACCCCATACCAGCCATGGCATCCCATCTACCTCTGTCAGTGAACGAGCCCAAGGAATGAGAGAATGAGTGAAGATGAGAAAAAGTGGTAAAAAATTAATAATGAAGCGAAGGAAGGGGGTGGGGGGGTTAGAGGTGGTCTACAGTCATGAGAGAGCAAGAGTAATCAAGGACTAGTGATAAACCAACCCCCTCCCTCCCTTAACATGGCCACTCATTTCATTTCAAATCCTCTCTGTCTCTCCCGCCCTCTTTGCGGTTGGATGCCGTTTGAAAAGAAACACTACATTCCATCACATTAGAAGAGGTGTGAAGTCAGTGAGACTCTCTCCCTCTCTCTTTTTACCCTCTTCCCTGCTTAGCGCCGAGCTAAAACAGTGAGCTTCCCCCAGCGCAGCATGCCTAAGGTCAGCCTCTCTCAGAGCAGGCTTAGAGAGGAGCTCTCTGGCACAGCGACCATGCTCCTCTCCTCGAACCCGTGGCCATGAGCTGCATTGCCGCTCTCAAGGGGAAAGGGGAGAGAGATTGAAAGGGGAAAGAGGAGGGGGAAGGAGAGGGGAGATAGAAAGCACAAAAACAAGGTAACAAAGGCCCAGAAATGAGCAGCTTAAAAGCTTAGCCGGCATTAGAGACGCGTCATTTTCCATTGAAACCACTGGGCTGCTCTAAACCGACAGGAGTTGAGCGGTGTGCCCTAAGAACAATGAAACTTTATTTTATTATTTATCTAGAGCTTGGAATGTTGGTATTTTATTAGGGTCCCCATTAGCTGTTGCAAAAGCAGCAGCTCCTCTTCCTGGGGTCAACAGAAAACATGAAACATGACATTATACAGAACGTTAATAGACCAGAACACCTCAAGGACAGAACTACATACATACAAATAACAAAAGGCACACATAGCCTACATATCAATACCAATACATGCACACAAACTATCTACAGTAGGTGAAATAGGGGAGAGGCGTTGTGCCGTGAGGTGTTGCTTTATCTGTTTTTTGAAACCAGGTCTGATGTTCATTTGAGCAATATGAGATGGAACATAGTTCCATGCAATAATGGCTCTATATAATACTGTACACTTTCTTGAATTTGTTCTGGACTGTGAAAGGACCCCTGGTGGCATGTCTGGTGGGGTAAGTGTGTGTGTCAGAGCTGTATGTAAGTTGACTATGCAAACAATTTGGGATTTTCAACACATCAATGTTCCTTATAAAAAGAAGTGATTGCAGTCAGTCACTCCTCAACTCTTAGCCAAGAGAGACTGTCATGGATAGTATTTATATCAGTCCTCTGATTACAATGAAGAGCAAAACATGCCGCTGTTCTGGGCCAGCTGCAGCTTAACTAGGTCTTTCCTTGCAGCACTCGACCACACAACAGGACAATATTCAAGATAAGAAAAAACTAGAGCCTGCAGGACTTGCTTTGACTAGTTGACTTGCTTTGAATAGCTTGTATTTATTTAATTCATAATTCACATTGTCCCCCGAGGCAATGATATAAGCAATAAACGTTTAAGTAGGATATATAGTGAGTGTCCCGATTTTGAAGGCTTATTGACAAGGATGCCGTCTCAAGACATTAAAACGCGTTTTACAGACACGCCACTTCAAACATCAAGGAAAATAATCTGTCCACATCACCGATGCAAATGTATTTAGTTTGCGTGGACGCAACGCCTCTCTTTCCTGCTAATTATCGACTTTGAAACATCGCAAATCAGCAGCTATAACCTAGAGAGAAGTTTTTGTCAGCTATCAAATTCACACATTTCCCATGTGGGATCTATGGGAAAATGCATATCGCAAACAGCCTCTCTTTCTCTCTTTTCTTAATCCCAACGCTTCAACCTCTATGCCAAGCTGTCATTCCTTTACTGAAATCTCAAATAGAGGATGCAGTGAAAATGTATAAAATAGTTGAGAGGAGGAGAAAGCTGGAGCACAGAGCACCAGGAAGAAAAGCGAGCACAACCCGGGAGACAGAGAGTTGGAGAAAGAGATTGACAACAACAAAAAAGGGTAAAGAATGTCAACACAGCACAGACACCCTTGGCTGTTCCATTTGCCTCTCTTAGAGTGCTCTCGGTGAAAGGGGGAGTGGGGAGAGTTCACAGTGAAGTCAAGGGAGGACACACACAAAAGGAGGGAAGGAAGTGGTGCCAAAGATGGACAAAATGGCCTCTATACTCCCTCCGAGAGGGCTTAGGAAGTTTTGATTCTTTTGCTGCTAGAGAACGTTCTGTAGCCACCCCCTCTTCGCCTTCTGCTCATTCAGCCTGGAACGATACGGTAGCAGGGATTAAGACAACAACAAAAAACCCGCAAGAGGCTTAGCCACATTATCAATTGTACTCCCCAGTCCATTTCTCCTCTGGTGCTAAAACAACACAATATTTATGGTGAGAAATGAGAGGGATGGAGGGAGACAGGGAGACAGGGATAGAGGCATGTCCGGAGTGGCTTTAACTCACAGACAATGAGTCATGCTTCCTTTAGTGCCAATTAGTCTCAGTGGAAGTCATTGAAAGGTAAATTGGGAAAGTTGGGAAAAGAGTTAGAAAAGAGTTGTAGCTGCATGGAGACGGACATCATCAGGAAACCTTAACTGAACCTCACATGTGCCACCTAGAGACCAAAGAGACGTTCCAAAGAGATGGGCATCTGCATTCAAGTACACTACAAACCAATCAGGGAGAGAGTCACGACTGTGTTCCCTTGTCCTGCTGACACCCTCATCCATCCCCTACAGCCATGCGCTTTTCCACCTGTCCACCTAACTACCACCAACAAACCGCGACAACATCTTTTACGTTTGACCTTGGGTTGGATCCCACCCATCCCCCAGTAAAAACAAAAACAAATGTACGGTGTGTTGTGGGAGTCTTGGGTTGACAAGTCTTTAGCTGTGTCAGTACTCAGCCCCAGTTATGTTTTCATCTGGCCCTGTCAGATTTGTCGCTAATCCGGTGGAATGAGTGTAACGGTTGGAACAGAGGGTGCGATGTAGCGTATAGCACGCTCCTTTTGCAATTTTGCCTACAGCTAATCCCGTTTCTCTGACAAATTGGGCACGTGGGAGGTGTGTAGCGATCGCTTGCGTCAACATGTCAATGTCCAACGTGTCATTTCCTGTCAACAGCACCAATTAAAACCATATCGATACGTTTCCCTTAGAGTTTACATCATTAACATAGGTCTTGTCTACAGTGGTGTAGAGTACTTAAGTAAAAATACTTTAAAATACTACTTAAGTAGTTTTTGGGGTATCTGTACTTTACTTTACTATTTATATTTTTGACAACTTTTACTCACTACATTCCTAAAGAACATAATGTACTTTTTACTCCATACTTTTTCCCTGCCACCCAAAAGTACTCGTTACATTTTGACAGGAAATGTACTTATACACTTATTGAGAGAAGATTCCTGGTCTTTCCTACTGCATCTTATCTGGCGGACTCACGAAACCCAAATGCTTGATTTGTAAATGATGTCTGAGTGATGGAGTGTGGCCCTGGCTATCCGTAAATTAAAATGGTGCCGTATGTTTTGCTTAACGGAAGGAATTTGAAATGATTCATACTTTTATTTTTGATACTTAAAATACATTTGAGCAATTCCATTTAGTTTTGTCAGCTAAGTATATTTAAAACCAAATACTTTTACTCAAGTAGCATTTTACTGTGTGACTTTCACTTTTACTTGAAACGTTTCCGACGAAGGTATCTTTACCTTTACTCAAGTATGACAATTGAGTACTTTTTTCCACCACTGCGAGTCTATGGTGTTTTGTGAGCCTGTCTAGCTGAAAAGACTAAGCAGAACTCCAACTTTGTGCTCATGAACTGATTTTAGACTCACTACCGTTACCTTCTGATTACCATAGTCTACCTCCAGAGCAGCAGCGTTCTCCTCACCGATGTAGCGTTTTGATACACAAAGACATTTCCCCACCCTTCCAGAGCACCCACCACTCATCTACACTCTCTTAAACCAAACGGAACATCCACTTTAAGCTAAGATTTGAGAAAAACAAAAGACATCTTTTGATGTATGGGCTACTCCCTCTGTGAGCTCCTTCTATCAACACTCTGAGAGAAAATTCTTCTTTTCAACGGAGCTGTCTTCCTGTCTGTCTCAGCGTGCCAAGCTCTCTGTTTTTTATTTCTGAATTCTGAAGATATTACCTGATGAAAATGTTAACATAAGGAAACTGTATTTACATAAGTCCCAGAGAGGGAAAGAGAGGGAAAATGGTAGGATAACGAGGATGTTCTATTTCTGTCAGATCTGGACTGGGATCAGTGGAAGATCGGCTCAGCGCGATGCTCAGCCACTACAAAGATAAATAAATAATTGAAAGAGAAAAACACATGAAGGATGACAGATGTGCAAGATTCCGATTCCAATCCAAATCTTAGAGCTGATGTGAGGCACATCATTAGACTGTGTATGTGTGTGTGTGTGTGTGTGTGTGTGTGTGTGTGTGTGTGTGTGTGTGTGTGTGTGTGTGTGTGTGTGTGTGTGTGTGTGTGTGTGTGTGTGTGTGTGTGTGTGTGTGTGTGTGGACTGCTTGCTGGCGAACTGACGTGTGAGCATGCATTCGTTGTCTGCGTGTATCCCCTAGGAGTTTGATTTAATTTGTATATGTAAATGTTGATAAGTTAACATGTATGCTGATTTATGTGTGTCAATTACAATCTACAGTGCATTCGGAAAGTATTCAGACCCCATGACGTTTTCCACATTTTGTTACGTTACAGCCTTATTCTACACGGGATTAAATCTACCCCATAATGATGAAGCAAAAACAGTTTTTTTGACATTTGTACTCTCTATTCACCCAAGTTTGCGTGGCCAAAAAACGACTCCAACACCATCATTAAGTTTGCTGACGACACAACAGTGGTCTGATCATCAACAACGATGAGACAGCCTATACAGAGGAGCTCAGAGACCTGGCAGTGTGGTGCCTGGACAACAACCTCTCCCTTAATGTGAGCAAGACAAAGGAGCTGATCGTGGACTACAGGAAAAGGTGGGCCGAACAGGCCCCGTTAACATCGACAGCGCTGTAGAGGAGCGGGTCGAGAGTTTCAAGTTCCTTGTTGTCCACATCACCAAGGAACTATCATGGACCAAACACACCAAGACAGTCATGAAGAGAACACGACAAAAGGAGACTGAAAGGATTTGGCATGGGTCAAATCCCCCCAATCACCTCAACTAAACTGTACCCCCACAATGACTCGGCACCGGTACCCCCTGTATATAGCCTCGTTATTTTCTTGTGTTACTTTTTATTATTTTTTACTTTAGTTGATTTGGAAAATATTTTCTTAACTCTTCTTGAACTGCACTGTTGGTTAAGGGCTTGTAAAGTAAGCATTTCAGGGTAAGGTCTACACTTGTTGTATTCGGCCCATGTGACAAATAAAGTTTGATTTGATTTGAGAAAGGGCAGTCGGCCAGGCAGAGACAGCTAGAGTAGTTAGTCACTCCAGTGCCTTGCTGTTCACCTTAGCACTCCTGAGTCAGACTACGCTCAATCATAGGAGCTACTGGAGGGATGAGTCTTCAGTAAAGACTTAAAGGTTGAGACCGAGATCCCCACACAGATCACATTCTTTTGGATAGATTGGAAATCCAAATTGGTCTACGCGTACAAGATCTTGCTTGGTTTAGAGCTTATCTGTCGGAAAGAAATCAGTTCATCTCTGTCGATGGCTTGTCCTCTGACAATTCAATGGTGAAGCCCCAAAATTGCCTACCCTGGAAGCTTGTGTTTCAGACATATGGAAGTGGATGGTGACATAGGTTTTCATTTTAAACTCGGACGAAACAGCGATGCCAGTTCTAAGTCCCAAGACCTGTTTGATCTGACAATTAATCTCGATGGTTGTAGAGTCGTCTCAAATAAAGGACTTCGGTGTTACTCTGGACCCTGATCTCTTTTGAGGAACATATTAAAACAAAAATTCACGAGCTGCTTTCCCACCCCCCCCCCATCTTCGTAACACACCACAATAAGCAGCTCGGGACTGAGGCAGCTCGGGACTGAGGGGTAGCTCGGGACTTAGGGGTAGCTCGGGACTTAGGGGTAGCTCGGGACTGAGGGAAAGCTCGGGACTGAGGGGAAGCTCTGCACTGAGAGGAAGCTCAGCACTGAGAGGAAGCTCAGCACTGAGAGGAAGCCCAGCACTGAGAGGAAGCTCAGCACTGAGAGGAAGCTCAGGCAGGTAGTTGGATCCGGTAGATCCTGGCTGGCTGGCGGTTCTGGAAGAGTCTGGTTGACTGGCGGATCTGGAAGAGTCTGGTTGACTGGCGGATCTGGAAGAGTCTGGTTGACTGGCAGATCTGGAAGAGTCTAGTTGACTGGCAGATCTGGAAGAGTCTGGTTGACTGGCAGATCTGGAAGAGTCTGGTTGACTGGCGGATCTGGAAGAGTCTGGTTGACTGGCGGATCTGGAAGAGTCTGGTTGACTGGCAGATCTGGAAGAGTCTGGCTGACTGGCGGATCTGGAAGAGTCTGGCTGACTGGCGGATCCTGGCAGACTGACGGATCTGGCTGCTCCATGCTGACTGGCGGCTCTGGCTGCTCCTTGCAGACTGGCAGCTCCTTGCAGACTGGCAGCTCCTTGCAGACTGGCAGCTCCTTGCAGACTGACAGCTCTGGCTGCTCCATGAAGACTGTCAGCTCTGGCTGCTCCATGCAGACTGTCAGCTCTTGCTGCTCCATGCAGACTGACATCTCTGGCTGCTCCATGCAGACTGACAGCTCTGGCTGCTCCATGCAGACTGGCAGCTCTGGCTGCTCCATGCAGACTGGCAGCTCTGGCTGCTCCATGCAGACTGACAGCTCTGGCTGCTCCATGCAGACTGACAGCTCTGGCTGCTCCATGCAGACTGACAGCTCTGGCTGCTCCATGCAGGCAGGAGACTCCGGCAGCGTTGTAGAGGCGGAAGGCTCTGGCAGTGCTAAACAGTCGGGAGACTCCATCAGCGCAGGAGAGGAGGAAGGCTCTGGCTGCGCTGAACAGGTGGGAGACTCCGGCAGCGCAGGACAGGAGAAAGGCTCCGGCAGCGCTGAACAGGCGGGAGACTCCGGCAGCGCAGGACAGGAGGAAAGCTCGGGCAGCGCTAAACAGGCGGGAGACTCCGGCAGTGCAGGAGAGGAGGAAGGCTCCGGCAGCGCTG
Source organism: Oncorhynchus masou masou (assembly GCF_036934945.1). Taxonomy (NCBI): domain Eukaryota; kingdom Metazoa; phylum Chordata; class Actinopteri; order Salmoniformes; family Salmonidae; genus Oncorhynchus; species Oncorhynchus masou. Next base: position 39,036,644 of record NC_088223.1, on the reverse strand, counting down.
GAGAGGCGAGACGCACTGTAGGCCTGATGCGTGGTGCTGGCACTGGTGGTACTGGGCCGAGGACACGCACAGGAAGCCTGGTGCGGGGAGCTGCCACCGGAGGGCTGGTGTGTGGAGGTGGCACAGGATGGGCTAGACCGTGAAGGCGTACTGGAGATCTTGAGAGCAGTGCTGGCACAGGACGTGCAAGGCTAGGGAGGTGCACAGGAGGCCTGGTGCGTGAGGCTGGCACCATCTTCACCAGCCGACTAACATGCACCTCAGGACGAGTATGGAGCGCTGACCCAGGTGCCATCAAATCCCCAACACGCTCCGTCGGGCGAATTCCATGCAAAAAGCACCAACACAGCAACTCCCTCATTTCTCTCTCCTCCAATTTCCCCATTAACTCCTTCACAGTCTCTGCTTCGCTCACCTCCTACACCGGCTCTGGTTCTGGTCTCCACCTTGGCTCCTCACGATAAACAGGGAGAGTTGGCTAAGGTCTGACTCCTGACTCTGCCACACTCTCCCTGAGCCCCCCCAAGAAATTTTTGAGGCTGACTCTTGGGCTTCCATCCGCGTCGCCATGCTGCCCCCTCATACCGGCGCCTCTCAGCTTTCTCCGCCTCCAGTTCTTCTTTGGGGCGGCGATATTCTCCAGGCTGGTCCCAAGGTCCTTCTCCGAACAATTCGTCCTCCCATGTCCATTCCTCTCTTTGTTGCTCCTGCTGTTGCTGTTGCCTGTTACCACGCCGCTTGGTCCCGTTGTGGTGGCTGATTCTGTAACGGTTCTCGTCTGGTGAAGGAGAAGCGGACCAAAATGCATCGTGGTATTTTTGAGACATGTTTAATGACGATGAAAAACACGAACAATACAAAAACAACAAACGGAACGTGAAAACCTATACAGCCTATCTGCTGACAACAAACACAGAGACAGGAACAATCACCCACGAAATACTCAAAGAATATGGCTGCCTAAATATGGTTCCCAATCAGAGACAACGATAAACACCTGCCTCTGATTGACAACCACTCCAGACAGCCATAGACTTTGCTAGATAACCCCACTAAGCCACACACCCAACACCCCACAAAACCCCAAGACAAAACACACCACAATAAACCCATGTCACACCCTGGCCTGACCAAATAAATGAAGACAAACACAATATATTACGACCAGGGCGTGACAGGTATACACACAATGACCAGTAGTACTGCAATACAGACAACTCTGGGTCTCAAGTCTGGGTACGCATTTGGCTGGAGACAGCCTAGCCCTGTATCGGCTAGGGAAGAGGTGAATCGGCAGAGTCCGGAGGCTCTTGGAGGGACTTGGAGGGGCTCGGATCCTCTCCTGGACGTAGACGCTTGGGACTTCCAGAGTTCATCAGCTGCAAGGTGGGATCCCTGAGTGTGCGATTGGGACCGCAATCGGACCTCTCCTCCCTCCTATGTTCCCGTAGCCGACCATCGATCTGGATGGTTAAAGCGATGATCCGTCAGTGGTTTTCAGGCTGCCAGCTCCTCCTTTACCTCCTCCGATAATCCATGCAGGAACATGTCGAACAGAGCTTCTGGGTTCCAGGTACCCTCCGCTGCTAGCATGCGGAAATCCACCGCATAGTCTGCCACACTGAGGGAGTCCTGCCAAGCTGGAGTAACTTCCAGGTTCATAGTCTGCCACACTGAGGGAGTCCTGCCGAAGCTGGAGTAACTTTCAGGTTCATAGTCTGCCACACTGAGGGAGTCCTGCCGAAGCTGGAGTAACTTTCAGGTTCATAGTCTGCCACACTGAGGGAGTCCTGCCGAAGCTGGAGTAACTTCCAGGTTCAAAGTCTACCACACTGAGGGTGTCCTGCCGAAGCTGGAGTAACTTTCAGGTTCATAGTCTGCCACGCTGAGGGAGTCCTGCCGAAGCTGGAGTAACTTCCGGGTTCATAGTGTGCCACACTGAGGGAGTCCTGCCGAAGCTGGAGTAACTTCCAGGTTCATAGTCTGCCACACTGAGGGTGTCCTGCTGGAGTAACTTCCAGGTTCATAGTCTGCCACACTGAGGGAGTCCTGCCGAAGCTGGAGTAACTTTCAGGTTCATAGTCTGCCACACTGAGGGAGTCCTGCCGAAGCTGGAGTAACTTCCGGGTTCATAGTGTGCCACACTGAGGGAGTCCTGCCGAAGCTGGAGTAACTTCCAGGTTCATAGTCTGCCACACTGAGGGTGTCCTGCCGAAGCTGGAGTAACTTCCGGGTTCATAGTCTGCCACACTGAGGGAGTCCTGCCGAAGCTGGAGTAACTTCCTGGCAGCCTCTCTCCCGGTCACGGGAGCATCAGACTTTTCTCACCTCCACCATGAATACCTCCAGACAGAGGCAGATGGCGGATAGTTTCTCCCACACCGCTGTGGCCCAGGCGAGTGCCCTCCCGGATATCAGAGTAATAATGTACGCTATCCTCGAGCGGTCCGAGGGTAATGAAGAAGGCTGCAGCTCTAAAGGGAGCACTAGGAGAGAAAGGCCCTGCAGCTTCTGGAATCAGCTTCTGGAATCTCCATCGTAAGCGCTCCGGGGGAGGTAAGCAGGGTTTCCGGGAAACCAGGGTGACGACGCTGCTACCAGCCGGGTTACAGAGGGGCTGGGAGGTTACCATCGTGGTAGGCTGCCTAGTAGGCAACCCACGGAATTGCTCCCGCAATGCGTCCAAGGCTAGGTTGTGACGTTCGGCCATGGCCTGGAACCCTTCAATCAGAACGCGAATGAACTCCTCGTGCAGGGGCAGGCAAACGACAGGTCAAGGCAGGCAGGGGTCAATAACCCAGAGTAGGAGCAAAGGTACAGGATGGCAGGCAGGCTCAGGGACAGGCAGAGTTCAGTAATCGAGAGGTGGAGCAAAGGTACAGGACAGCAGGCAGGCTCAGGTACAGGCAGAGTGGTCAGGCGGGTGGGTACAGGGTCAGGACAGGCAAGGGTCAAAAACCAGGAGGCGAGAAAAGGAGAGGCTGGGAAAAGACAGGAGCTGACAGGTCAAACTCTGGTTGACTTGACAAACAAGATGAACTGGCACAGACAAACAGAAAACACAGGTATAAATACCCAGAGGGTAAATGGGGAATATGGGCAACACCTGGAAGGGGTGGCGACAAGCACAAGGACAGGTGAAACAGATCAGTGCGTGACAAGGTCCTATGATTGAGTGTAGTCTGGGCCAGGGGTGTGAAGGTGAATGGCAAGACACTGGAGTGATGAACCACCCTTGCTGTCACTGCCTGGCCAGCTCCCTTCTCCCCACTGGGATTCTCTGCCTCTGACCCTTTTATGAGGGCTGAGTCACTGGCTTGCTAGTGCATTTCCATTCCGTTCCTAGGAGGGGTGAATCACGTCTTGCCAGGCATGTTACGCTATACTCGACTTGAGTGGGTTGAGTCACTGACGTTATCTTCCTGTCTGGTCTTGTGCCCCCTCGGTGGTGGGGGAGATCTTTGTGGGCTATACATCACCTTGTCTCTTGAATAACGATCTAGCGTCAATGGCCGTGAACTCTTATAATCTCAAACCGGCAAAGCCAGAAGAGGACTGGTTCCTAGGTTCCTGCCTTTCTCGGGAGTTTTTCCAAGCCACTGTGCCTCTACATCTGCATTGCTTGCTCTGTGGGGTTTTAGGCTGGGTTTCTGTATAAGCGTTCTGTGACATCTGCTGTAAAAAGGACGTTAAAAATAAATGTGATTGATTGATTGTAAGCCTTTGAGTGTGTATGTTTGTTAATGCATATATGTGAGAGAGATGTTTGTTCAGTCTGTCTGTCTATCCACGTGTGTGTGCGTGTGTGTGTGTGTGTGTGTGTGTGTGTGTGTGTGTGTGTGTGTGTGTGTGTGTGTGTGTGTGTGTGTGTGTGTGTGTGTGTGTGTGTGTGTGTGTGTGTGTGTGTGTGTACTTATTTATGCATAATCTTGATAAAGATTACACGCTCCTCGCCTCCCACGAGGAAAGCAGGCAGAGAAAGGAGAGCACTCCCCGGGGGCCAATAAACTCTCTTAATTAGGAGGGGCCTCGTTAATTAAGTCCCGTGCCCGACTATATCAGAGGGAATCTTTGCCATGGAGCGCTGCTGACTCCTTACTGAACTCCCCCCGGTCCTGCCCCAGTGAACCCAGCTCTTGCAGTTAGTTAGTGCCAAGGTGCCTCCCAGACCGCCAGCCAACACACCCCAAAATAAAGACTTCCATGTTCCATCTTCCTACCCTTAGGCTGTAACCGTCCCGGGTCCCTGCATCATACGCTTTCCTTATATCACAGCCGAGGCTTCTTGAGTCACTTTAGGAAACAAACCGAGGATTAGCCAATGAAAATCGCCTAAGAAAGAGTGGTTTTAGTGTCTTTAACCAGCATTGGACATTATTCTGGGTTTAAAAGAAGTTAAGTGTTCAGAGAAAGCTGGAATTCTCCCAGAGGGGCAACTCGGCCTGTGTTTTGCAGTCGTGTCTCTTTACAAAATGCACCGCTCGACCACACAGCAAAACAGAGATGTGGGAGAGAGAGAGAGGGATGGAGCTTTAAAATATACAAGAGGTTGAATTGATTAAATGCTGAAAAGTGTGAGTAATTCTTCCAGCCCTGGGAACACACACTGCACCCCCTCCATTATTCATGGTCCTGCATTTCTCCACTCTCTCTATCCTGCTCTCTCTCTCTCGCTCTCTCTATCCCTCTCTCGCTCCCTCTATCCCTCTCTCGCTCTCTATCCGGCTCTCTCTCTCTCTCTCGCTCTCTCTATCCCTCTCTCACTCTCTCTATCCCTCTCTCACTCTCTATCCTGCTCTCTCTCTCTCTAGCTCTCTCTATCCCTCTCTCGCTCTCTCTATCCCTCTCTCGCTCTCTATCCTGCTTTCTCTCTCTCTCTCGCTCTCTCTATCCCTCTCTCTATCCCTCTCTCGCTCTCTCTATCCCTCTCTTGCTCTCTATCCTTCTCCCTCTCTTTTCCCCTTCCCTCCCTCAGTCTTGCAGCTGGCTGTCGATAAGCGATGATGAATTGCATGTAGTTTGGAACCTGCATTTGTTCTGTCACTATTTCAGTAACAGTGTCCAACAGAAATCTAGTGCCTGGGAGTTACTGTACTTCTGCTTTCGTGTTGTGATTATTCTCTATGATTTACAGTTGAAGTTTAAAAAAATCCCTGTCTTAGGTCAGTTAGGATCACCACTTTATTTTAAGAATGTGAAATGTCAGAATAATAGTAGAGAGAATGATTTATTTCAGCTTTTATTTCTTTCATAGCATTCCCAGTGGGTCAGAAGTTTACATACACTCAATTAGTACTTGGTAGCATTGCCTTTATTGTTTACCTTGGTTCAAACATTTCGGGTAGCCTTCCACAAGCTTCCCACAATAAGTTGGGTGAATTTTGGCTTATTCCTCCTGACAGAGCTGGAGTAACTGAGTCAGGTGTGTAGGCCTCCTTGCTCGCACAAGCTTTTTCGGTTCTGCCCACACATTTTCTATAGGATTGAGGTCAGAGCTTTGTGATGGCCATTCCAATACCTTGACTTTGTTGTCCTTAAGCCATTTTGCTACAAATTCGGAAGTACAGTGCCTTGCGAAAGTATTCGGCCCCCTTGAACTTTGCGACCTTTTGCCACATTTCAGGCTTCAAACATAAAGATATAAAACTGTATTTTTTTGTGAAGAATCAACAACAAGTGGGACACAATCATGAAGTGGAACGACATTTATTGGATATTTCAAACTTTTTTAACAAATCAAAAACTGAAAAATTGGGCGTGCAAAATTATTCAGCCCCTTTACTTTCAGTGCAGCAAACTCTCTCCAGAAGTTCAGTGAGGATCTCTGAATGATCCAATGTTGACCTAAATGACTAATGATGATAAATACAATCCGCCTGTGTGTAATCAAGTATCCGTATAAATGCACCTGCACTGTGATAGTCTCAGAGGTCCGTTAAAAGCGCAGAAAGCATCATGAAGAACAAGGAACACACCATGCAGGTCCGAGATACTGTTGTGAAGAAGTTTAAAGCCGGATTTGGATACAAAAATATTTCCCAAGCTTTAAACATCCCAAGGAGCACTGTGCAAGCGATAATATTGAAATGGAAGGAGTATCAGACCACTGCAAATCTACCAAGACCTGGCCGTCCCTCTAAACTTTCAGCTCATACAAGGAGAAGACTGATCAGAGATGCAGCCAAGAGGCCCATGATCACTGTGGATGAACTGCAGAGATCTACAGCTGAGGTGGGAGACTCTGTCCATAGGACAACAATCAGTCGCATATTGCACAAATCTGGCCTTTATGGAAGAGTGGCAAGAAGAAAGCCATTTCTTAAAGATATCCATAAAAAGTGTCGTTTAAAGTTTGCCGCAAGCCACCTGGGAGACACACCAAACATGTGGAAGAAGGTGCTCTGGTCAGATGAAACCAAAATTGAACTTTTTGGCAACAATGCAAAACGTTATGTTTGGCGTAAAAGCAACACAGCTCATCACCCTGAACATACACCATGTCAAACATGGTGGTGGCAGCATCATGGTTTGGGCCTGCTTTTCTTAAGCATGGACAGGGAAGATGGTTAAAATTGATGGGAAGATGGATGGAGCCAAATACAGGACAATTCTGGAAGAAAACCTGATGGAGTCTGCAAAAGACCTGAGACTGGGATGGAGATTTGTCTTCCAACAAGACAATGATCCAAAACATAAAGCAAAATCTACAATGGAATGGCTCAAAAATAAACATATCCAGGTGTTAGAATGGCCAAGTCAAAGTCCAGACCTGAATCCAATCGAGAATCTGTGGAAAGAACTGAAAACTGCTGTTCACAAATGCTCTCCATCCAACCTCACTGAGCTCGAGCTGTTTTGCAAGGAGGAATGGGAAAAAATTTCAGTCTCTCGATGTGCAAAACTGATAGAGACATACCCCAAGCATCTTACAGCTGTAATTGCAGCAAAAGGTGGCGCTACAAAGTATTAACTTAAGGGGGCTGAATAATTTTGCACGCCCAATTTTTCAGTTTTTGATTTGTTAAAAAAGTTTGAAATATCCAATAAATGTCGTTCCACTTCATGATTGTGTCCCACTTGTTGTTGATTCTTCACAAAAAAATACAGTTTTACATCTTTATGTTTGAAGCCTGAAATGTGGCAAAAGGTCGCAAAGTTCAAGGGGGCCGAATACTTTCGCAAGGCACTGTATGCTTGGGGTCATTGTTCACTTGGAAGACCCATTTGCGACCAAGCTTCAACTTCCTGACTGATGTCTTGAGATGTTGCTTCAATATATCCACATAAGTTTCCTTCCTCGTGTCGCCATCTATTTTGCGAAGTGCACCAGTCCCCCCCCTGCAGCAAAGCCCCCCCACAACATGATGCTGCCATGCTTCACAGTTGGGATGGTGTTCTTCAGCTTGCAAGCCTCCCCCTTTTCCCTCCTAACATAACGATGGTCATTATGGCCAAACAGTTCTATTTTTGTTTCATCAGACCAGAGGACATTTGTCCAAAGAGTCCTCTTAGTTTCTTGAAGGCAACTACGGTAACGCTGTCCTTTACAGCATGTAACTTTATAAGGAAAGTGTTTGGTTATTAATGACAAAATTGCCACCATTATCATCAAGCAAAGAGCATGGCATTTATATTTCCCTTTCCGGCTTACAACACAATAGCAACCAGCTGTTCAATAATACCGTCTTACATTATCTTTTCACATAGACAAACACAGCTCGGAACAAATACTCCTTACTATGCCTTCTGTATATCCCTCCCCACTCATCCTAAGCCTGAAATAGCCTCGCAAAACCCAATATCATTTGAGTCATTTAGCAGACGCTCTTATCCAGAGCAACTTACAGGAGCAGTTAGGGCTCAAGTGCACAGATTTTTCACTTAGTCGGCTCAGGGATTCGAACCAACGACCTTTCGGTCACTGGCCCAACACTCATGTATTTATAGGCTCCAGTTTAGACAACTATATTGCCTAAGCCTATATAACAACAGCACAACAACCACTATACAATGTAGCTTTATATTTACAATGTTTGTGTTGGGTGATGGGGGGAAAGGATGCATTAGTAGTGTTGGTAGTGTCGCAGCTGGCATCCTAGCCCATGACCACCCACTGCTGTACATGGGGGGTTTGTCTTAAGCCCGCAGGCAGACACATTGCAGGTCTGTGGGGGTTAATGGGGTTGAAGTCTGGGGTGGGGTTGAAGTGGGGACTCAAGACTCAATGCTCTGATTGCTATGGGCTATTAGTTCCCAAATTGGGGGGTGTTGAAGTCTGTGAGAGTCCAGTAGATGCGAGCCATGCTACTCCGTCAGGATCCCTGGTGGTGCAGCCTGGGGATGAGTTGAGAGGCTTTGGTGTTAAAGCCAAGAAGTGGATGTTTTGGTGATAAGGATAATTGAGGAAAACATCACTTGGTGTGACAAAGTACATGTCCTCGTCAATCACAAGGAGTGGTGTCTCGTTGGAATGGCTGTTGGGTTGTGAGTGTGCGTGCGTGTGTGTGTTGTGTGTTGTGTGTGTTGTGTGTGTGAGTGTGAGTGTGTTGCTCTGTGCTTGTGTGTGTCCATATATACTTGAATGTGTATGCATGTGTGCAGGCACTATATTCATGTGCCTGCACTCAAGGAGTGTCTTCAAGCAGACAGACCCCTGCTTTGTTCCCTCTCCTTATCCCGGTGTAAGGACCGACGCCAGACTGGAGAAGCAGGTACGGGGAGTCAGACATTTATTGGGGAACAGACATAGAATAAGACAGGAACAGCGTCAGCACACGGGTAACACGGACAAATGACAAACGATGCCGCAGCAGGGGAACAGAGCTGGGGGACTGACAAATATAGGGGAGGTAATAAACAGGTGATTGAGTGAGTGCAGGTGAGTCCAATATCGCTGAAGCGTGTGACGAGGGAAGGCAGGTGTGCGTAAATGATGGTGGCAGGAGTGTGCAACGCAGGGCAGCTTGGCGCCCCTCGAGCGAAGAGCGGGAGCAGGCGGGACACCCGGACTCTCTCAGGTTCGTGTTTTATCTGGGATATGTAGAGTACCTTTGAGTCTGTGAAAAGTGGCCAAACAAATTAAAGAACGTTTCCAAAATCATTAGCACTGTAGCTCCTAATGGTTTTCATGTCTCTCATAGCAGCCTTCCACCAGACGTTGTTTGAAGCTGGAAATTCTGTCTAAAACTCCCATGAAGGATGCAGCCAAGGATTTATTTATCGAAAGAGATGTTCTCTTTCTCCTTCACTTCTGCCTCGCTCATGCTCTGATAAGCCTGGTTTGTGATGTGTTAATGAGCCACTAATGAGTCCAGCTCTTAATCTCACATGGAAATCTGTTTCAGCATGAAATACGGAGCACAGGGGCGATTGCATCCCTCCCCAGGTCTGGGAAGGCAAGGCGCCGCGAGGTGGGGCGTGAGAGAGTGTGTGTGTCTGTGTATGTTTTTTTGTGTTTGTGGGGACCGAGGGAGTTAAAGTGTACAGTGTGTGCTTGTGCGTGTCTGTGCAGTCCAGTACTGCCTATGTCTGGATGTATGGGCTGGTGCAAGGGTGATAGGCACTAGTGAGGCAAAGTAGGCCTGTAAATGAAACTGGAAACAAATGAGAATGAATCACCAACATCATTTCTCTCTTCTTCCTCTGCCCACTCCAATCTCAGTGTCCCCCGCAGAGAGAGACATCACGCCCTGGGTCTCACAGCAGAGAGGATACATCTGGAGAGGTCACTACTTTGAGAGCGAATCACCTACTTTGTCTTTAAAGTCTCTGTGTGAAGATGAAGGACAACTCTATTTTGCTCTCTCTCTCTCGCTTCCTCTCTCCCTCATCATCTCTGCTCTCTCAGGTCCAATGGAATAATCCTGTGGAATCTCTCTCTCTCAATTCAATTGACTTTATTGACAGGGCAAATTCATTATTACTTACATTGTCAACGTATACATATCGAAAAATATTATTATATATTATATAAATAAATGGTGAGACCAACAGCAATAATAATAGTCGTAGTGGACATGGGATTACCATTAACAACTAACAACAACAATACATTAAAGCAGTGAGAAGACACATGACATGGTATGAAAGACAAAACAAAACCAGATGGGAAATCTTATCACTTTGCACTTTTCAATGGCTGTCCCTCAGGTTGTGGCAGGAGGACATATTTGGCTGCCAAAACTGCACATTTTGGCTTTTCACCTAATAAATATTAGATTTTTTCTTCACCTTTTATAGTTTCAAATTCTTTGCATTGCATTATAATTTTGGGAAAGAAATATTCTCTTTGGCCTGAGTATTTGTCACAGTGTAATAGGAAATGCAGCTCTGTCTCTACCTCTCCCCTGGAGCAGAGCGAGCACAGCCTCTCCTCTCTGGGCAGCCAGGTTTGTCTGTGACGACCGGTCTCTATAGCCAGACTGTGCTCACTGAGTCTGTACCTAGTCAATGTTTTCCTCAGTTTTCTATCAGTCACAGTGGTCAGATAGTCTGCCACCATGTTCTGTCTGTTTAGAGCCAAATAGGATTGAAGTTTACTTTGATTTTTTGTTGTCTTTCCAATAGGTGATATATTTTTATTTTTGTTTTGTGATGATTTGGTTGGGCCAGATTTTCCGAGTGCTGTTCTGAGGCTCAATGGGGTTGGTTTGGGTTAATGAACTGAGCCTCAGAACCAGCTGGCTGAGGGGACTCTTCTCTTGTTTCATCTCTTGACATTGTAGAGCTGTGTGATGGAATGTTTTGGGGTCACTTGGCTTTAGATGGTTGTAAAATTTGATGGCTCTTTTTTTCCATTCGAATGAGGATGGGGTATTGGCCCAATTTTACTCTACATGCGTTATTAGGAGTTTTCTTGGCACTTGCAATAGTCTCGCAAAACTCTGCATGCAGTATTTCGATTGGATCCTTGTAGCATTTGGTAAATTCATTATTAGAGATTGGACCCCATACTTCACTGCCATATAGAGCAATTGGTTCTATAACTGATTGAGAAATTGAGCCAGATTCTAATTGGAATTTCAATTTTGATGTTCCTTTCAATGGCATAGAATGCTCTTCTTGCTTTGTCTCTCAGCTCATTCACAGTCATGTGAAAGCTACCTGTGTTGCTGATATTTCGTCCTAGATATGTGTAGTTTTTGGTGTGTTCTAATAGAACTGTGTCCAAATAGAATTTATATTTGTCATCCTTATTTCCGGACCTTTTTTGGAATATCATTATATATTTAAAAAAAAATTGGTTAACGGTCAGAGCCCAGGTCTGATAGAACTTGTGAAGACGATCTTGGTGCTGCTGTAACCCCTCTTTAGTGGGAGACAGCAGCACCAGGTCATCTGCGTACAGCAGACACTTGATTTCAGTGTTGTGTAGGGTGACACTAGGTGCTGCCGATTCTTCTAATGTTTTTGCCAATTCATTAATGTAGATGTTAAATAGTGTTGGACTTATTGGGCAGCCCTGTTTCACTCCCCGTCCCGGCAAGAAAAGGTCTGTTTACTTGTTGCCAATTATAACCTCACATTTATTTTTAGTGTACATTGATTTAATAAAATCATGTTTTCCCTCAAATACCACTATTAGTTTATATAAAAGACCCTCGTGCCAAATTGAATCAAATGCTTTCTTGAAATCTACAAAACACGAGTAGATTTTGCTTTTGTTTTGGTTTACTTGTTTATCAATTAGAGAGTGGAGGGTGTAAATGTGGTCTGTTGTACGATAATTTTTGGCTTCTGCTCAGGACGTTGTGTTCGTCAAGGAAATTATGTAGTCTGCTATTTATAAGACTGCAGAGAATTTTCCCAGAGAATCTCTCTCTCTCTCGCTCATGAGAGAGAGTAGGTGTTCCGTTGCTCTTGACTTTACACCTCTCTTACCACTCTTACCTGTGGGAGCCCTCTAACCAATCAACTCCATTTTCTATTGAAGTGTCGTCTCTCCTTAAGTTCTGCGTGATCTGCTTTGATTCCCTTTAAAAGTGGTAAAGAGTGCATCTATCCTAGTCAAATCTATGGATTAAGTTTTGTATTGAACTTGTATTAATAAACGAGTAGTGACGTTTTTTATTCCCATTGTGGGGTCGTTGTAAGGTCGTTGTAAGGTTTAGGGGATATTAGACTCTAGATATTAGATATTAGTGTTTCAGTGCTGAGAGTTGTCCCAATCTGAACTGCTGGGAAATCATCTTTCTTGTTCTATTTTTGTCATTTATCAAAACAGCCTTGCCAAAGTATTCCAATCCCACATTTCCCTGACTTCTGGTTTTCCCCTGAAGCCTAAACCTTTGATTTACCCTCACCCATTGTCAGGACAATGTTAATACTTAGTAGCAGTATCCTTACACTTTATCGTGAAATCATTTTGATTCTGCTTTCAGATACAGCCAACAAACAGTAACTACTAGCTGTTAATTATTTCCCATCAGATTTGTATTTATTTTTACAAACTGATTTTAACAACCCAAACTTGAACTCAGTTCAATTTGAGTTGCATTTGGACACCTGCCCGTGACTGAGCTCAGAGCTAGGTGTACAGTACTGCATTATGATGAGAGTGATAGCGGGCGTGAGGGCAGCTGGGGAATTGGAGCGGCAGAACAATCTGTCTCCTTTGCTGGAGATCTGGGTCTCACCATATGTGTGTGGGGGTGGTGTTAGAATAGTGGTCTGTAAAGATTTGCTGCAATATTGAAGACACATGCCACATACACTTTACATGCCACATACATGCATGGCACACTATGCCATGGACACACGCATATGTAAATGGTTTCCGCATAGATCCTTTACGCACTCAAACACACATACATACCCGAGCACACGCACACACACACACACACACACACACACACACACACACACACACACACACACACACACACACACACACACACACACACACACACACACACTGTCTAAAGAGCCACATATGCTGTAGACACTTTCAATTACACTCACACACACACAAACAAAGAACCCCCTCTTTGCATTTGGGGACTTTACATGTTAGCACTCTCTAGTTTCCTGCAGCAAAGTGATTAATTCAGGAGCTCTGGAAGGATCTCTCCTGTATATAGGGGGTAGGTACAGTGGGGGAAAAAAGTATTTAGTCAGCCAATAAATGTGCAAGTTCTCCCACTTAAAAAGATGAGAGAGGCCTGTAATTTTCATCATAGGTACACTTCAACTATGACAGACAAAATGTGGAAAAAAATCCAGAAAATCACATTGTAGGATTTTTTATTAATTTATTTGCAAATTATGGTGGAAAATAAGTATTTTTGTGCCTTAAAAAGACAGCAGTAACTACACCAAACAAAAATGTGTAAACTGTTGGTCCCATGTTTCATGAGCTGAAATAAAAGATTCCAGAAATGTTTCATATGTCCATAAAGATTATTTCTCAAAAAATGCACAAATTTGTTTACATCCCTCCTTTGCCAAGATAATCCATCCTTCTGACAGGTGTGGCATATTAAGAAGCTGATTAAAATGGTGTGATCATTACACAGGTGCACCTTGTGCTGAGTACAATAAAAAGGCCACTCTAAAATGTGAAGTTTTGTAACACAACATAATGCCACAGATGTCTCAATGTTTTGAGGGAACTTTCAACTGGCATGCTGACTGCAGGAATGTCCACCAGAGCTGTTGCTAGAGGACGTTCATTTCTCTACCATAAGCCGCCTTCAACGTCGTTTTAGAGAATTTGGCAGTATGTCCAACCGGACTCACAACCGCAGACCGATGTGTCACCACGCCAGCCCAGGATCTCCACATCTGGCTTCTTCAGCTGCGGGATCGTCTGGGGGTTGCTGAGGAGTATTTCTGTCTGGATTAAATCTCTTTTGTGGGGAAAAACAAATTCTGATTGGCTGGGCCTGACTTTCAATGGCTGCACCCCTACCTAGTCAAGTGAAATCCATAGATTAGGGCCTAATGAATTGATTTCAATTGATTGATTTCCTTATATGAACTGTAACTCAGTAAAATCTTTGAAATTGTTGCATGTTGCATGTACATATTTTTTTCAGTATATAGAGAGTTTGAGAAGAAAAAAGGGAACTGGTTTAATGCAATTGGGATATTAAAATGTGTTTTTTAAATTGTAAATCCTAGTATCGTGCTTTAACTGAAGTTGAAATATGTAAATTTTTCATGGCCTATATACCAGTCTTACTTTTTTTTATGTAACCTTAAATAGAATGAATACCTACCAGAAGACAATAATGAACAGAGAAACCCAGAGACAATCCCAATTCAGGCCTACTAAATCTCTATGTGAGGTCCTGGCAGAGGGCTTAGCATTAGCAGGCCCTGTGAGTATTTATGGGCTCTCCCTGCAGCTAATTGAATACCTGTCTTATGTGGCCTGATTATGGTAATAGGTCCCCACAGTGCAGCCCGTGGATGTCTTTGTGATTACGATTGCCGTGGAGGCTCAGAGAGCGGCAGAGGTAGTACACAGCTTACTGGTTTATGGTACAGCTGATAAAGTCCTCACTTGAGCCTCGTAGAGTACAGAAGCACAGGTTAGCAACGACCTGCAGCTGACCAAGGTCATAGGACAGTATACTCTAGGAAGGTGAGTTGGACAACTTTGGACAATTATTACTGTGAATGTCAGTGTGTACCTGTATAGAATTGAATTGTGAACTTATTCTAGTTTTGACATAAAGTAATTGAAGGGGAGTACTGTGTGGAATATATCGTTGGATTTATAATAAATTCAAGTATATGCCTTTTGGCCTGATGGAGTGAGATAGTTTCAGGAGAGACCTCTGCCCTTATTATCATGGAAATATACATTCTACCCATAGCGGTAATATGTGAACATTTATGCGTGTGTGGGCGGGTGTGTGTCAGTGCATATACCAACTTCTCTTAAAATGTACACTGCGCACACACACACATATTCTCACATACACATGGCACACACACCACATAGCATGTGTGCTCAGAGAACGCTATGCTCTTTTAGACATTAAAATAGCATTTTGTGGGGTTGAAAAAGTGGTTTTGCTGAGCTTCATTTACCTGGCCTTGGCATCACGGAGGGCCAGGGAGGGGCTGATAATTAAAATGGAAGCCCGCTGCTGAGATGGAATATTAATTGGAGATTACTTCCACCCTTAAACATCTGCATCATGTGGTGAGCCCTGGTGTCCCCAGCTCTTCTGTGTCTCTGGTGGGTATGTTTTTTGTGAGGCTCTGACTGTGGGTGTTTCTCTCTGTACGTGTATTACTATTTGTGTGTGTGTGTGTGTGGTGTGTGTGTGTGTGTGTGTGTGTGTGTGTGTGTGTGTGTGTGTGTGTGTGTGTGTGTGTGTGTGTGTGTGTGTGTGTGTGTGTGTGTGTTCTGTGACGTGCATGTGTTCCATGCCGTACCAGCAAATATGTGTGTCCTTCTGCCTTATAGGGGGGCCCTTCTTGCTTCCTGTTGTGTAAAGTCATCAACACTTGACTTTACACAACAGAAATATAATTAAATAGGAGGAATGCCAGACGCCTGTCGACTCCAGTTGACAAATAGCCAGTGTCCATGTCCATCTGTGTCCCCTCCACATCTGTATCCTACCATCTCATGTCAGTGTGTGTGTGTGTGTGTGTGTGTGTGTGTGTGTATAACAGAGGGTGGTGATGACTAACCTAGCTTGAAGAGTAACCTTGCCTAAGATCTGAAAACGTGTGTTGTCTTGTGTTAAGTCAACGCCTAGGGCTTTAGCTCAGCGGGTTAACAGCAGGTTTGACCTAAAAAGAGAAAGCGTTGGTAAAACATGAATGGGCCTAACTAGTCTAGCCATTCCTCCCCTCAGCTTGGTTCCCTGACTAATTTGGGGGCATTAGATTGGGAGCTGTTGAAAAGCGCAGAACGAGCAGCTGAGAAGAGATGAAAACAGCAGGAAGGCAATAAAAGAGCCTTGTTAAGAGAATTTTATTACCATTTTCTCCTCTGGCAGACTGGAGAATAATCTTATCACACCATGTGTCGGGGTCCTCATAATGGAGCCAAAATAGTCCTGCTCTTTTTTCAGACAATTTAGAAGACATTCCGAGCCATCTAAACTGCCAAAAGACTATTTCTAACCTTTTTGAATTTTCTTTTCTTTTCTTATTATTTTATTGAATATCCAAAACATACAATATACTTGCAGTGAAGCCGCTCAACAACGACACCACACCAGTCATCCAGCAGACTCCCATTCAGAGTGACACACAGAAGCATCCGGGGTCAACGCCCTGCTCAAGGGCACGTTGACAGATCTCCCACCAGGCCAAAAAAACGGGGCCCCGAATCCTCCAAGATCCCCCACACAGTTCCCCAATAGCTGTCCCTCAACCATCCGAGACCCCCTCCCCCACAAGAAGATATATATATAGACAGACAGACAGACAGACAGACAGACAGACAGACAGACAGACAGACAGACAGACAGACAGACAGACAGTTAATTCCATTCCTCACTCCCAAGAACCCCCCAATGAAAATGAACTAAAGAGAAAAAAAGATAAGAGAAAGCAGCAAACAGCAAGGACATCAAAGACAATTCAAATCATAACAGCAATGCCAACTGTATATGTTTGAGTGCATGTCTGGCACTATTACATGTGTGTGTGTGTGTGTATTTGAAGGAGAGTGTATGTATATGCATGTGTATAAACACCTGCACGGCATCAGCCTCAGGCAAACTGGCATTAGTTGTAAAAACACAGCCCCTCAGTGTCATTCAAACATACTTTTTACTATGTTTTATTTTGACTTTATTTTTGACTTTGATCTTCTTCTTAGCCAGACATGGAAACAGGTATACGTCAAAGGAGATGATTTGAGGTCTGTGCACACCAAACATCCATTTTGGTTTCCAGATCAGTCTTTTCCATGTCAATTGTTAGGGGCCATGTAGCACGTACCCTCTCTCTGTTTTCTTGTAAACAGATTTAAATGACTAGCTAGCCCATTCCTGAGCAAATAGACTCTTTCCAAAGCCTAATGGAATAGTCTCTTTGTGAGAGAGATTCCAGAGTATAAGAAGCAGATGGAGATGTTTGTTATCCCCCCCCCCCCCCCCCACCCACCTATTTAGAAGACGTGGAATGAGAACAGTCTTCCTGTGCGTTCACGAAGATCAGCTGGAGAGATGGAAAAACAGGGAGGATGTAGAGAGATTCCGGGTAAGGGGGGCGTCACCTCCTTGATTCGGTTACGGTAACGTTTAAGCAGACGTTATCTCGCCGCCACCGAGTGCTAGACATCCAGCAAGGATATTAGCTCCACGTTAGGCAGGACCGAGACGACTGGACACACTTGTTGAAAAGGTCATCTTAGGAGTAGCTTTGCTCTCCAGGTGTGTGTGTGTGTGTGTGTGTGTGTGTCTGCGTCCGCGTCCATGCCCAGAGGTGTCATGCATCCCAATTGAAACTAAGGAGGCATGAGCATCCTCAATTTTGTAGGATAAAAATGTACAAGACACACCAACGATATTACATTTGGGCATCAAATGCCCACTCCCAAAAAAATGTTGCATGCTCAGATCCGTCTGTGCGTGTTTATCCATGTGTATGTGAGAGACGGACAGCAAGCCTGGGGTGGGGTGTGGGCGTACGGGCCAGGGAGAACGTACAGTATATGCTTAGCCCCGCCGTGTGTTTCACCTCCTCAGGTCAGCTCACAGGGGGCCCGGCAAGGCGGATGGATTCAAGCTCCCGTTGAGGTTTGTTACATGATTTATTCATCCCGCCCACCACGAAACGCACCACGCCAGTTACCCAGTTAGTCTCTAGTGACAGAGCACTCTGACATTTGATCCAAACGCTCCCTTATTTGGGGATGAAGGTGAGTAGAGGTGAACTGGGATGAAGTACTGTATGCATCCAAATAGAGGATCAATCATGGATTTAGCGCCGAGATCATCAGTTTGTTATTTTGTGCCGTTTTCTTTATTGGAAAATGATGTGTTAACTAAATTAAGTGATGGGGACGTTTTCACAGGGAAGCTGGTTGGTGATGAGAGTGTATGCATGGTGATATTGTGTGTGTGTGTGTGTGTGCGAAGGGAAGGAGACAGTAGGCCTGTGCCTTTGTGTGGATTTGTGTCAGTGGGGGATTTCATGTGGCAGTGTAAGCATGTGATTAGATGTGTGTGTGTGTGTGTGTGTGAGAGAGAGAGAGAGAGAGAGAGAGAGCGTTTATGCGTGAGTGCTATGTGTGATAGTGTTTGTACGTCATCCTCCCGGTTGGCTTGTGTATTGGCGGCCGAGGTGGGTTCATCTCACCCACATGAACAGATGCCATAGGGACAGACGGACACAGTGCCAACCTGACACTGGGCATCGGTGCTGGGCAAGGGTAACCTTCCTAGTTTACCCCTAGTCCTGCCTGCCAGGAGGGGAGCTGTGCCAGGGAGAGGCTGCACCCTCCCCCTCTTCTCCTCCACCTACCCAGTTTACTCTGAATCCAGCTGCCAGAGTGTCTAAGCCGTCAAGAGGGGGGTGGGGGGGAGGGGGAGAGAGAGAGAGAGAGAGAGAGAGAGAGAGAGAGAGAGAGAGAGAGCTATAGAGAGAGAGAGAGAGAGAGAGAGAGAGAGAGAGTAACAGAAAATGGGTATTGAAACAGTGAGATCAGAATTAGAGAGGAGAGAGAAAAAGAGAGACGAGTAGAGAAAGGGAAATGTTTGCAGCATCAGTAACACCCTGGTAAGTATGCATGTAGGGCCTTCTCATGATTGTGTCTTATTGGCAACCACAACTTGGCTGGGCTTCGGTAACTGTAGCAGCCAATTGTCGGCCCCAAAAAAATTTAAGCCAAATAATAACACCACCAGTCACGATCCACAGTAGGTGAGCCAGGAAATACTCAAGACTCAAAAAGAACCATAGGCCAGCCATCAAAAAAATAAATGGACCATTCAAACTGCACAGAACCAAACCACTTTCAATAAATGCTTATTTCTCAAGGCTAGAAGGAGATTACTCAAATCTCTTTCTCTGCCATAAAAAAAAAACACATTTCAGACTAGAGTATACGTCCATAGAGGAATCATAATAACCAGAGACGACCACTTACGTTTAAACATAGACAGGTTAGCAAGTCACAAATGATGTACACGCTTCGATCTGGCAGAAGTCTGTATGTTGTGACTCGGGATGGCCAGAGAGCTAGCAACAATGACAAGAGGCTGCCATGTGAGGAATCGTAGGTGGCTCGTTTCAGCTAGTTTTATCTCCTTGACAAAAATGTGCTAGGTAATTAACCAACAACTGTACCAATGTATTTGAGACAACAACTCCTCATTGTGCAAAATGTATATGCTTTCAATGAAACATTGGAGACTAAAAAGAGTTTACATGTTGTCAACAATCTAAGCCAAACCTGCCTATTTTGCTCCATAGTTGCACGTGCCAATTGCTCAACACAAATTCTCTTAAATTCCCAATAAACCGAGTAGACGTGGACATAATATTATGACAACGTTGCTTATTGACATTGTACAGTAGAGAAGCTCTTGCCAAACCAGCAAGCCACTCGTCTCCTCTCCCACAGGAGTCTCCTCTCATCGTTTGACCCTCCAGCTGTGACCCATATTTCCTAGTGTGTCTGTCGGTCAAAAGACCCATCCCGTCTGTGCGCCCAAGCTTATCTAACTCAGGAGGCAAATAACCCCACTAACACACGTGCAGCGGCTCAGCGTTAATATATTCAATCATTTGTAGTCTGTGGATCTATAGCTCTCTAATCTCTGTGGTTGGTCTAGTGGAGTAGGCAGAACTGCTGCTGTTGTTCTCAGGGGCAAAGAGCCCTACTGTTAAGAGAGGTTGAACGGAGCTACATACGTACATACACACCGGACAATACTTGGAGTAAGAGCACTAGTGCAAGGCAGTGGGGAAATGTGGTCTGATGATGGTGTCTGATACAGATGCTACACTGTACTATAATTGTGTGTGTGTGTGTGTGTGTGTGTGTGTGTGTGTGTGTGTGTGTGTGTGTGTGTGTGTGTGTGTGTGTGTGTGTGTGTGTGTGTTAGTGTGCGTGTGCGTGTGCGTGTGTGTGTGTGTGCGCGCGCGGGGGTGCTGGTGTTCACTCATGGGCAAAAAACAGGGAATTAATGTGCAGCTGGTCAGTGTTTGAGAGCATTTAATTTTCCCAGTGTGCGGCTGTGTCTGCTTCAGTCTGTGTGAATGGTGAATGATGCGTCTGCCAAGCATCTCCTCAGACAGGAAACTGTCAGGTCTGGGCAGCAGCAGCTCTGGCCCAACGTGACAGAGCACAGCATGGTAACTTCCTGCGTCTGCCCATCATACGGACACCATCGCTGCCCGCCAAGCTCGCCGCATAATCACATCGGCAGCTGTAATAGGGGGAAGAGAGAGTGACAAATCTCATTACAGACGCAGACTCGGTCGGTTTTTATGAAGCCGGCCATCTTATTTATTTCCCTCAATGAAGATTGATGTTTTGCTATGAGAGAAGTAATGTGATAAGCGGCCTGGGACAGTGCCGACGCTGGCTCGAGGGACAGAACACAGTTGTTGTCCCGCTTGTTCGTTCATCATACCGCAGAGGGTGACGTCACCTCTCGCTTTTGCCTCTTTCTCATACGTAGTCAGCGTGTGGTGTCTGCGTGGGCTCTCTGACCAATGCCTCCCTCGTGGTGAGTGTTGAAGAGGCTCGAATCAACGGCGATCGGCTCTCTTTACACGCTGTAACAATTTGGCTAGTTCCAGAACTTTGGAAAGCACAGTCGTAGAAGTAGTGCTGGGCTCGTCGCTGAAATCGGCAAGCCTACAGGGAAACACGGCGTCAGGAATAATAAATATAACACAACACTCAAGCCTACAATCTTACATGTGCCATATTAACGCACAGATTGCCATAGTGGTCATCTCGACGTAATGGGTTGTTGTTAAAAGATGGATGGATTGTGTTGAGCTATTGGACAGACAAACACAGACAGATAAAGACACCCAGTCGAATCAATTTCATGTTTGGCTAAATGAAAAGGCATAGGGAGGAGCATGTACAACGGTATGATTACAGTAGGCACAATGGTATGATTATTTGAGTGGCAGCCCTACGTGTGCGAAACAGGTTGCAACCAATTACATGTAAATTACCATGCTAATGGTTAGCCCTATTAGTGCTGGTGTCTCCTACACATAATTACCCAAATGTTTATGCTTATGCGGTCCAAGTGAGGAATAGCAGCACCCCTCCATGGAACAATGAGGCTGCTTAGGAAATAGCTACTCTATGTCATTTACATAATTATAATTTAGACCAGCGGTAGGTAGGTAGGTAGGGAGGTAGGGAGGGAGGGGAGATCATTTGAAAGTGACATTTAGAAAATTATAACATTATTTTCTAGCCATGGGTCCATATTACATTTTTCCATGAAGCGAGAGATTTCGGTAGCAGTTAACGAAAATACTAGGGTCTCCTTACCCTAAAGAGTATATTGCCTATTCCTTTTCATGCTATTCATCACACTAAGCTGTTGTCTCTGATCCTAGAACAGAAATAAGCTCTCTGATATTCTAACGGGTGCTAACGAATAGCTTAGCTTGCCTCACAATCCTCCCCCCCTCCTGTCCTCCCTCCTCCTCCTATCCATAGTGATGGGATTGCCTTGCCTTGGTGTGTTCTTCAGCTCATTGATCTGTGTTACCATTACCAACAGCGAGACACCCACAGATCCTTTCAGATCCCTACATGGGAAGTCAATATAGAACACAAAACACATACAGTGAAGTCAATATAGGACAAGCGCGTATACCCACAAGCTCACACACATACATAACACTGCCACACACACACACACACACACACACACACACACACACACACACACACACACACACACACACACACACACACACACACACACACACACACACACACACACACACACACACATCTTTAAGCAGGTTGTGTATTTTGACTTTGAGGGTCCTTTTTCGAGCCACTTAGGTCATTGTTTATTTCAGCAAACAAAGCCTACACACAACCCAGTGCATGGTAATGCACAGTGCAGAAGGCTACCACGTTTGTTAGCGTGAGAGAGACCACAGAGAGATGGAAAGGATGGCGAGATAGAGAGGCGTGACAGCTTGAAGTGCTCTGGGCATTAGGAGACCACGCTCGATGAGGTTTAATTTCCTTCTGATGTCCTAACACCAGTCAGCCACAGAGAGAGGGATTGGGCATGCACAGTGTGTGTGTGTGTGTGTGTGTGTGTGTGTGTGTGTGTGTGTGTGTGTGTGTGTGTGTGTGTGTGTGTGTGTGTGTGTGTGTGTGCGTGTGTCCATGCTAGGGTATAATTAGTAAGATGGGTAAAATAAACAAACCTTCAGATTGTTGTGTTATGTCCATAAGAATATGTGTATTGCTCTGTTGTCAAAACGTAGTCTGAGTTGCATAATGGAAGCACTGCAGTTACAGCGCAGCAACGGACACTTACTAATCTTAGATTCAGTACAGTAGGCATCCCACCAGTGGGAGCTGAACACTAATCATCTTATTCTCACAAGCTTTTACCATTGATCTGCTTCTCATGTTGCCTGATAAAAGCGTTTTAGCTGAAACACTGTGCGTCTTTGATCATTTAGGATTATCTTGCACATCTAACTTCAAATTTATAAATAAAAGCTCAATGTTTTCTAGATCCAGTTTTTCGCTTCATTTTGTGTTACTTGGATTGTGAGGCAGCAGTAGAATATGACATATTTTGCTCTTGACAAGGGGGAATCCAGTGCAATGTCATTTCTTTGAGCCATTAGCAATTTTGAGCTGATATTGTTGGAAATGTATTCCTGACATGCATCCAAACGACCTCACTGTCTTCACATTGGAGTCAAACTTTTCAGAGGTGACTTCAACAAAGTCGTCGGGTAATTGGACAAGAAATGGCTACAAAATAATGGGACGCATGCAGCCATACTCGCATATTATTTGAATACCAAAAATGAATTTTCAGCTGCCCTCCACGAAGCTGCCTACTTAACAAAACTGCTGGTATTTGTCTACCCGCGAAAATGTTTTCGTTTCATGTTAGTACGCGTTCACACACTGTTCCATATTTAATGACGAGATGGTGGAGAAAGAAAGTTCAGCCAAAGTTTAAGAAGAATATTTTTCATTCACACATCTCAGGAAATCCCAAGGAGGACCCTAAACGGATGGCATGAATATTCACTTTGAATTTGCATGCTCTTAGCTCCTCATCTACATTTGGCCCCCTCGCCTTTTGTGATGCATTAATCTTTCAACGTTCCGTCCCTCTCGGAGCATATGTCATCAATCTGCAGATACATCCTGTTTGTCTGATGCTTCATTTGGTTTGAATGTAATCAATTATGTAAATGTCTCTGTTGTCGCAGGAAATTGAACAGCAACGCAGACTCGGGTTCGGGAGAGGAACGGAGATGTTGACACTACCTCTTATCGTGTGGTGTACATAACGCGCTCTTAAAGTAGCTGTCTGTGTTCGGGATGCGGCGGACTAATGATGACAGCGTGCATTACGACTCATCAATTTGTACTTTATGATTGACAGGTAGTTCAAAAGTAGACATGTGGGTTCTGGGGGGGGGGGAGTAGCTCATACAACAGTGTGCTGTTTGGAGTGCTGCATCAAATAGTTTGGGCATTAAATGCACAATGAAACTTAAATATAGCAGACATTATTTTTGCCTTGTTCATAACGCAATGTTTCAACCGTTACAGTGAACTCCAGGTGCATCATAAGTCAGACAAGAGGTGACACTGAAGGTTTACACTACAAAAAGGTTTACACCACAGTCAAAAGCTTTTTCCTCCACCAAAAGTGGTTTGAGATGATGTGTGGGAGAGCAGTGGATAATATACAGGGAGGCTACAGCAGGTATTGTGGGTCCATACTCATATAAACTCAGCAAAAAAAGAAAATGTCCTCTCAATGTCAACTGCGTTTATTTTCAGCAAACTTAAAACACGTGTAAATATTTGTATGAACATAACAAGATTCAACAACTGAGACATAAACTGAACAAGTTCCACAGACATGGGACTAACAGAAATGGAATAATGTGTTTCTGAACAAACCCCACTCTTCTACAAAGGCACCTGCAAATTCTCTGACATTTCTGGGGGGCGATTGGCCCTAGCCCTCACCCTCCGATCCACCAGATCCCGGACGTGCTCAATGGGATTGAGATCCGGGCTCTTCGCTGGCCATGGCAGAACACTGACATTCCTATCATGCAGGAAATCACACGCAGAACGAGCAGTATGGCTGGTGGCATTGTCATGCTGGAGGGTCATGTCAAGATGAACCTGCAGGAAGGGTACCACATGAGGGGGGAGGATGTCTTCCCTGTAACGCACAATGTGGAGATTGCCTGCAATGACAACAAGCTCAGTTTGATGATGCTGTGACACACCGCCCCAGACTGTGACAGACCCCCCCACCTCCAAATCGATTCCACTCCAGATTACAGGCCTCGGTGTAACGCTCATTCCTTCGACGATAAACGCAAATCCGATCATCACTCCTGGTGAGACAAAACTGCGACTTGTCAGTTAAGAGCACTTCTTGACAGTCCTGTCTGGTACAGCGACGGTGGGTTTGTGCCCAACGTTGTTGCAGGTGATGTCTGGTGAGGACCTGCCTTACAACAGGTCTACAAGCCCTCAGTCCAGCCTCTCTCGTCCTATTGCAGACAGTCTGAGCACTGATGGAGAGATTGTGCATTCCTGGTGTAACTCGGGTAGTTGTTGTTGCCATCCTGTACCTGTCCCGCAGGTGTGATGTTCGGATGTACCAATCCTGTGCAGGTGATGTTACATGTGGTCTGCCACTGCGAGGATGATCAACTGTCCGTCCTGTCTCCCTGTAGCGCAGTCTTAGGGGTCTCACAGTACGGACATTGCAATTTATTGCCCTGGCCACATCTGCAGTCCTCATGCCTCCTTGCAGCATGCCTAAGGCACGTTCACACAGATGAGCAAGGACCCTGGGCATCTTTCTTTTGGTGTTTATCAGAGTCAGTAGAAAGGCCTCTTTAGTGTCCTAAGTTTTTATAATTGTGACCTTAATTGCCTACCGTCTTTAAGCTTTATGTGTCTTAACGACCATTCCACAGGTGTATGTTCATTAAATGTTTATGGTTCATTGAACAAGCATGGGAAACAGAGATGAAACCCTTTACAATGAAGATCTGTGATTTTTTTTTATTTTTTAAACGAATTATCTTTGAAAGACAGGGTCCTGAAAAAGGGCAGTTTATTTTTTTGCTGAGGTTAGCATCTGGAAAGATATATATTATTAAGAACAAAATGGTAGCTATTGCAATCGAAAGTTGGCAGCTAATAAAGTTTCCAAGGTGTCTGAATAGCTTTATCAATCCTGCTGCCAGCTGTCAACCACAATCTACCTCCAGTAGCTTTAAGAGTGCTTTGGGGTGAAAATGACCTGCTATCTGATACTTCAAGATTCTGCAAAGAAATTTCACATCAGTCCTACCCGGTGCTCTCTATTGGGCTTGGCAAAGGTTATTCTTCGGCAATCATATTCAGTTTGGGAGACCCAATCTTACCTGCAATTCTGAGACTGTCATCCAGCATCAATGTGTAAACAAAGGTGGTGAAAAGATCTGACTTAGGTTCTCTAGGCTCTCTTAGGCCTAGTTCTCTTAGGCTCTATCCAAGCTCAAGCTCTCTCTAAGCACTCGCTCTCTCTCTCTCCAAGCTCTCTCTCTCTCTCCCCCCAATCTCTCTCTCTCTCCAAGCTCTCTCTCTCTCAAGCTCAAGTTCTCTCTCTGCAAGCTCAAGCTCTCCCCCCCTCTCTCCATTTTGGGTAGTGCTACAGTAAAAATGGGTAAGGTTGTTACATTGGTAAGTATGGTAACCATAGTGTAGGGCGGGCAGGCGCACACACATTAATACATTCCAATAATATATTTTGCAATGTACCTGTACAAATGTAAGTATTACATAATTGAATTGGGATTAAAGGCAGACAGGTTAGCGTTTGTCATAAATCTTGTTCTGGCACAACCACAAAGTCATAAAATCTTAGATAGGCCAGCTGCAAAATCTTTACTTTGCAGCTGGTCTATCTAGGGGGGGGTGGGGGATTCGCTCAGTTCTGCCTCCAGGTCAAGACTTATGACAATAAACGTCAACCTGCTTGAGGTGGGTAGGCACATACAGTCAAATTGCACAGAGAAAGAGATTTTGTTGATACAAATAAATATTTAAAAAGATTATTAAAAGATTAAAAAAGATTACAAATTATTGTCACAACTGTTTACAATACTACAGTACCTTCCCCTTGTAAGGATAATTACACAGAGCCTTAAAACAAACAAAAAAGCTTTTTATGAGATTGGAGAACACAGAGACTGAGATGGCCATTGCAAAACGTAGATACTGTGGTCCATTTAATAATTTCTTTGTGGATTTAGACACGTGCTTGGAGTTATTGTCTTGATGGACGATTGCGGCCAAGATTCACTCTCCTGGCTCTTTGGCCACCACTGGCGTGCCTTGAAGAGCTCTATTTTCATACCAAATCGAATCAGAAATCAATTAAAATTTAATTTGTCACATACATAAGGTTAGCAGATGTTAATGCGAGTGTAGCGAAATGCTTGTGCTTCTAGTTCTGACAATGCAGTAATAACCAACGAGTAATCTAACCTAACAATTCCACAACTACTACCTTATACACACAAGTGTAAAGGGATAAACAATATGTACATAAGGATATATGAATGAGTGATGGTGCAGAACGGCATAGGCAAGATGCAGTAGATGGTATCGAGTACAGTATATACATATGAGGGTATGTAAACATATGTAGGGTACGTAAACAAAGTGGCATAGTTTAAAGTGGCTATGTATTACATAAAGATGCAGTAGATGATATAGAGTACAGTATATACATATACATATGAGATGAGTAATGTAGGATATGTAAACGTTATGTTAAGTGGCATTACAGTGCCACAGCACCGCCTGGAGTTTGCTAAAGTGCATTGGCACTCGGATTGGAACCGGTGCTATGGTCAGATGACATGAAACTAGAGCTCTTCGGAATCAAAAGAATGTCAGCAAACACAGACAATTCTCACACCTACTGTAAAATATTGGTCCACCAGAGCTGTAGCCAGATAATTGAATGCCGATTTCTCTTCCGTAAGCCGTGTCGTTTTAGAGAATTTGGCAGAATTTGGCGCCAGCCCAGGACCTCCGCATCCGGCTTCTTCACCCGCGGGATCGTCTGAGACCAGCCGTCCGCACAGCAGATGAAACTGTGGGTTTAGTACAAGTGAAGAATTTCTGCACAAACTGTCCTAAACCATCTCAGGAAAGCTCATCTGGGTGCTCGTCGTCCTCGCCAGGATCTTGACCAAACTGTCGTTCGGCGTCGTAACAGACTTCAGTGGGCAAATGTTCAGCTTCAATGGTCATTGGCACGCTGAAGAAGTGTGCTCTCCACAGATGAATCCCAGTTTTAATTGTACCAGGCAGATGACAGACAGCGAGCATGGCGTCGTGTGAGTGAGTGGTTTGCTGATTGCGATGTTGTGAACAGAGTGACTCATGGTGGCGGTGGGGTTATGGTATGGGCAGGCATAACCTACGGACAACGAACACAATTGCATTTTGTCGGTGGCAATTTGAACGCACAGAGATACCATGATGAGATCCTGAGGCTCATTGTCACGCCTTTCAACCACTGCCGTCACCTCATGTTTCATCATGACAATGCATGGCCCGTGTCGCAACAACCTGTATAAAATTCCTGGAAGCTAAAAATGTCTTCCAGACATGCCACCAATGGAGCATGTTTGGGATGCTCTGGATCGACGTGTACGACAACGTGTTCAATATCCAGTGTTCAATATCCAGCAAATTTGCACAGCCAATGAAGAAGAGTGGGACAACATTCCACAGGCCACAATCAACAGCCTGGTCAACTCTATGTGAAGGAGATGTGTCACTATGTATGAGGCAAATGGTGGTCACATCAGATACTGACTGGTTTTCTGGTCCATGTCCCTACTTTTTTTTAAACGGTATCTGTATCCAACAGAAATATATCTGTATTACCAGTTATGTGAAATCCATAGATTAAGGCCTAATGAATTGAATGTCAATTGACAGATTTCCTTATATGAACTGTAAAATCTTTGAAATTGTTACATGTTGCATTTATATTTTTGTTCAGTGTACAATTAATCTAAAAAAAATTGTAGGGGTTGATACATTTTTTCATTAGGGCAAATCAAGACATTTTTAAGTGGAAATTACAAACTCTAGAATACTTTTTAAACCTTGAATGCACTACAAATTTGCATTTCCTACTGTGCAGGAAAATTCCTGCAACAACAGGTTAATTCAATTGGTAAATTCAATTGATTTGAATGATTTGGAAAGGCACACACCTGTCTATATAAGGTCCCACAGTTGTCAGAGAAAAAACCCAAGCCCCATGAGGTTGAAGAAATTGTCCGTAGAGCTCTGAGACTGAGACTCTGAGATTGTGTCGAGGCAGAGATCAGGGGAAGGATACCAACCAATTTCTGCAGCATTAAAGGTCCCCAAGTACACAGTGGCCTCCATCATTCTGAAATGGAAGACGTTTGGAATCACTGGCACTTCCTAGAGCTGGCCGCCTGACAAAACTGAGCAATCGGGGGAGAAGGGCCTTGGTCAGGGAGGTGACCAAGAACCTGATGGTCACTCTGACAGAGCTCCAGGAGTTCCTCTATGGAGATGGGAAAACCTTCCAGAAGGACAACCATCTCTGCAGCACTCCACCAATCAGGCCTTTATTGTTGAGTGCCCAGACAGATGCTACTCCTCAGTAAATGACACATGACAGCCCACTTGGAGTTTCCCAAAAGGCACCTAAAGGACTCTCAGAGCATGAGAAACAAGATTCAATCCAGCCTAAGATTGAACTATTTGGCCTAAACTATTTGGCCTAAATGCCAGTCATGTCTGGAGGAAACCTGACAAAGTGGCAGGGACTGGGAGACTGGTCAGGATCGTGACAAAGATGAACAGAGCAAAGTACAGAGAGATCATTGATTAAAAAAAACTGCTCCAGAGCTCTCAGGACCTCAGACTGGGACGAAGGTTCACATTCCAACAGGACAACGACCCTAAGCACACAGCCAAAACAACGCAGGAGTGGCTTTGGGACAAGTCTCTGAATGTCCGTGAGTGGCCCAGCCGGAAATCGCTGCCAAAGGTGCTTCAATAAAGTACTGAGTAAAGGTTCTGAATAAATGTGATATTTCAGTTTATTGTTTAGCAAAAATGTTAAACAAAACAAAGTTTTTTGCTTTGTCATTATGGGTGTAAATTGATGAGAGGGGGGAAAAAACTATTTAATCCATTTTAGAATAAGGCTCTAACGTGACAAAATGTGGGAAAAGATCCTGGGGTCTGAATACTTTCCGAATGCACTGTACACTTTGAGGTAGTAGGGTATAATGAAAACACTAATAGGAGTGATGTTTCTCTTGTGTTGCTATAAGGAAGGTATGGGTTAAACGTTGCTATAGGAAGGTATGGGTTAAACGTCCTGTTTGGCCCTGTCCTGGGGTATCATCGGATGGGGCCACAGTGTCTCCTGACTCCTCCTGTCTCAGCCTCCAGTATTTATGCTGCAGTGGTTTATGTGTCTGGGGGCTAGGGTCAGTTTATTCTATCTGGGGTACTTCTCCTGTCTTATCCGGTGTCCTGTGTGAATCTAAGTATGCTCTCTCTAATTCTCTCTCTCTTTCTTTCTCTCTCTCGGAGGACCTGAGCCCGAGGACCATGCCCCAGGACTACCTGGCATGATGACTCCTTGCTGTCCCAAGTCCACCTGGCCGTGCTGCTGCTCCAGTTTCAACTGCTCTGACTGCGGCTATGGAACCTGACCTGTTCACCGGACGTGCTACCTGTCCCAGACCTGCTGTTTTCAACTCTCTAGAGACAGCAGGAGTGGTAGAGATACTCTTAATGATTGGCTATGAAAAGCCAACTG
This sequence comes from Oncorhynchus masou masou, assembly GCF_036934945.1. Lineage (NCBI taxonomy): Eukaryota > Metazoa > Chordata > Actinopteri > Salmoniformes > Salmonidae > Oncorhynchus > Oncorhynchus masou. Next base: position 39,006,618 of record NC_088223.1, on the reverse strand, counting down.
ACATTTACTCCTGAGGTGCTGACTTGCTGCACCCTCGACAACTACTGTGATTATTATTATTTATGAACATTTGAACATCTTGGCCATGTTCTGTTATAATCTCCACCCGGCACAGCCAGAAGAGGACTGGCCACCCCTCATAGCCTGGTTCCTCTAGGTTTCTTCCTAGGTTTTGGCCTTTCTAGGGAGTTTTTCCTAGCCACCGGTTGGGGCTTTAGGCTGGGTTTCTGTACAGCACTTTGAGATATCAGCTGATGTACAACGGGCTTTATGAATACATTTGATTTGATTTGAATAAGGTCATTATTGTCATTGGTCAACTTGGCCTTGGAGGTAATCATGTATGACCAAGTCTAGAATGCAAAGAAATATATTATTATTTCTCAAGTACAGCACACACACACACACACACACACACACACACACACACATACATACACACACACACACACACACACACACACACACACACAGGGAGAATACCACTGTAACCAAGGCAATTTGTCTTTCATGATAAATTCTCATTGCCGTGTCCAGAGACATCTAGCCCATGCTGACAAATCAACACATTTTTCACTCTCGCTCTCCCTCCCTCTCTCTTTCTCATATTCCCTGCAATTGATTTTTCCTGCCCTTCTTTCTCCCTTCCTGTCCCTGCTCTGGAGAAAAAGTGCACATTCCTCTAAAATGTGGTTTGAAAGGCTGCAAGGCTCAGCATCATTAAGACGAAAACTAACAGTTAACATGTTACATACTGCAGGCCACATACTGTATCAGTGCCAACAAAGTTGGCCTGATCTTTACCAGTGTTAAAGTTCACACGTTAGTTTCCTATTCAGAGACCTCTACACGTATTTATTTGTAGCAATAATGATTCCGCAGTATGTTGCTCTTTGGCAAAGTATGAAGATAACGAGTAGGCTCTAAGATTTTACCTTAACATCAACTCAAACCCAATTGGCAAACTTTCGTCATGTCATAGTGGTCGACGTCTCAATGGACAGAAAGGAGATGCTTTCATTTCAGACACATTGGAAATGTCCGACCTCTCATTGATAAGCAGTGAAATCGAATAAGGAGGAACGACGAAGGAGGGAAAGGGGGGGGGGCACTGTTGTTCCTTCTCCCTTCCCGTCTGAAGTCAGCTCCATAAATTGGAAACAGCGGAGGCCCCTAATCTTCCATCACCTACATGGAGCGCCATCACGACCGATAAACGTCCCCAGGACCCCAGATATACAGTCACATTTAAATACAAAAGGGACAGTCAGGAAGACACACATTTCACATAGCCCCGCGACTAACTGCCTTGCCTGTCTGTTTATCATTACTTAAAACAGACATCGCTATCTTTATTGATATTTCTAGAGGTTGGGGTTGGTGGGAATAAGACCCCATGGTAATGGGATATCGGAGAGGCTTACGTTTCCCACCGAGTCGCCTCGCACCTGGCATGCTCTGAGGTCTGGTGGGACGGAGCATCTTGGAATGTGTCCGTGTGGATCACACCACTCTTCCTGATTACTTAGTCATGGCTCTTATCTGCAAACTGCCACATGGATACTACTTCTGTTTTGGCATCATGTTGTAATCCCCCCCCCCTTTCCTGCTCTTTCATTGTCAACTCTTTAAGGCCTTCTCTCTGACCTATACCCTCCTGTGCTGATCAGATTAAAAAGACGAACCTTTGGCGAGAGGACTGCCAACTAAAGTTACAACAGAGCTGGAACGCATTATTAAAAATGTGTGACAAATGTGTCAAGCCTTAATTGTTGTGCCGGTGTAGAAAAGTAGACAACCCGCGGTAGAAAACCAACTGTGTCCTGAAACCCCCGATGTGCCACCAACAGGAAGGACGACCTTGAGGGACATTTCAGCTGTGGAACCCGCTGCTAATGACAACAGGAAGTACTCATTAGCCAGTGACTGTCACCCTCCCACGGGTTGTCCCATCTCCCATGATGCTCCTCTGGATAGGCATGAGTTTTTCTTCAAATTTGGCTAGCATAGAATGTACTAGGCCTACTACAGTGCTGATGATTTGATTTACAATGATTATAGGCCAATTTTCATGAAATATTCCTTTCTTATTGAGTATTTCAATAAATCATAACATACTCTAGTGTTCTAGTAATAACAATGGCTATAAAAACAAATCTGGCCAGCAATACTGAAATCCTATCTACCATCTGATTCCATTGTAAATTGGATCCGAGATGAATCGTCCTTGACTTTTCACACAGCTGAATGGCCATTCATTAAACACCAGTCAGAAGAACGTATTAGACCATTTCGGAGGCTCCCCAGTGTCCATTTAAATGACTAGTCCAGGGCTCTCCAACCTTGTTCCCGAAGAGCTACCCTCCTGTAGGTTTTCATTTCAACCCCAGTTGTAACTCACCTGATTCAGCTTATTAACCAGCTAATTAGAATCAGGTGCGGTACATTAGGGTTGGAGTGAAAACCTACAGGATGGTAGCGCTCCAGTGTCAGAGAGCCCTGGACTAGTCTATATTTATTGTCGCCAGTCGATCGGTGTGCAGGCAAGGTCTCTCAGCGCACCACATTAATGCCTTTCAGCTGACACCACATCCAGGGCTGTGGTTTGGGAATAACACATTGAGTCGTAAAATACAACAGGGACTCATAGCCTTACCCCCTCCTCCTCCCCTGTGCCATGTTCATCCCCCAGAGGTTGTTAAGAGATTAGCGGAACACTACAAAGCAGGGGTTCCAGTGTCACATTAAAATCTCTTCCCCTCCTAATAGCGTCTTAAACGATAATTTTTTTCTCGTCTCTTTCCTCTTCCGCTTGATGGATGGGGGGGGGGGGGACTATAGAACAAAAAAAGGGCAAGTGACTTTCTCTATGCCTCCTCCCTCTGTTTTTATATAAAGAGTAAGGGGGGGCTGACATCTAGTTACACCACACACGCATACACAAAGGTAGAGATATGCATCTACAGTTGTTTATGCTGTATGCCTAAAGCCATTGCAAGGGATTAGAGGAGGTTTGCTGGTTTTGTGTTAGTGGTGGAAGTGTGGTTGGGGGTAGAGGTTAGTGTCTGTGCAGCCTGACTTATGACCAGAGTGGACAAGTTCATCAGGTCTGGAGGTCTGGCTTGCCCCCCTGCTGAGGGGGATCAGTCTGTGGGTGGTCATCTTCGTGTTGAGAAGGGTGTGTGTCTGTGTGTGTGTGTGATATGGGGAAAGGATGTGAGTGTGTGGTGCGGACAACTTATTACATTTACTACAGTGCATTTGTATGTTTAAGATGGATCAAGGTGGCGCCGGAGAAGAAGGCTGACGTTTCACGTGTTCCTATCCAATTGTGTTTTTTTGTTTGTTTCTTGCGTCGTTTGTAACTTGTTTTTTTTAAACGTATTTTGTACATAGTGTTGCTGCTACCGTCTCTTATGACCAGAAAATAACTTCTGGACATCAGAACTGCGATTACTCACCACGAACTGGCAGAATCCTTTTTTTCCTTTAACGAGTCCGACGAGCCCGACATGAATGACATACTGCTACCCTGGAAACAGGCCCAGATTCCTGTCATTTCCAATCAAATCAAATCAAATTTTATTTGTCACATACACATGGTTAGCAGATGTTAATGCGAGTGTAGCGAAATGCTTGTGCTTCTAGTTCCGACAATGCAGTAATAACCAACAAGTAATCTAACTAACAATTCCTAAACTACTGTCTTATACACAGTGTAAGGGGATAAAGAATATGTACATAAGGATATATGAATGAGTGATGGTACAGAGCAGCATAGGCAAGATACAGTAGATGGTATCGAGTACAGTATATACATATGAGATGAGTATGTAAACAAAGTGGCATAGTTAAAGTGGCTAGTGATACATGTATTACATAAGGATGCTGTCGATGATATAGAGTACAGTATATACGTATGCATATGAGATGAATAATGTAGCGTAAGTAACATTATATAAGGTAGCATTGTTTAAAGTGGCTAGTGATATATTTACATCATTTCCCATCAATTCCCATTATTAAAGTGGCTGGAGTTGAGTCAGTGTCAGTGTGTTGGCAGCAGCCACTCAATGTTAGTGGTGGCTGTTTAACAGTCTGATGGCCTTGAGATAGAAGCTGTTTTTCAGTCTCTCGGTCCCAGCTTTGATGCACCTGTACTGACCTCGCCTTCTGGATGATAGTGGGGTGAACAGGCAGTGGCTCGGGTGGTTGATGTCCTTGATGATCTTTATGGCCTTCCTGTAACATCGGGTGGTGTAGGTGTCCTGGAGGGCAGGTAGTTTGCCCCCGGTGATGCGTTGTGCAGACCTCACTACCCTCTGGAGAGCCTTGCGGTTGAGGGCGGAGCAGTTGCCGTACCAGGCGGTGATACAGCCCGCCAGGATTCTCTCGATTGTGCATCTGTAGAAGTTTGTGAGTGCTTTTGGTGACAAGCCGAATTTCTTCAGCCTCCTGAGGTTGAAGAGGCGCTGCTGCACCTTCTTCACGATGCTGTCTGTGTGAGTGGACCAATTCAGTTTGTCTGTGATGTGTATGCCGAGGAACTTAAAACTTGCTACCCTCTCCACTACTGTTCCATCGATGTGGATAGGGGGGTGTTCCCTCTGCTGTTTCCTGAAGTCCACAATCATCTCCTTAGTTTTGTTGACGTTGAGTGTGAGGTTATTTTCCTGACACCACACTCCGAGGGCCCTCACCTCCTCCCTGTAGGCCGTCTCGTTGTTGTTGGTAATCAAGCCTACCACTGTTGTGTCATCCGCAAACTTGATGATTGAGTTGGAGGCGTGCGTGGCCACGCAGTCGTGGGTGAACAGGGAGTACAGGAGAGGGCTCAGAACGCACCCTTGTGGGGCCCCAGTGTTGAGGATCAGCGGGGTGGAGATGTTGTTTCCTACCCTCACCACCTGGGGGCGGCCCGTCAGGAAGTCCAGTACCCAGTTGCACAGGGCGGGGTCGAGACCCAGGGTCTCGAGCTTGATGACAAGCTTGGAGGGTACTATGGTGTTGAATGCCGAGCTGTAGTCGATGAACAGCATTCTCACATAGGTATTCCTCTTGTCCAGGTGGGTTAGGGCAGTGTGCAGTGTGGTTGAGATTGCATCGTCTGTGGACCTATTTGGGCGTTAAGCAAATTGGAGTGGGTCTAGGGTGTCAGGTAGGGTGGAGGTGATATGGTCCTTATGATACTAGTCTCTCAAAGCACTTCATGATGACGGAAGTGAGTGCTACGGGGCGGTAGTCGTTTAGCTCAGTTACCTTAGCTTTCTTGGGAACAGGAACAATGGTGGCCCTCTTGAAGCATGTGGGAACAGCAGACTGGTATAGGGATTGATTGAATATGTCCGTAAACACACCAGCCAGCTGGTCTGCGCATGCTCTGAGGGCGCGGCTGGGGATGCCGTCTGGGCCTGCAGCCTTGCGAGGGTTAACACGTTTAAATGTTTTACTCACCTCGGCTGCAGTGAAGGAGAGACCGCATGTTTCCGTTGCAGGCCGTGTCAGTGGCACTGTATTGTCCTCAAAGCGGGCAAAAAAGTTATTTAGTCTGCCTGGGAGCAAGACATCCTGGTCCGTGACTGGGCTGGATTTCTTCCTGTAGTCCGTGATTGATTGTAGACACCGCCACATGCCTCTTGTGTCTGAGCCGTTGAATTGAGATTCTACTTTGTCTCTGTACTGACGCTTAGCTTGTTTGATAGCCTTGCGGAGGGAATAGCTGCACTGTTTGTATTCGGTCATGTTACCAGACACCTTGCCCTGATTAAAAGCAGTGGTTCGCGCTTTCAGTTTCACGCGAATGCTGCCATCAATCCACGGTTTCTGGTTAGGGAATGTTTTAATCGTTGCTATGGGAATGACATCTTCAACGCACGTTCTAATGAACTCACACACCGAATCAGCGTATTCGTCAATGTTGTTATCTGACGCAATACGAAACATGTCCCAGTCCACGTGATGGAAGCAGTCTTGGAGTGTGGAGTCAGCTTGGTCGGACCAGCGTTGGACAGACCTCAGCGTGGGAGCTTCTTGTTTCAGTTTCTGTCTGTAGGCAGGGATCAGCAAAATGGAGTCGTGGTCAGCTTTTCCGAAAGGGGGGCGGGGCAGGGCCTTATATGCGTCGCGGAAGTTAGAGTAACAGTGATACAAGGTTTTTCCACCCCTGGTTGCGCAATCGATATGCTGATAAAATTTAGGGAGTCTCGTTTTCAGATTAGCCTTGTTAACCTGTTGATGCTCTGGGGGCGCTATTTCATTTTTGGATGAAAAACGTTCCCGTTTTAAACAAGATATTTTGTCACAAAAAGATCCTCGACTATGCATATAATTGATAGCTTTCGAAAGAAAACACTCTGACGTGTCCAGAACTACCAAGATATTTTCTGTGCGTGCCCTAGAACGTGAGCTTCAGGCAAAACCAAGATGAGACGGCATCCAGGAAATGAGCAGGATTTTTGAGGCTCTGTTTTCCATTGTCTCCTTATATGGCTGTGAATGCGAGAGGAATGAGCCTGCCCTTTCTGTTGTTTCCCCAAGGTGTCTGCAGCATTGTGACGTATTTGTAGGCAGATCATTGGAAGATTGACCATAAGAGACCACATTTACCAGGTGTCCGCCCGGTGTCCTGCGCCGAAATTGGTGCGCAAAAGGCAGCTGCCAGTATTTTTCCATGGGATACAGAGAGGAAAGCAAGCTTCCACGAACTGCATATCAATGAAGAGATATGTGAAAAAACACCTTGAGGATTGATTCCAAACAAAGTTTGCCATGTTTCGGTCGATATTATGTAGTTAATTCGGAAAAAGTTTTACGTTGTAGGTGACTGAATTTTCGGTTCGTTTCGGTAGCCAGACGCAATGTAGAAAACGGAACGATTTCTCCTACACACAGACGCTTTCAGGAAAAAACTGCGCATTTGGTATGTAACTGAGTCTCCTCATTGAAAACATCAGAAGCTCTTCAAAGGTAAATGATTTTATTTATTTGGTTATCTGGTTTTTGTGAAAATGTTGCGTGCTAAATGCTACTCAAAATGCTATGCTAGCTTTGCATACTCTTACACAAATTAGTCAATTTCTATGGTTCAAAAGCATATTTTGAAAATCTGAGATGACAGTGTTGTTAAGAAAAGGCTAAGCTTGAGAGCAGACGCATTATTTTCATTTTATTTGCGATTTTCAGAAATCGTTAACGTTGCGTTATGCTAATGAGCCTGAGGCTTTAGTCACAAACCCGGATCCGGGATGGGGAGTTTCAAGAAGTTAAGAAAAGGCTAAGCTTGAGAGCAGACGCATTATTTTCATTTTATTTGCGATTTTCAGAAATCGTTAACGTTGCGTTATGCTAATGAGCCTGAGGCTTTAGTCACGATCCCGGATCCGGGATGGGGAGTTCCAAGAGGTTAAAATCCCCAGCTACAATGAATGCAGCCTCCGGATAAATGGTTTCCAGTTTGCAAAGAGTTAAATAAAGTTCGTTCAGAGCCATCGATGTGTCTGCTTGGGGGGGGGATATATACGGCTGCGATTATAATCGAAGAGAATTCTCTTGGTAGATAATGCGGTCTACATTTGACTGTGAGGAATTCTAAATCAGGTGAACAGAAGGATTTGAGTTCCTGTATGTTTCTTTCATCGCACCATGTCTCGTTAGCCATAAGGCATACGCCCCCACCCCTCTTCTTACCAGAAAGGTGTTTGTTTCTGTCGGCACGATGCGTGGAGAAGTTTAATCTTCCGCGTAGGTCATTGATTTTATTTTCCAAAGAGTGCACGTTTGCTAGCAGAATGGAAGGCAGTGGGAGTTTATTCGATCGCCTACAAATTCTCAGAAGGCAGCCTGCCCTCCGGCCCCTTTTTATATGCGGTGGAGAAAAAGGGGCCGGAGGGCAGGCTGCCTTCTGAGAATTTGTAGGCGATCGAATAAACTCCCACTGCCTTCCATTCTGCTAGCAAACGTGCACTCTTTGGAAAATAAAATCAATGACCTACGCGGAAGATTAAACTACCAACGGGACATTCAAAACTGTACTATCTTATGCTTCATGGAGTCATGGCTGAACAACAACAAGGCTGAATATACACTGATTCGGCAGGATAGAACAGCAGTGTCTTGTAAGACAAGGGGCAGGGGACTATGTATTTTTGTAATTAACAGATGGCGCATAATATCTAAGGAAGTCTCAAGGTTTTGCCTGCCTGAGGAAGAGTATCTCATGATAGACCACACCATCTACCTAGAAAGTTTTCATCTGTATTTTTTGTAGCTGTCTACATACTGTACCACCACAGACTGATGCTGGCACTAAGACCACACTCAATGAGCTGTATTCCACCATAAGCAAACAGGAAAACGCTCTCACCCAGAGGAGGCGCTCCTAGTGGCCCGGGGACTTTAATGCAAAGAAACTTAAATCGGTCTTACCAAATTTCTATCAGCATGTTAAATGTGCAACCAGAGGAAAAAGAACTCTGGACCATCTATACTCCACACACAGAGATGCATACAAAGCTCTCCCTCGCCCTCCATTTGGGAAATCTGACCAGAATTGTATCCTCCTGATTCCTGCTTACAAGCAAAAAGTAAAGCAGGAAGCACGAGTGACTTGATAAATGAAAAAGTGGTCAGATGAAGCAGATGCTAAGCTACAGGACTGTTTTGCGAGCACAGACTGGAATATGAGTGCATCGATGACGTCGTCCCCAGTGACCATATGTACATAGCCCAAACAGAAGCTATGGATTACAGGCAACATCTGCACTGAGCTAAAGGCTAGAGCTGCTGCTTTCAAGGAACGGGACTCTAACCCAGAAGCTTACAAGAAATACCACGACGCCCTCCGACGAACCATCAAACAGGCAAACCGTCAATACAGGACTAAGATCGAATCGTACTACACCGGCTCTGACGCTCGTTAGATGTGTCAGGGCTTGCAAACCATTACAGACTACAAAGGGAAGCACAGCCGAGAGCTGCCCAGTGACACGAGCCTACCAGACAAGCTAAACAACTTCTATGCTCGCTTCGAGGCTAATAACACTGAAACATGCATGAGAGCACCAGCTGTTCCGGAAGACATTCACAAGGCCGCAGGGATTACCAGGATGTGTAATGCGAGCACGCGCTGACCAACTGGCAAGTGTCTTCACTGACATTTTCAACCTCTCCCTGTCCAAGTCTGTAATACCAACATGTTTTAAGCGGAGCACCATAGTCCCTGGGCCCAAGAACACTAAGGTAGCCATGAAGTGCTTTGAAAGGCTGGTCATGGCTCACATCAACACCATTATCCCAGAAACCCTAGACACACTCCAATTTGCATACTGCCCAAACAGATCCACAGATGATGCCATCTCTATTGCACTCCACACTGCCAATTCCCACCTGGACAAAAGGAACACCTACGTGAGAATGCTATTCATTGACTACAGCTCAGCGTTCAACACCATAGTGCCCTCAAAGCTCATCAACCAAGCTAAGGACTGTGGGACTAAACACCTCTCTCTGCAACTGGATCCTGGACTTCCTTATGGGCCGCCCCAGGTGGTAAGAGTAGGTAACAACACATCCGCCACGCTGATCCTCAACACAGGGGTCCCTCAGGGGTGCGTGCTCAGTCCCCTCCTGTACTTCCGGTTCACTCATGACTGCATGGCCAGGCATGACTCCAACACCATCGTTAAGTTTGCCGATGCCACAACGAGGAGACAGCCTATAGGGAGGAGGTCAGAGACCTGGCCATGTGGTGTCAGGACAACAAACTCTCCCTCAACGTGATCAAGACAAAGGAGATAATTGTGGACTATAGGAAAAAGAGGACTGAGCATGCCCCCATTCTCATTGACGGGGCTGTAGTGGAGCAGGTTGAGAGCTTCAAGTTCCTTGACATCCACATCGCCAACAAACTAACATTTTCCAAGCACACCAAGACCTTCATGAAGAGAGCAGGGGAAACCTATTCTAACCACAATGCACTACAGAGGGTAGTGCGTATGGCCAGGTATATCACTGGGGCAAAGCTTCCTGCCATCCAGGACCTCTATACCAGGTGATGTCAGAGGAAGGCCGTAAAAATTGTCAAAGACTCCAGCCACCCTAGTCATAGACTATTCTCTCTGCTACCGCACGGCAAGCGGTACCGGAGCGTCAAGTCTAGGTCCAAGAGGCTTCTAAACAGCTTCGACCCCCAAGCCATAAGACTCCTGAATACCTAATCAAATGGCTACCCAGACTATTTGCATTGCCCCCCTCTTTTACACCGCTGCTACTCTCTGTTGTTATCATCTATGCATAGTCACTTTAATAACTATATGTACATATTACCTCAATTACCTCGACTAACCGGTGCCCCTGCACATTATACCGGTACCGCCCTGTATATAGTCTCGCTATTATTATTTTAACTACTGCCCTTTAATTACTTGTTACTTTTATTTATTTTTCTTATTCCTATTTTTATTTTTTATTTAACTGCATTGTTGGTTAAGGGCTCAAAAGTAAGCATTTCACTGTAAGGTCTACACCTGTTGTATTCGGCGCATGTGACTATAACATTTGATTTGATTATGTCTGGCAGGCCTTGTTTAGGGTAACATTATGTGTGTTGACTTCATGTTTCATTAAGAGGGAATTAAAGTCAAAAAAGTAGCTAAATAGCAGAATCTGCGTTATATCAAAGTAGTGCCAAATTTCATGCAATTCGGTAGATGTACAGTTGAAGTTAGAAGTTTACATACACTTAGGTTGGAGTGATTAAAACTCGTTTTTCAACCACACCACACATTTCTTGCTAACAAACTATAGTTTTGGGCAAGTCGGATAGGATATCTACTTTGTGCATGACACAAGTCATTTTTCCAACAATTGTTTACAGACAGATTATTTCATTTATAATTCACTACATAACAATTCCAGTGAGTCAGAAGTTTACATATACTAAGTTGACTGTGCCTTTAACCAGCTTGGAAAATTCCAGAAAATGATGTCAATGCTCTAGAAGCTTCTGATAGGCTAATTGACATCATTTGAGTCAATTGGAGGTGTATCTGTGGATGTATTTCTATGACTACCTTCAAACTCAGTGCCCCTTTGCTTGACATCATGGGAAAATCAAAAGAAATCAGCCAAGACCTCAGAAAAACAATTGTAGACCTCCATAAGTCTGGTTCATCCTTGGGAGCAATTTCCAAACACCTGAAGGTATCACATTCATCTGCACAAACAATAGTACGCAAGTATAAACACCATGGGACCACGCAGCCGTCATACCGCTCAGGAAGGGGACCTGTTCTGTCTCCTAGAGATGAATGTACTTTGGTGTGAAAAGTGTAAATCAATCCCAGAACAATAGCAAAGGACCTTGTGACGATGCTGGAGGAAACAGGTACAAAAGTATCTATATCCACAGTAAAAGTATCTATATCCACATAGTCTTGTATCAACATAACTTGAAAGGCCGCAAAGCAAGGAAGAAGCCACTGCTCCAAAACTGCCATAAAGAAAGCCAGGCTACTGTTTGCAATTGCACATGGGGACAAAGATCGTACTTTTTGGAGAAATGTCCTCTCGTCTGATGAAACAAAAATAGAACTGTTTGGCCATAATGACCATCGTTATGTTTGGAGGAAAAAGGGGGAGGCTTGCAAGCCGAAGAACACCATCCCAACTGTGAAGCACGGGGGTGGAAGCATCATGTTGTGGGGGTGCTGTGCTGCAGGTGGGACTGGTGCACATCACAAAATAGATGGCATCATGAGGAACAAAAATTATCTGGATATATTGAAGCAACATCTCAAGACATCAGTCAGGAAGTTAAAGCTTGGTCGCAAATGGGTCTTCCAAATGGACAATGACACCAAGCATACTTCCAAAGTTGTGACAAAATGGCTTAAGGACAACAAAGTCAAGGTATTGGAATGGCCATCACAAAGCCCTTACTTCAAACCTATAGAAAATGTGTGGGCAGAACTGAAAAAGCTTGTGCGAGCAAGGAAGCCTACAAACCTGACTCAGTTACACCAGCTCTGTCAGGAGGAATGGGCCTATATTCACCCAACTTATAGTGGGAGCTTGTGAAAGGCTACCTGAAATGTTTGACCCAAGTTAAACAATTTAAAGGCAATGCTACCAAATACTAATTGAGTGTATGTAATCTTCTGACCCACTGTGAATGCGATGAAATAAATTAAATCTGAAATAAATCATTCTCTCTACTATTATTTTGACATTTCATATTCTTAAAATAAAGTGGTGATCCTAACTGACGTAAGACAGGGGATTTTTACTAGGATTAAATATCAGGAATTGTGAAAAACTGAGTTGAAATATATTTGGCTAAGGTGTATTTAAACTTCTGACTTCAACTGTTTGTTTTATGGCAGTCTATGCATTGTAAATCCCTCATCGGTCCACATTGTTAGATTTAACTTGTTATATAATTTATATGTTTATTCATACAACCATTTTGACACAGACCAAGCTTTGAAAATTGTGCAGGCATTAAATAATTATGACAATAAAATGCTAAATACCTAAACTCTCTCTGATCCAAATCAGAGTGTTTTTGCCTCTGTACTTTAAAGCTGGGATGAAAGCCTTTCCCTTCTACCAAGCGTGATATTCGACTAGTTGTACTGTCTTTTTGTGTGATCAGGTTTTAGAAAAACTCTTTGTATCAATGTACCAGAGCTGACAACTGGGTTGCTTAACCATAACACTGCAAAGGATTCCATTAAAAAATGAAAAGCTTTTGAAGTCCACAACATCTGCCTTTAGCTGTCATGCAGATAAATTGATTTTAAATTGTGAGACACAACCTGTTTCACCTCATCAGTTTGGTCTGTTTGCAAAAATGTTACTGTTGACTAATACCAATGAACTCTTTTGCCTCCTCAGCTGAAAAAAAGGAACATGCTCAATTTGGCCCACACATGTCAATACAATAAACTCAAATTATTTGCAGCATAGGTATTCCTTTGTACAGGATGCAAATCAGTGAAACTGAATCCAATTTCCTTCATTATCTCTCTTTCCTTTTGCAATCATTACTCAAAACGTATACACAGGCTGCAATAAACACAGTGTAGGCTTAGCGCAGCCTATAGGCTACTACAATATCTCAACATACTACTGAATAATACAAGGACTAGTCTGTCGTTTGATTTTTCAGAATTGGACAACAACAAATGACCAATGTCAGCTTATAGTGTTGAACAATTATTCCACGAATTAATTATTCAACTTGTCAACATTTGTAGCCATCTTTAATAGCCATTCGATTTTGCGTTCCCCTTGCTTCTTCATTCCCTTCATTATTATCTAGATCTAATTAGTCTATTCATTTCATCTAAATGTATATGATCCAATCATTAAATGAAAGATTCATAAATATTATGGCTAGCCTTTCGCTCACCTATCCCACATTGAAAGCTGAAGGTTCGACCGGCCAAGCCAACACTGCCATTATTTCAGTTTAATCAAAGACGAGGTGGAAACAAATATATATATCTATGTTTCACAAAGCGGGGAAGATTCGACTAGTAAAAACATCTGGCATTGAGATTCATTTCAGTGCGCTTTGATAGGCGACTTTCTTGTACCCTCGTTTCGAACTCTTCCTTCATTGCACTTGCATGATGTCAATCTGATGCACAGCACCCTCCCCCGAGATGTCAAATGCTCGGCGTAGGGAGCGGAGTTCGCACTAGCCCGGACGGCTCTACCATCGAAGTGGTGTGTTGCGAGCGGGAGAGAGAGATGACCAGAGCTCCGCGACGCTGGACAGTCAAACATGGAGCTTTTTAAAACGCTAATTTCGGTGCTTTGGATGTTATTGCTGAATGGAAACAAGGGCTGTTACGCTGAGGAAGGTATGTGGAAACCGATTATATGTTTTTTTCCCCCACGGGACGGCTCATCGCAAGTGGATGATTTAATGTCCAGACTCCAGCGCAGCCGAATTGCCAGTCCGGTTGCAGGTGTCTGCACGGTGATGCGGAAGTTTCAGAGATGCCTACGACGTTGTAGCCTATATATATTCCTATTTGTACATGTTAAGTAAATTGTAGTACCCTGGAGGAGTTTATAACATTTAATAAGGGGGGGGGGCGTTGTTAGCGTTCGGAAAAACCTCTCCAAACCAATTTTGTATGAAAGCCTCCTTAGATCGTTTTGTAGCCGAACATCAGCCTACATTTCAAACAGCTGCCAGCTTTAAGCATCTCTTTTCTTTTCAGTAGCCAAGTGACAGTTAAACATGTGGACAAAATAGATCAAATGGTGGGATATGTAAGTAAAAAAAAAAAAAAAGCAAGGTGTCAAGTACTGTTTACCGACTTCGGACAAGGATTCATAAAACTGTTATCTTGTAGCAAATGCATATTCCTACAATTGTATTGTTACAAACTGCGTCCATTTATCATTTTGAGTTTGAACGGAAACCGTTACATTTGGACTGTAGTAGTCTCGCATCAACATTGTAATGATGGCGTAGTTTGTATGAGCATGCTGTTAAAAGTAGCCCACTGTAAATGAAATATTAGTCTGGAAAGCATAAAAAAAGCATTGCTTAAATGTCAGGAAGTGATAGGCTACTGTCAACAGCAAAAATATTTCAGCACAAAAGCTACATCTCAGCATTCACATTGTTAACCAGATGGAAAAGGAAACATTGCTGTCCTCTAATCTGACACTTGTACAGACAGAATAGAGTCAGACCCAATGTCGATTTGCCTAAACATCAGATTATTACCATGAATATTCCGTCTGAAAGAAGTCGCTCTAAAACAGATGCAAGAGTCTCTACAATCCAGAATGTTAATTCGACTGATTTTTACACTTCACCGGTTGCCCTTTTCGACGGTAGGAAGTGGAGATCAAAATATCCACAGGAAAGAATTGTTTACCCGACTTTTTGCGTCACCTGTAGGATCTGTCGCTGTTTTTTTTCTCATTCTCCTGAGACATTGCGCATGATGCAAAAAGTGCATGGCAATAGCAGGAACGTATCCTGAACGTTGTCGACTGAAGCACGTGACATCTTCAGCTGTTTGAGTGGGACAAAGTTCAGTTAAAAAGACATTTCTAAAATATTCTACTTAATATTCATAGCCTCCAGCACCACCCCAACATCAACATATGTGAAAATGGCATGTTTCAATGTTTTGTAGTAAAGAAAAATAATAGAGGAAGATCAGTGTTTCCAATGACATCATCTGTGTGCATCATATGATTTTAACCAATTAGGAGTAGGAATTGCATACTAAATGGTTGATCATCTATTTGGAAAGACTTAGAAGATAAGTAAGCATGCGTAGGGTCAGAATATATATTGGCTAACACTTGCATAGAGTACCTGGTTTCCTTTGTCTCATTCCCTTACACTCTCATGCTTCAACACTGAAGCAAACATGAGAAAGCTGTCTTATCGATGCCCCCTCTCTACCCAGTAAAATAGTCTGGCCAGTGGGCTCTTTCTCTCTCTCTCTCTCTCTCTCTGGTTGTGAGGTATTGAGCCTGACTCTGATGCAGGCAGAAGTCTGGCTCAGGTGAGTTCAGTAAAGCGTCCTAATCGGTGCTGGGATTCAGAGGAGGAAGAGCACATAATCGCCTACGTCCCCCAGGCGAGGGTTAGTTCTGGAAGTGGCTAAGCACAGCTGAGCCAGGCTGCGCAAACACACATTGCATGTACACTGAACAAAAATATAAACGCAACATGTAAAGTGTTGGTTTCATGAACTGAAATAAAAGATCCCAGAAATGTTCTATATGCACGAAAAGCTTATTTGTAAGTTGTGCACAAATTTGTTTACATCTCTGTTAGTCAACATTTCTCCTTTGCCAAGATAATCCATCCAACAGACAGGTGTGGCATATCAAGAAACTGATTAAACCGCATTCTACAGGTGCACCTTGTGCTAGGGACAATAAAAGGACACCCTAAAAATGTGCAGTTTTGTCACAGAACACAATTCCACAAATGTCTCAAGTTGGGCTAGTGTGCAATTGGCATCCTGACTGCAGGAATGTTCTTACCAGAGCTGTTGCCAGAGAATTTAATGTTTAATTCTCTACCATAAGCCATCTCAATGTCATTTTAGAGAATTTGGCAGTAAGTCCACCTGGCCTCACAATGTGCAGACCATGTGTATAGGGGCATGTGGGTGTGCAGTTTGCTAATATCAACTTTGTGAACAAAGTGCCCCATGGTGACAGTGTTGTTATGGTATGGGCAGGTATAAGCTATGGAAAACGAACACAATTACATTTAAAAAGAAATCTATGGCAGTTTGAAAGCACGTGACGAGATCCTGAGGCCCATTGTCGTGCCAGTCATCCGCCGCCATCACCTCATGTTTCACCATGATAATGCACGGCCCCATGCCACAAGGATTTGTACACACTTCCTGGAAGCTGACAATGTCCCAGTTCTTCCATGACCTGCATACTCACCAGACACGTCACCCATTTGAGCATGTTTGGGATGCTCTGGATCGACGTGTACAACAGCGTGTTCCAGTTCCCACCAATATCCCATCAAATTCGCACGGCCATTGAAGAGGAACGGGACGACATTCCACAGGCCACAATCAACAGCCTGATCAACTCCATGAGAAGGAGATGTGTTACGCTGCATGAGGCAAATGGTGGTCACAACAGATACTGACTGGTTATCTAATTCACACCCCGACCTGATTAAAAAAAAAAAAAAAATCCCAGTCATTTGAAATCCATAGATTAGGGCCTAATGATTTTAATAAAATTGACTGATTTCCTTATATGAACTGTAACCCAGTAAAATCTTTTAAATTCAGTACACAAACACAAACAGGCAAACACACACACATGCAGCTCATACGCACGTATAGCTTTGTTACTTACACACACACACATGCTGCTCATATGCACGTATAGCTTTGTTACTTACACACACACACACACATGCTGCTCATACGCACGTATAGCTTTGTTAATTACACATACACACACATGCTGCTCATACGCACGTAAAGCTTTGTTACTTACACACACACACACACACATGCTGCTCATACGCACGTATAGCTTTGTTGATTACACATACACACACATGCTGCTCATACGCACGTATAGCTTTGTTACTTACACACACACACACACACACACACACACACACACACACACATGCTGCTCATACGCACGTATAGCTTTGTTACTTACACACACACACATGCTGCTCATACGCACGTATAGCTTTGTTACTTACACATACACACACATGCTGCTCATACGCACGTATAGCTTTGTTACTTACACACACACATGCTGCTCATACGCACGTATAGCTTTGTTACTTACACACACACACACACACATGCTGCTCATACGCATGTATAGCTTTGTTACTTACACACACACACATGCTGCTCATACGCACGTATAGCTTTGTTACTTACACACACACACATGCTGCTCATACGCACGTATAGCTTTGTTACTTACACATACACACACATGCTGCTCATACGCACGTATAGCTTTGTTACTTACACACACACATGCTGCTCATACGCACGTATAGCTTTGTTACTTACACACACACACACACACATGCTGCTCATACGCATGTATAGCTTTCTTACTTACACACATGCTGCTCATACTCACGTATAGCTTTGTTACTTACACACACACACACATGCTGCTCATACGCACGTATAGCTTTGTTACTTACACACACACACACACACACACATGCTGCTCATACGCACGTATAGCTTTGTTACTTACACACACACACATGCTGCTCATATGCACGTATAGCTTTGTTACTTACACATACACACACATGCTGCTCATACGCACGTATAGCTTTGTTACTTACACACACACACACATGCTGCTCATACGCACGTATAGCTTTGTTACTTACACACGCACACATGCTGCTCATACGCACGTATTGCTTTGTTACTTACACATACACACATGCTGCTCATACGCACGTATAGCTTTGTTACTTACACACACACACATGCTGCTCATACGCACGTATAGCTTTGTTACTTACACACACACACACACATGCTGCTCATACGCACGTATAGCTTTGTTACTTACACACATACACACATGCTGCTCATACGCATGTATAGCTTTGTTACTTACACACACACACACATGCTGCTCATACGCACGTATAGCTTTGTTACTTACACACACACACACACACATGCTGCTCATACTCACGTATAGCTTTGTTACTTACACACACACATGCTGCTCATACGCACGTATAGCTTTGTTACTTACACACACACACACATGCTGCTCATACTCACGTATAGCTTTGTTACTTACACACACACACACACATGCTGCTCATACGCACGTATAGCTTTGTTACTTACACACACACACACATGCTGCTCATACGCATGTATAGCTTTGTTACTTACACACACACACACACACACACACACACACACACACACACACACACACACACACACACACACACACACACACACACACACATGCTGCTCATACGCACATATAGCTTTGTTACTTACACACACACACACATGCTGCTCATACTCACGTATAGCTTTGTTACTTACACACACACACACACACACACATGCTGCTCATACGCACGTATAGCTTTGTTACTTACACACACACATGCTGCTCATACGCACGTATAGCTTTGTTACTTACACACACACACATGCTGCTCATACGCACGTATAGCTTTGTTACTTACACACACACATGCTGCTCATACGCACGTATAGCTTTGTTACTTACACATACACACACATGCTGCTCATACGTACGTATAGCTTTGTTACTTACACACACACACATGCTGCTCATACGCACGTATAGCTTTGTTACTTACACATACACACACATGCTGCTCATATGCACGTATAGCTTTGTTACTTACACACCCACACACATGCTGCTCATACGCACGTATAGCTTTGTTACTTACACACACACACACATGCTGCTCATATGCACGTATAGCTTTGTTACTTACACATACACACACATGCTGCTCATACGTATGTATAGCTTTGTTACTTACACACACACACATGCTGCTCATACGCACGTATAGCTTTGTTACTTACACACACACACACACACACATGCTGCTCATACGCATGTATAGCTTTGTTACTTACACACACACACACACATGCTGCTCACACACACAATCTCGCTTAAAGCTGCAATATGTCCCTTTTTGTATTTTTTTCATGTTCAAAAGCTCTAATAAGTCGCTAGTGGTCATCCAACGTGATGCAACAGTAACGATAGTGTGCCTGGGAGTAGGCTGCCTGAGAATCGCTGAATAATAATAATATCTTTTAGCTAAAGGAGATTCTACAATAAGTCTTGAAGGTGAAGTGTCTGCGTATTGAAAACTACAGGACCACAGCGACATCCCAGCACTTCAGAGAGTCCGTGTTGAGAAGATTGGGCTCCCAATTAGATAACCCATGACTCTTTGAAGTGCCACTGCCAACAACTGCTGAGCTCTGCTACAACTTTGAGGAGATGTCGCCACGCAACACAGGGTGCCGTAAGTCCACCTTTTGAGCTGGGAAGGACCGGAGCCTTCCCTGTTGTCAGACTTGGTGGGTCCCGGGAAGTGTGAAAACCTACCATAGTACTCAGAATTGTGGTCCTACAAGGAGAGGTGGGCCTACAACCTAACATTTAAATCATGTAAATAGGGGAAGTTTGTGTGGGCAACAATAAACTTGCGTGAGAAACAACAAAAATCTAGCATCTAGTCATCGTGATTGTGCTTTTGGAATGGTTTATTAATGATTTACCAAACTGGTCTCTTTTCCTGGATATATCTATGCTCTTGACGGTTTACACTTCAAATTAGCAGACCTACAGGTGGATAGATATCCAGATGGATGACCCAGCACCTCTCCTCTTTCTTCAAAGGAGAGCTCTTTGCAATTTAGTCTGTAATGATAAGAAGCAACATGAAATTGCAGAACGCAGCCAAATGTTTATGATATGACTATAATGTTGTGAAAAGGGTTAACAGTACCACAGGTGATGGTTTTGACTAACCTTTATCTCGGGCCAGCCTCTCTTCTTGCGGTCGGGCAGCCCTTTCGAGGTCTTCCTGTCCAATTCTTTGTGCGCCGCTGCTTGTGCCCCTCGATGGTCTGGGGCTCTTTAAAACTGGAGTCCTACAGGAAAAAAAACATGTACACAACACTTGTGATTGTAGTTTGGGGTCACTTAGAAATGTCCTTGTTTTTGAAAGAAAAGCACTTTTTTTGGTCCACTTAAAATAACATCAAATTGATCAGAAATACAGTGTCGACATTAATGTTGTAAATGACTATTGTAGCTGGAAACGGCAGATTTTTTTTAATGGAATATCTACCAAGGCGTACAGAGGCCCATTATCAGCAACCATCACTCCTGTGTTCCAATGGCACATTGTGTTAGCTAATCAAAGTTTATCATTTTAAAAGGCTAATTGATCATTAGAAAACCGTTTTGCAATTATGTTAGCACAGCTGAAAACTGTTGTTCTGATTAAAAAAGCAATAACTGTCCTTCTTTAGACTAATTGAGTATCTGGAGCATCAGCATTTGTGGGTTCGATTACAGGTTCAAAGAACTTTCTTCTGAAACTCGTCAGTCTATTCTTGTTCTGAGAAATGAAGGCTATTCCATGTGAGAAATTGCCAAGAAATTGAAGATCTCGTACAGCACTCCCTTCACAGAACAGCACAAACTGGCTCTAACCGGAATAGAAAGAGTGGGAGGCCCAGGGGGACAACTGTGCAAGAGGACAAGTATATTAGAGTGTCTAATTTGAGAAACAGACGCCTCACAAATCCTCAACTGGCAGCTTCATTAAATAGTACCCAAAAACACCAGTGTCAACCTCAACAGTGAAGTGGCGACTCTGGGATGCTGCCTTCTAGGCAGAATTGCAAAGAAAAAGCCTTATCTCAGACTGGCCAATAAAAAGAAAAGATGGGCAAAAGAACACACACTGGACAGAGGAACTCTGCCTAGAAGTTCACCATCCCGGAGTCGCCTCTTCACTGTTGATGTTGAGACTGGTGTTTTGTGGGTAGAACAGTTTGATCTGTTCTGTAAAGGGAGTAGTACACAGCGTTGTACGAGATCTTCAGTTTCTTGGCAATGTCTGCACTGTATTTATGATCAATTTGATCTTATTTTATTGGCCAAAAATTTGCTTTGCTTTTCAAAAACAAGGACATTTCTAAGTGACCCCAAACTTTTGAACGGTAGTGTGTATATGATAAGGATTTTCATGCAGAAGAGTCATGTATAGCACTTCTATAATCCATACACGTCTTCATAGCTCTCGAGAATCAAGGGGCCATCCCAGTAATGTTATTAGTTAGCTACCCAAGGTCGTTTTCCATGAACGCAGAGCTGCGATAGTCAATTAATTCTATTGCACTGCTTTTCTAATGCGTATCATCATATTGCTATATTTTACCAGGCAAGGAAATACACCGTAGCTATTATCAACCATGTAGCTAGCGAAGTTAGCAATGTCAAGGTAGCCAGCTAGCTAACGTTAGCTACCTTTCTGGCTGACAACGTGAATATGTCATTGAGTTTAAAACAAATTGTACCTGTTCTGAAGATAGTGTTGCTGAAATGTTATAGAGTTGTCTTCAATCTTGCCCACAACTGTTCTCAAATCGGCGTCCACAGTCTCAAATTTCTGGACTCTGTTGGGTTGTCACCAGTTACCACAGCCAAAAAGTCCAACTTTGCTACCCTAGATATCACAGCGGATGTTGATTCTACGTCATCCCAGCGGTGACATACAATGAGAGCTGGGGTTTCTGGTATATCTTATTCAAATCTAGAAAAAATACTGCATTCTTGCCGGAAGGTTCTCCAACAACACCTGTACACACATACACTAAACAAAATATGAGCTCTACATTCAACCATTTTAAAGATGTTACAGGTAATATAAGGAAATCAGTCAGTTGAGGTACATTCATTATGCCCTAATTTATGGATTTCATGTGACTTGGAATACAAATATGCATATGTTGGTCACAGACACCTTTAAAAAAAAAAGTAGGAGAGTGGGTCAGGAAACTAGTCAGTATTTAGTGGGACCACCACTTGAAATCATGCAGCGAGACACTTCTCCTTCGCATAGAGTTGATCAGGCTGTTGATCGTGGAATGTTGTCCCACTCCTCTTTAATGGCTGTGCGAAGTTGCTGGATATTGGCAGGAACTGGAACACGCTGTCGTGCACCTCGATCCAGATGAGTATGCAGGCCATAGAAGAACTGGGCCATTTTCTGCATCCAGGAATTGTGTACAGATCCTTGCGACATGGTGAAGCATGATCTGATGGCGGCAGATGAATGGCACAACAGTGGGCCTCAGGATCTCATTTCTCTGAGCATTCAAATTGCCATTGCTGAAATGCAATTGTGTTCACTGTCTGTAGCTTACGCCATAGCCCTACCACCACCATGGGGGACTCTTCACAATGTTGACCTCAGCAAACCGCTCGACCACACAATGCCGTACACGCTAGCTGCCATCTACCCAGTACAGTTGAAACCGGGATTCTTTTGTGAAGAGCACACTTCTCCAGCAATGTGCCAAGGTGAGCATTTGCCCACTGAAATCGCTTACGGCGCTGAACTGCAGTCAGGTCAAGACCCTGGTGAGGAACGATGAGCACACAGATGAGCTTCCCTGAGACGGTTTCTGACAGTTTGTGCAGAAATTCTCCGGTTGCGAAGTACATTTTGTTCAGTGTAGTTACGCAGTGCAGGTTTAACCAGAAAAATCTCACTTAAACACAGATGCACATGTCATTATTGCTTATACACACACACATACACACACACACACACACACAAATCAAATCAAAATCAAATTTATTTATATAGCCCTTCGTACATCAGCTGATATCTCAAAGTGCTGTACAGAAACCCAGCCTAAAACCCCAAACAGCAAGCAATGCAGGTGTAGAAGCACGGTGGCTAGGAAAAACTCCCTAGAAAAGCCAAAACCTAGGAAGAAACCTAGAGAGGAACCAGGCTATGTGGGGTGGCCAGTCCTCTTCTGGCTGTGCCGGGTAGAGATTATAACAGAACATGGCCAAGATGTTCAAATGTTCATAAATGACCAGCATGGTCGAATAATAATAAGGCAGAACAGTTGAAACTGGAGCAGCAGCACGGCCAGGTGGACTGGGGACAGCAAGGAGTCATCATGTCAAGTAGTCCTGGGGCATGGTCCTAGGGCTCAGGTCAGTTGAAACTGAGCAGCAGCACGGCCAGGTGGACTGGGGACAGCAAGGAGTCATCATGTCAGGTAGTCCTGGGGCATGGTCCTAGGGCTCAGGTCCTCCGAGAGAGAGAAGGAGAGAATTAGAGAACGCACACTTAGATTCACACAGGACACCGAATTGGACAGGAGAAGTACTCCAGATATAACAAACTGACCCCAGCCCCCGACACATAAACTACTGCAGCATAAATACTGGAGGCTGAGACAGGAGGGGTCAGGAGACACTGTGGCCCCACCCGAGGACACCCCCGGACAGGGCCAAACAGGAAGGATATAACCCCACCCACTTTGCCAAAGCACAGCCCCCACACCACTGGAGGGATATCTTCAACCACCAACTTACCATCCTGAGACAAAGCTGAGTATAGCCCGCAAAGATCTCCGCCACGGCACAACCCAAGGGGGCGCCAACCCAGACAGGATGACCACATCAGTGAATCAACCCACTCAGGTGACGCACCCCTCCAGGGACGGCATGAGAGAGCCCCAGCAAGCCAGTGACTCAGCCCCGTTAGGGTTAGAGGCAGAGAATCCCAGTGGAAAGAGGGGAACCGGCCAGGCAGAGACAGCAAGGGTGGTTCGTTGCTCCAGAGCCTTTCCGTTCACCTTCCCACTCCTGGGCCAGACTACACTTCATATGACCCACTGAAGAGATGAGTCTTCAGTAAAGACTTAAAGGTTGAGACCGAGTTTGCGTGACATGGGTAGGCAGACCGTTCCATAAAAATGGAGCTCTATAGGAGAAAGCCCTGCCTCCAGCTGTTTGCTTAGAAATTCTAGGGACAATTAGGAGGCCTGCGTCTTGTGACCGTAGCGTACGTGTAGGTATGTACGGCAGGACCAAATCAGAGAGATAGGTAGGAGCAAGCCCATGCAATGCTTTGTAGGTTAGCAGTAAAACCTTGAAATCAGCCCTTGCTTTGACAGGAAGCCAGTGTAGGGAGGCTAGCACTGGAGTAATATGATATGATCAAACACACACACACACACACACACACACACACACACACACACACACACACACACACACACACACACACACACAGGCTTTCTTACTGTACACACATGAACACAGTCTTTCTGCATACTTATGCACACATACACACGCAGAGTGTACACACACACACATGTTGAAAGTACTATAATACTGTAGAGCGCTTTACACACACAGGTCTTGTGTACCGGTGGCTTGAGTCGTTTCCCCTGAATGCTGGCCGGTTGGCTTGGAAGCTCTGTTCTAATTTGATGTTGTGACAGCGATGAATTGCTGTGAAAGCAATGTGTTTCTGAAGGCTGGGTTTGGCAGCCCTGTAAGTGGGGCTCGCCACAGGGGGGGAATTTGCCTCTGTCTGTTGTTCCGCTTCCTCTCCATCCAATCTGTATTATTAGAGATCATTTGCCACGTTCATACACATACCTGTCGAGTCACAGTAAGGTAAGCCATTCTGATCCTGTAGGTCAATAATTGGGCAAACAATCAAATTGTATGAATGTAGCCATTGTGCTTTTTAGTGGATCTTCATAATGTATTCCTGGTATTGAATGTCTTTCTGGTCTGTTTGTGTGTGTGTTCATGTTTTTGAAATCATGTTGTGTAATTCTTTGTTTGTCTCTGTGTCAATTTGCGTTTCTTTGTCTCCTCGGATTTCTGCATGCACCTGTGTGTGTGTGTGTGTGTGTGTGTGCATCCCCACATTACCATGCGTCTCACATCCCGGGCTTAGTTAACGAAAACTAATACGAGTGGGGGCTCTGTAGGCAGTGTGGGGTGTCTTCCCCTCCTCACGCAGTCAATCTGGAGCTCGTGGCCGCTCTCTCATTCCCCACGCCTTGACGCTAACACACCTTGGCATCTCATCGGGATCTCATTTACTGCTCCCCCTCCTCCCCTCCCCTTCGTAATCACCCATTCTGCAGAAGAGAGAAGATGGGGAGTCGCAGCCCGAGTTAAAACTGCAGCGTAGCCTCTGGGTTCATCGGTTCATCCTCAAATAGGGGTTTAGTTTTTGAGATGCCCCTACCTGAGGTAGAACAAAACACAACCATGTTTTTCTTCTCGAATTTCTCCCATTTATGAAATGGACGGTTGGGGAAAAAATGTTTTACTGCGAAAGTGGTTATATCTATAGATGTTGTGACACACCAAACCCCTAACTTCAAAATAAGCTCATGTAACCAAATATTACAAGCTCTGATATTGGAAAAATGTGTAATACTAGTAGTCGATGGACTGCATACACACCTATATCATCATGAATCATGTTCTGGAGGCACCTCTGCAGAGTGATCACTGGCTGGCAGCGCCACAAAGTCATCAAATGAGATTATATCTCACCTTAACAGCACCGCTAACCATAATGCCCAACCCTCACCTTAACCGCACCGCTAACCATAATGCCCAACCCTCACCTTAACCGCACCGCTAACCATAATGCCCAACCCTAACCTTAACCGCACCGCTAACCATAATGCCCAACCCTAACCTTAACCGCACCGCTAACCATAATGCCCAACCCTAACCTTAACCGCACCGCTAACCATAATGCCCAACCCTAAACTTAACCTCACCGCTAACCATAATGCCCAACCCTAACTGCACCGCTAACCATAATGCCCAACCCTAACCTTAACCGCACCGCTAACCATAATGCCCAACCCTAACCTTAACCGCACCGCTAACCATAATGCCCAACCTTAACCTTAACCGCACCGCTAACCATAATGCCCAACCTTAACCACACCGCTAACCATAATGCCCAACCCTAACCTTAACCGCACCGCTAACCATAATGCCTAACCTTAACCGCACCGGTAACCATAATGCCCAACCCTAACCTTAACCGCACCGCTAACTATAATGCCCAACCCTAACCTTAACCGCACCGCTAACCATAAAGCCCAACCCTAACCATAACCGCACTGCTAACCATAATGCCCAACCCTAACATTAACCGCACTGCTAACCATAATGCCCAACCCTAACCTTAACCGCACCGCTAACCATAATGCCTAACCTTAACCGCACCGCTAACCATAATGCCTAACCTTAACCGCACCGCTAACCATAATGCCTAACCTTAACCTCACCGCTAACCATAATGCCTAACCTTAACCGCACCGCTAACTATAATGCCTAACCTTAACCGCACCACTCACCATAATGCCTAACCTTAACCGCACCGCTAACCATAATGCCCAACCTTAACCGCACCGCTAACCATAATGCCCAACCTTATCCGCACCGCCAACCATAATGCCTAACCTTAACCGCACCGCTAACCATAATGCCCAACCCTAACCTTAACCGCACCACTAACCATAATGCCCAACTCTAACCTTAACCGCACCGCTAACCATAATGCCCAACCCTAACCTTAGTTTGAATTTCTTCAATTTAGCAAATTTAAGACTTATGACAATCGTCAACCTGCCTTTATTTATCTGCAGACTTTAACCAGCTTAAAGCACTGGCCCCATGACAGACAGTCAACTCATTTTGATTCTATGCTTCATTATGCTATCCTGAACTCTCTGAAATGAATTGTGGTACATGCTCCGAAAGCAGACGACCCGAAGTAGTCACCTTCCTTTGCGTCTAATTTGACAAATTTGCTGTGATTGGTGCAAACCCCTTTTTTTTGTGAGTGTCAACGTGTGGGCTCAGATCCCCGGTTCTTCTCTGTTGGCTGAGGCAGAGGGGTTCTGGAGCTGACAGTGGTGACCTCGCTGTGTGCGAAAGGTCGCAGTGATTTGTGAAGTTGGCAGGCGTGTCTGTGACATTCTCCCTCTGGGTTTTTGGTGCCATGTCATTTTGATGGCAGGGCGCGAGTGAGAGGAAAGGAGGAGAGGAAATTAGCCAGGTCCATGGTGAGAGAATGGAGGGCGTAACCGAAGGGGAGGGTGGGGGTGAGGGGAAACTGGGATGAGAGAAACAAGGGAGCATCCGAACCTGTCACCTTACCTTTGGTACATACAGCAGCTCTCCAATAAGGGATTGTGTTGCCTAATAAAGTCCAACAGTTCCCACAATGACTCGCTGCTCTCTAAAGCATTTGCTTACTTACCAAAGGCTAACATTGACTTTGCGATGGATTGATTGATTGTGTCTGTCTGTCTTTAAAGCCTTCCGAGGGGGTTGCTTGATTTACCTTTGTTCCCCTGTAAGGATGGATTCTGTGTGTGTGTGTGTGTGTGTGTGTGTGTGTGTGTGTGTGTGTGTGTGTGGATAAATAATAGGTAAGATGGATGTTTTTTTTTAGCTAATGCTTTAGCCCCATTGGATAGTGAGGAATGATTAGGGGACGTTATACTGGTTCTAGTTGAGAATGGGGGTATTTGGGATAGATGGGTCTCAATGGCAGATTCTGACTTAGGAATAAAGAACAATAGTGTGTGTGTCATTTTTAGTATGTGTAGAGGACGTCACGCTGCTTGCTTAGTGCGTACCATTTCAGATTCGGGCCATACTTGGCGAAAAACTCGCTACCCCTTCTTCCCAAACACGCGACTGTCCTTCAAGCGTCTCAGCCGATCGCGCCACTTCAAAAGCTCGCTAATGAGGCGACGCCCGCGGGAACACCCGATGTTTCACACATCTCCACGCGCTACACATGAGTGGGTACTATAGGTATTGCAGCGTGAGAAGCCTTAACGTGCTCCACTCTGCTCAGGGTGTTTCCATCGTCCACCACCCAAGCTGTTCAAACGAGCAGGGGTTCAATGAAGCCACCACGGTCAATATTCAGTAGCTGCTAAACTCAAAGTGGAGATGAACATGGAGAGTGGGACTCCGGGGAGCTGGTCAAGACAGTAGCAGGGGTCGGAGAGAAGTTTATTTTTATTTTTAAACAACAGAAATGTGTGCCCCTCCACTTGCAACACACACCCACCCACATAAAAACATCTCACATGAATACAAGCACATACATTAATGCACACACTCTCAAGCCCCCCCCCCTTACAAGGCATGTTGTTTTGTGTTTTGTAAAGGTTCTATTCAGGTTTAAAGTATAAAAGGCCTCATTAATATAGAACACATTTTTACCTTGGGAAAGGGAGGGAGTGCCGCTGTTTTGTCTTCCATTGGTTTACGACGTTGCCTTGGCGAATGTATTCGCTCCCCTGTGTATACTGTACAGTGATAGGAATTGAGTGGTTGTCTGGGAGACGATTTCATGCAAAGGGACTTAGCTCCTCAACATATTCTATACAGTATTATTATGTAGTCCAAGTGGAATTGAACTGATCACTTTAGTCCATTTGAAAGTGTTCTTCAGTCCAGAAACAGGCTTAATCTGATGCTTCGAAACCGGCCCTGAAAGTACTCAACTTTTATGCTTCTGGCGTTACGAGATGAGTGGGAAAGGAAAAGCTGACTTCTTCCATAGGTCCTATAGTACCAGTCTCTCTAGCGAACATCCCACTCCTTGCCCCTTCTTGCCACTGCCAAAGATACTGCACTCCTCAAGCTCATTAATGATAGAACGTTCATATTTGAAGATTGGCAGAAATTCTCTTTGGCACATGACATGGACGACAGGGAGTGGATTAGCTAAAGAGGCTGGTACCGAGGTTATATAGCGACCGAATGTGCCCTTTCCTATTACCAAAGGTTAAATGCGCTGGTTCTTTTCTCACAGCTGTTGGCTCTGAGACGATCGGCCTCAATCTAGCCTGGTTTAGACTTCAGCATTACCTGCTGTGTCACAGGTCAGGGTGAGGGCACAGAGGAACGCAAGCACGCACACACACACACACACACACACACACACACACACACACACACACACACACACACACACACACACACACACACACACACACACACACACACAATGACTACTCCTCAATGTCTCCATTACACAGCAAATGATCAGAATATCCATGTGTCGGTTTTGCAGGGAGTACAGTGTACTTCAGATGTATTTTGTTGTATCCTGACATGGAAGTACTGCATCTCGCTGCCACTGTTGAGCCCTCCACTGGAATGTAAACCTCTGAGATCTGAGTTCTGCCGGCTTGTAGAACATGACATGAGGGTCTGTGCCATGTGCCCATCTATCCAGGGATTCCATATTGGACAGGACATTAAAGACAAAACGAGATGTGAAAACAGAATGCCGTGTCCACCGTCCACCCCTGCTAATGTCTGTATCCCATCACATGAACCTCCCCTCTCCCCATCACGCTGTGCCGGTGCTCGCCTCGCTGGGCCTGACTCTTGGGGGGGGAGGGGGGGGTTCGTCAGGCTGAGAGTGCTTCTAATGGGCTTTTCATGTCCGCCCGCTAGTCCAATGCTGCGGCGACGTCCGCGACGACCGTGTGTAAAGTGAAGGCGACTTCTGACAATTACATTTCACTTCTCGCCCCCTAAAGCATTTTGACGTGCCTGTGGGCTACTTTCTGTGTTACAGGGCCACTTCTGCAGTGGTTTCTCCGATCTCACTCAAATCCACGCCTCATTTCATACTCGCGGCATCGTGTTCATCCTCCTCCGTTGTCAACACGCCCCGCGCTGCGAATGTGACGTGTACAATGCGCCATAGCAGACGTCTCCGCAATGCACTGATTTCATCCACGTTTCAAAGGGGAAAACCACTGTGTTAGCCATAGGAGGTCACACACTTCGCATGTAAGTGATTGCATTCTTTCCCCGAGCAGACGGGGCTGGGCTTTTAAGCAACCAATACATGTTTGATTGGAAGGCCTCCTGGGTTGAATTGATACAAAACAAGGTTCTTGTGTTTTGAAAGGCACGTTTGTGAAGAGATTGATCACACTTGGCGCTAACATAACAGGAGTCCCATCCAGTGACAAAGAAAAGGTCTGGTGCAATCAGAGAGAAATATGGTCGCTCCTAATCAGGCGCTTATCAGCGCCGTCAGCTCCTCAGTTAAACAGCGTGCTTACTGATTAGGCTTTTAGGCACAAGTACCACTGGCTTCAATTAAATGCGCTGTGTATACACATGTATACCCACATACAGTTCATTCACACCCGACGTGTCTTTGTGTGCAATCCTGCCCCCTTCCCTATCCCCTTCTGGTAATGACAGTCATGTAGGAAATTCAGCTGGCAGGGGCACATAAAGCATTACCCCCCCCCCCCTCCCTTTTGGAGAGGCATTTAACTTTTCAAACTCGGACCAGGGGAACTTAACACACGCTCACCTCACCATCTCAGTTACAATGGGGCCCGCCGTTCCCCCTGTCCTCCCCTCTCCCCTCCTCCTCAGTGTGGGTTTGACCAGTGACCTGGAATATTGCCCGACCTTTTTTAACGCACGGTTTCCACTGCGATGAATAAATACATAAATCACACGGCTCTGGCTCGGTTGCTTTTACAACCTGCCTCCCTCCCTTACCCCTGTCCCACCCACACCCCGCCAACGAGCAGAGTAGGTTCCTCTGAAGTGGCTACCCCCCCCAGGAGACGGCTGTTCACAATGAAAGGGTCTTAGCCGTGGGGTCCTTGGCGAGAGCAGTGTAGGTGGTGGATAACTGTAATGGGCTGAGTGTCTGTAACCTGCCAGCACGGGCCCCTTAGTATTCAGTTGTTCAGCGGAGAGGGAGAGGGAGAGGGAGGAGAAGGGGGGGGGATAGAGAGGGGAGGAGGGTGACTGTACACACACACACACACACACACACTGGATGATTTCGCTGAAGGGTAAAGAAGGTCATTGTGTGCTTCATTGCTGCTTGTGTGGAACTACACTGTATTGGAACAATTGTGGATTTAATAAATATATGCTGGGTTCATTTGGGCATTTATTTATTTTATTTAACCTTTTATTTAACTAGGCAAGTCGGTTAAGAACAAATTCGTATTTACAATGACGGCCTACCAAAAGGCCTCCTGCGGGGACGGGGGCTGAGGCCTCCTGCAGGGACGGGGGCTGAGGCCTCCTGCGGGTACGGGGCTGAGGCCTCCTGCAGGGACGGGGGCTGAGGCCTCCTGCGGGGACGGGGGCTAAAAAAAATCTATGAATATAGGACAAAACACACACCACAACACGAGAGACACTACATAAAGAGAGACCTAAGACGACAACATAGCAAAGCAGCAACGCATGACAACACAGCATGGTAGAAACACAACATGGTAGGAGCACAAAGCATGGTATACATATGAAATACAACAGCACAAAGGACAAGAAGGTAGAGACAACAATACATCAGGTTGACGCAGCCACAACTGTCAGTGAGTTTCCATGATTGAGTCTTTGAATGAAGAGAGTGAGATAAAACTGTCCAGTTTGAGTGTTTTTTTGCAGCTCGTTCCAGTCGCTAGCTGCAGTGAACTGAAAAGAGGAGAGACCCAGGGATGTGTGTGCTTTGGGGAACTTTCACTGAATGTGACTGGCAGAACGGGAGTTGTATGTAGAGGATGAGGGCTGCAGTAGATATCTCAGATAGGGGGGAGTGAGGCCTAAGAGGGTTTTCTAAATAAGTATTTTATAAGCATCTTGCGACAGGTGTACAGAGATGACCAGTTTCCAGAGGAGTACAGAGTGTAGTGATGTGTCCTGTAAGGAGCATTGGTGGCAAATCTGATGGCCAAATGGTAAAGAACATCTAGCCGCTCGAGAGCACCCTTAACTGCCGATCTATAAATGATGTCTCTGTAATCTAGCATGGGTAGGATGGTCATCTGAATCAGGGTTAGTTTGGCTGCTGGGGTGAAAGAGGAGGGATTACAATAGAGGAAACCAAGTCCAGATTTAACTTTGGCTTGCTGATTTGATATGAGCTGAGGGATGGACAGTGTACTGTCTAGCCATACTCCCAAATACTTGTATGAGGTGACTACCTCAAGCTCTAAACCCTCAGAGGTAGTAATCACACCGGTGGAGAGAGGGGCATTCGTCTTACCAAACCACATGACCTTTGTTTTGCAGGTGTTCAGAACAAGGTTACGGGTAGAGAAAGCTTGTTGGACACTAAGAAAGCTTTGTTGTAGAGCATTTAACACAAAATCCAGGGAAGGGCCAGCTGAGTATAAGACTATGTCATCTGCATATAAATGGATGAGAGAGCTTCCTACTGCCTGAGCTATGTTGTTGATGTATATTGAGAAGAGCATGGGGCCTAGAATCGAGCCTTGGGGTACTCCCTTGGTGACAGGCAGTGGCTGAGACGGCAGATTTTCTGACTTTATACACTGCACTCTTTGAGAGAGGTAGTTAGACAAAACCAGGCCAAAAACCCCTCAGAGACACCAATATTCCTTAGCTGGCCCACATGAATGGAATGGTCTATCGTACCGTATCAAAAGCTTTGGCCAAGTCAATAGAAATAGCAGCACAACACGGCAATGGTGACACCATTTAAGGTTGCAGTGACGGGTACTGTACAAAGTAGGTCACATGCATGTCCCCAGCTCTCCTGTCTGTCATTAACTCAACATACTATACTTTAGGAACCCCCATGCTGTGTGGATATCATTTACACATATAGAAATGATGTCCCTGTGGCAAAACACACACACACACACACAGAAATAAATGTCAAATACCGAAATGTTTTTCCTCCCTCGTTCACTTCATTATATGACTTTCCACCAGCCTCTCTCCAGCCTCAAGCAGAAACACAGCACTGTAGCCATGGTTATTAGAGGCCAAAGATGCATGAAGGGAGAATGTGTGTGTGCTCGCGCCAAAGATGCATGAGGGCAGAATTAGTCCTCCGCTGGAGCTGCAAGCGCAAGGCATGTCTCCGAATGGAATTGTGTGTAATTATTGACGCTCCCTGCCGTGTAATGTGTTGGCTTAGTGTGTTTGCCTCTGTGTCTGCTCTGGGTTTTCCTTCCGTTTGAGGTCTCTGTGAGTGTTCTTTTTTAAAATCCAGTCTTGCAACACCAGGATTGTGGGTTCGATTCCCAGGACCACTCACACGTAACATTTGTGCACACACGACTAAGTGGCTTTGGACAGAAAGTGTCTGCTAAATGGTATATATTATTAGGGATATTTATGTTAGTGAGGGCTCGTGTAAGAGGTAGCGGTGTTTGTGGCACGTTCAGTGTGTCTAGGTGCATCTTTGATTTCTAGAGTCTTTGGTCGTACTTGCGTTAGTGTTCTATACATTCTGTGGAGCTACTGTGTAAATAGTAGTAACGCGTGCTTGTCTGTAACGATGGTGTGTGAGGTGAGATGCGCTGAGGGGTTAGGATGTAATGTGTGGTCAGATGGTCAGAGGGTGAGGTGGCTGGTCTCTCTCTCTGGGGCAGATGGGGCCAACACAGGAAGTGCCAGTAGCCAGTTCTTCTCCTCCCCTCAGTCACCAATACTAACTGCCATAACCACCACAGCCAGGAGGGGAGGAGAAAGAGCTCTCGGTACACACACGCTCTCACTGTACACTAAATGCACATGCCGAGTTAAGCAAAGAAATGCGAACATACACTGGTTCTACAGGCACACTTCCTCTGATTTAATTCTCTCCATTTCTGGATCTCCCTCTGTGTCCCTCTGTGTCCCTCTGTGTCCCTCTGTCGCTGTATCTTTCTGTCCGTCTTTAAAGGGATACTTTGTGGTTTTGGAAAAAAGTCGTATGAACTCATGGATTCTGTGCAAAGCTGTTACCATAGACTTTCAGTCGTCGTGCTAACGCTGGTGCCAGCTAGGGAGTCGTTTCCCCCCCTCCCGTTCCTCCTTTTGTATCAAGTTTGAGTCTCCTTGAGTTGACCTTTAGAGAGCCACAGCCCATTAGCCCGACAGAAAGACAGGAGTGGAGTAGTAATTCAACACTATCCAGGCCCGCTCCTCCACCCCATACACAGTGACAGACAGCACACTCAGAGAGGACCCACTGACATGCTGGCAGGCTTCAGAGTAGAACGTGTGTGTGTGTGTGTGCGCTTCCCTGTGTGTTTGAGGGAACGTAGGCTGTGCATTGTGTTTTGTGTGTTTCCTCACACTACCCCACACTGTTCCAGAGTAGAGATGTGCAGTAGCCCCAGGTTTTCTGATCCAGCAGCCTGAGATGCTAGTGCAGCACCCTGTTTTGTGTGTGAATGATCAGTGTTTTAGTGTGGAACTCTGTGGCAGTGGATCACAACACACACACACACACACACACACACACACCAGTAGCATCAACATCCATTCATTACCTCCAGACTCCCTCCAGCTCCTCCTGTCTTTCTCTCTCTGTTCCTCTCTCCCTCTCTTTGTTACACCAGGTCTGCCGTGGGAGAAGGAAAAACAGCCAAAAGCTCCAAAAGGAAGCCGTAACGAGGGTTTAAACAATTTATAGTGAGTATATTTACCCTGTGTATCCTCTACCGGTTGGTCAGAGCCCTGCGCTCTGAAAGAGGAGAGAATAGTTTCTTTCTTTCTCTATCAGCCACAGAAGAGTGCACAATGCGCTCTGAAACGTGTCCCCGGCTGGTCGGAACAGAGGAACATGACTCCTCTCTTGTCATCACACCAACCACAAAACCACACTCCCTCCGCAGGAAACACTTTAGCAGCATAAACCAACAGTGCTGTTCCGTCCAACTCAAGCTGTGGCGCAGTGCTTAGTTAATGTTCAGGGCTGGATTCCAGTCTGAAGGACTGGTACTTCTCCCACTGCTCTCAAACATTGCCTGATCGCTTGAAGCATCCTGTCCCGGGCTTGCAGATCCGTGAGGAAGTTATAGCAGCCAGGGATGATTTTGATTGGAATCCAGCCCAGACGTCTGCCGAACCCTCATCTGTCTCCCGTTGCCCTCGTTCTTGTTTTGTTTATTTCAAACCTGTGCATGAGGCTGCAAGCACACTCACCTCCACTTTGCAAAAACAAGGAAACAGGTCTTATCTGCAGGCTGAAAACTGAAAAAATTGGAGTGTTGCATTTGCATTTTAATTCGCCCTCAATCACGCGTGTTTGGTGTTGTCTGAAATTGCCTCCTGTTTTTCCCTCTTCTGTGTTTATAGAGGCTCTCTGAGGCTAGCCTTAAATTCCAATCTGCCTGTTTCGGCAGTATATGGAGATTAGGCCTCTCTCTCTCTTTCTCCTGGTCCTTCTCTCTGTCCTGCCCCCTCTCTTTCTCGCTCTTTCCCTTTCTCTCTTTTTTCACCTCATCCCCCTGTCTCTTTCCATCGGCCCCCTTGTTCATGGGTTCCCGGGGGATTAAAAGGCGCACATTTCATTAGTGATGCCATACTGCCACAGAATGAGCTCCGAAGCCTTTGGACAGCCACCGGAGTCACGGGCCCTACCTGCTACCCTCCGCCACCGGAGTCACGCCCTCCCTGCCCTCCGCCCTCCGCCACCCTCCGCCACCGGAGCCCTCCCTGCTACCCTCCGCCACCGGGCCCTTCCCTCCGCCACCGGAGTACCCTCCGCCACCGGAGTCACGGGCCCTCCCTGCTACCCTCCGCCACCGGAGTCACGGGCCCTCCCTGCTACCCTCCGCCACCGGAGTCACGGGCCCTCCCTGCTACCCTCCCCCACCGGAGTCACGGGCCCTCCCTGCTACCCTCCGCCACCGGAGTCACGGGCCCTCCCTGCTACCCTCCCGCCCACCCGTTCTTGTTCCCTCTGATGTACGCAGCAGATCTACATAAGCATAAGGTCATTCTGGCAGGATGTGGGCCTTCAGAGCAAACCAACTTCTCATACATGCATGAGTGAAGGTCGGAGGTCGGAGTGAAACCGCCTCACTCTCCAGCTTTATTGAGTTTACCTTCTATCGTGTCAATATCTGTACTGAACAAAAAAAAATATTAACGCAACATGTAAATTGTTGGTCCCGTTTTTCATGAGCTGAAATAAAAGATCCCAGAAATGTTCCATACGTACAAAAAGCGTATTTCTCTCAAGTGTTGTGCACAAAATTTGTTTATATCCCTTTTAGTGAGCATTTCTCCTTTGAAGGAGCGTGCAATTGGCATGTTGACTGCAGGAATCTCCACCAGAGATTGTGCCAGAGAATTGAATATTAATTTCTCTACCATAAGCCGCCACAAACGTTGTTTTAGAGAATTTGACAGTATATCCAACCGGCCTCACAACCACAGACCACGTGAATCCACGCCTGCCCAGGACATCCACATCTGTCTTCTTCACCTGCGAGATCATC
Source organism: Oncorhynchus masou masou (assembly GCF_036934945.1). NCBI lineage: Eukaryota > Metazoa > Chordata > Actinopteri > Salmoniformes > Salmonidae > Oncorhynchus > Oncorhynchus masou. Next base: position 38,970,211 of record NC_088223.1, on the reverse strand, counting down.
TGAGGAGGGTGAGGGAAGGTGCTGAGTGGTCTTTCTACCCGTAATGAAGACTTTTTGTGCGTGTGGGGAAAAAGCTTAGTCTGACTGGCTAGGCCTGGCTCCCCAGTGGGTCGGCCTATGCCCTCCCAACGCCCACCCATGGCTGCGCCTCTGCCCAGTCACGTGAGATCCATACATAAGGTCCTAATGATTTCCTTCTATGAACTGTAACTCAGTAAAATTGTTGAATTTGTTGCATTGATATTGTTGTCCAGTTTATTATGATTTCACAGTAGATGTCGATATGCAGTTTTGCGGCGGAAACAAATCGGTCTTGACGCTGGCTGATATGTAGGTGGCATTTATTTTACATTCATCCCTTGCATGTTCACAATAATTCTCAGTCCCACATTGGCTTCATTTATCCTTCTTATAATATTATTTTTATCCCAAATCGACGTAGTCATGCGAGCATCCATTTTTCGTATGGGTGGCCTCAGCGGGAATCAAACCCACGGCTTTATGTGCCATGCTCTACTGACGAAGCCACATGGGACTTTGGGTCGGGCTGGGTATTTTATTTTTGCCTTTCTAAGTGTTCCAACAATGTTCATCCCCAGTTCCATTTTCATAAAAACCTTTCGTAAAAATACAAAATCCATGTTTTATTGTCACATACACTGGATAGGTGCAGTGAAACGTGTTGTTTAACAGGGTCAGACATATTAGTGAGCACCCCGGGAGCAAATTAGGGTTAAGTTCCTTGCTCAAGGACACATCAACAGATTTTCTACCTTGACGGCTTGGGTATTCTAACTAGAAACCTTTGTTACTGGCCCTACACTCTAACCGCTACTCGACTGCATCTCATTGGCAGATCTGAAAGGGAGCCAGGTTTTAGCATGCCATGATTGGACAAAAGTCCCCCAAGAGCCCCTCCCTCCTCATTCAGACCGAAACATTGGAGGGCTGTTTTGAAGCGTAGAAATAGAATGACCCCTCTAACATCTGTCCTCATTTGGGTCTCTCCCCAAGCCTAGGTCACTGACTCTAAATGACAGGGTTGATATTTGACTGGCAATATGCGACAGACAGAGAGACAGAGAGAGAGACAGAGAGACAGAGAGAGAGACAGAGAGAGAGACAGGTCTGTCATCCTCTCATGTCAATGTATACTGTAATAGGAGCCTACATAAGAGGCTTATTCAAATGGCCCAATCAATCCATTTGGCTCAGCGATGGAGATTGGTGTAAGAGCCTTAGGCAGAGAACCATGTCGTTCTCTACTAGGCTGAAAACAAGCTGGCGCATATATTAATGAGCTGCATTCTGAGGCGCATACATGCTTCCCCAAAGCCCCTACGTCCCTTTCAGGTGTCCTCGTTGGTTCCTGTGCATTCCCCCGTTGTTGATTGGTCGACACAAACCCTGGGTCTACGGCAGAGCCCTTCAGAGGGGTGGTTGACCTCTGACCCCTGTGTAACGATGGGCTGATAGGTGTCAGGAGATTATTGGAGGGCAGCCACATCTGACCATTAAGCCCCAGAACGTCAACAAGTGCCCTTGAAACTGTTCAGATGTTGGGACTGACCCCCATGGCCTATAGAGGAAGTTAGTTTACATAGAGGGGAGAGGTGTTAGAGGGGTCATTCTATTCCTACGCTTCAATTACAGCCCTCCGGTGTGATTCAGAGCGAGTGGATTGGAACATAGAGAAGAAGCCATAGGAAGGTACAACACTAGGGCCATTCTGTTTGCCGTATATGAATATAACGACAGGTTGCATGTACAGTTCTTCGAAAGAAGGCGATTAGGCGGCCAATGCGTTGCAGTAAACCTTAGTGAACTATGAGCCAAGATACATTTACAAAGGAATACCTGTAGGAGCAATCGGCATTGTACATCAGGACACACAACTGCAACACGTTTCGACTAGTGGTCTTCCTATATGGCTCCTTAGGCGTAGCCCGAGTACATGACGCAAATGTCTGTTGATTTGGATTGTTTATACTGTAGGTTGAACGGAATGGCAGCCCTGAGGCGGCAGGGTAGCCTAGTGGTTAGAGCGGTGGACTAGTAACCGGAAGATTGCAAGGTACAAATCTGTCCTTCTGCCCCTGAACAGGCAGTTAACCCACTGTTCCAAGGCCGTCATTTAAAATAAGAATTTGTTCTTATTAACTGGCTTGCCTAGTTAAATAAAGGTAAAAAAGCAATGTTAAACATGGTTTGCTGTTACTTGCCTCATATGACAATCTACTGTACAAGTGATCAGACAACAAGCGTGTCGACAGGACTATAATTATCCAGGCCATCTGGAGCAGTTTTGACAGTTTATGCGTGAATGGTGGTGGACTTCTCCCCCTCGGCGGTAACAGAATCGACTAATTGCTGTCATCTGAGCCGTTGTGTTAATGTGTGTCACTAGGGGGTGCGCAGGCATTTCACAAGTGACAAGTAGGAGTGCATGAGAGTGACGATGTGTGTGTCACTGACTCCGTGGAAGGTGTTGTTATGGTCATTTGGGCGGTTAATTTGATCTCAAGCATCTTACTATGAACACATAGGCTTGTCAGTGTAGTATGTGTGGCCCATGTGGGAATCAAGCCCACAACTTGGTGTTACCAGTACCATGCTCCAACCAACTGAGCTATCGGTGCCTCTATTTGAAAACTTCCCTTGAACCAACCTTAAAGACATGCTCCGGAACGTTGCCGACTAACACATTTTTTAAAAACCTCCTGCTTGCGCTGGATGTGTCAATGTGTATATGTATATGTGTATATGTAACATGTATAATCTATGAGCTTAATGGCTGTGTTACCTGAATTAGCCATGACGTCCCCAGCTTGAATGCGGATGTTTTTCCTGAAGCTGTGCCGAGACATTCTCCTCCACGTGGGCCAGCCCCCTAGCAGCTTAAGTTCAAGCCAATGAGCTTCAGCCGCTCAGCCTTTGAAGGCAAGCTAGCGAGGTGCACGCGCTTGGTGCACATTGACGCGGTGCATATATCTCTCATACGCAGTTTTTCGGGGACCACTTTTATATCGTGAACGCTACTTTCAGAACTACTAGCTAAACAGTGATGCACCGACGTGACATTTTTGGCTGATACCGATATCCGATATTTTCCATGCCAAAAAAAACCCAGATACCGATATTTAATATTTTAGCGGCCTTTTAAGTATTCTAGTACAGTTAAATAGTTAACACACACACACATGGACACAGAGGTCTAAGGAACTGCAAGAGGTGTCACCACAGTCCCGAATCCAGGCTGTATCACATTCGACCGTGATCGGGAGTCCCATAGGGCAGCACACAATTGGCCCAGCGTCGTCCGGGTTTGGCCGGGGTAGGCCGTCATTGTAAATAAGAATTTGTTCTTGACTGACTTTCCTAGTTAAATAAAGGTAACACACACTGACCAAAAAGTTATTTTGTTGGCATTTACGTATGTCTCCAAACATAATCAAAACCTATTTCTTTCACTTATTTGTTGTGCTGTTTCGTTGTTCATTTGTTCAGTCATTTCAGTCTCCACCAGGATTTCATCATACATGTCGAGCAGTGACATTTCAGCTGTCTGTCCGTGGCCTCTCTTCCTCGGGGGGGACTGTCACTGTGTCCATTTCCTTCTTGTCCAGCTGTGTATGTAACATTTCACGTAAACCCTGTTTCCTCTGCATCAAAGTAGCGGTCCTTGTACCTAGCATCGAGCATGGTGGCGACACCGTAAAGAGAGAATGCCACCAAATCACTTGTTCACAGCCTGTGTGGGCAGTTTTGTTGCCGGGGCAAACTGTTGTCAAGGGCAACTGTTTTCATTCGCCAATGTGGGCCAGTAAAGACATCCACCTCGTCGGGAAAAGGGGCCGTCTTCACTCCATAGAAGTGAGTCCGCACTAACGTCGCACACTAGCTGCAAGCTAACTGGTTAGCTTAGCATTGGCGAAGTCAGAATGAGCATGCGCACTCCACTGTCATGTGACAGAATCGGTGGCGTTAGAATTAGGAATTAGAATACGAATATACATTGAACAAAAAAACTTTTTTTTTTGTTATTTGTTTTTGTAAAGTGTTGGTCCCATGTTTTATAAGCTGAAAAAAAGATCCCAGAAATGTTCCATACGCTCATGAAGCTTATCTCAATTTTCTTTGCGTATTTGTTTACATCCCTGACGGTTCTGTTGAGCAGGCGTCTCAATGCCATGACAGAGGGTCTCACGTCTGCTGCAGGCGCAGTTGATGAGCTTATTTCTCCAGTCAGTTGTTCGAATGGAGCTAGCTAGTGTGTTCATGTTTCCAAGTTTCAAACGTGTTCTCAAATGCCATGGACATGGCAGCAGCTGGTATGACAACCAGCACGCTCATGAGTATACAATACGACTTTCCTCAGTACGAAATCCTCCACGACCCACTGTGCTGTCAGACTCCGCATGCCCATGGGGCTGATATCGCTGGTCCAAATTTCAGTTGTGAAGCTAATAGCAGTGGCGCTATTGCTGTATAACTCCTGTAGGGCAACATCTGAAAAATAGCACAAGAAATAATGTATAAAAGTGTACCCAGTGCTCGACCAGTCGGCGAACGCCAACATCACCCACGGCAGAGAACGGTTGATTTGTCAAGGGGTGATGAATTCCATTATCTTGGCTTTAATGGATTTCGCCTTTGAGTTGTCTCGCTGAAATGATCTTCCTCTTTCTAATGGCTGCTCGACTTGTTGACTGCTCGATCCACACAGCGGACATTGTGGGCTAGATTAGGAGTGCTGTGTTGCACGTTGTAGCGCAAAATTTGACGTGGTGTCAAGACTGTACATTGCCATTCAACTTTACATTGGCATTTTTAGCTAATATCGGCCGATTCCGATATATCATGCATCCCTAGCTAAAAAAGTATACAAAAGTACCTTTAATATATAATAATTATATGCAATTTAGCAGCCACTTTGTAAGGATTAGTAATGCATGCATACATTTTACAACCCCGTTTCTATAAGTAGGATAAATATACTATTTTAAGAAATATTACTGAATTAATACCATTCCATTATCTGGCCCCAGATTAGCAAACAAACAATTGATGAAATGAGATCGTCATGACAAGGATCTGTGGGTGTTGACAGTCATTGGTGCAAAGCAAAAGTTCAGTGTCTCCCTGGGGATTGTGTGTGTGTGTGTGTGGGGGGGGGGGGGGGTGCATACGTGTGTGTCTGGGGGTGCATACGTGTGTGTGTGTGGGGGGGGGTGCATACGTGTGTGTTTGTGCGGTGGCAAAGAGACAGTTGGTGCGAGAGTGCTTTATCTGTCATAAGACAAGCACTTTGATTCCATTACTGAAATTGAAATTGCCCGTTAACCAAACTGCAATTGAGTCGCGCATATTATTTATTTTCCGCCTCGACAATTAATGATGGTTGCCCGAGGACACTCCTTGGGGTGTGTGTGTGTGTGTGTGTGTGTGTGTGTGTGTGTGTGTGTGTGTGTGTGTGTGTGTGTGTGTGTGTGTGTGTGTGTGTGCGTGAGTTGCCATGCAGTTGTTTGAGTGGTAGGCATCTACGGTTGGTTTGTGCATCGTGGTGATTGCGTTTGGTCTTTGGACACACCCTTGTTGTGGTCTCCCAGCCTTCCTTTTTTCCACGTGGTTCTTGTGGAGTGCACGCAGTCCTGTCCTGGAGGGACTGTCTCTCGTCTCTTCTCCCGGATCATTTGTGCTGACGAGGCTCACTCTGGTCTCATTGAGTCAGTCCACCTGCATGGCTGCTCAGTGGAGCTTAGTCTACTGTGACTGAGGGGTGAGGGGTCAGTACGTCCATCTGGCCAGCAGCACCCAGGGTGTTGAGGGATTCTGAAACAACGCATGTATGCACTCACACAGTGTGAACTCACACACACACACACACACACACACGCCTCGGCATCTACCCATTACACTGCTGAGCTCATCAGATTTTTTTTCCATCTCTGGACCTGAGCATCAGGGGTGTGTGTGTGGCATTTAGAGTCCCGTTCTCATCATTGCCCTTCACTACATTTACACAGACTTGTTGTAGCGCAGACAGATGGTATTTCTAGCCTATCGATTCGCCCAGACGCCTTCCTACACCAGTGCTAGTTATATTTCCTATTGATTGATTGGCTGTCAGCCCTATCGACCAGCCAGGTCGCGGTGCCGCGTATTGATTGATGACTCCCTCTCCGCACTTCCTATCGGCGTTCGTCCGCCTTGCCATCGTTCATCAGTGGAATGAAGATCAATGCGTCCGATAATGGCGTCCCCACCCCTCAGGACTGGTCTTTCTGTCCAGGGACCGGCCGGCTTGTCCCGATCCATTTGTGGACATTGTTTACCGTTTACCCCTCTGTGTGTCATTTTGTTCATTCGTTCCCCCCCTCTTCTCGCCTTCTGCTCATCCTCCCTCTATGGGTTGTAATGGGAAGCTCTGTATTGGTTGGTGCCTTTGTTCCCTCTTGAGCAGAGCAGACCAACCTGCTGATTGTGTTGTTGGTACAGCACATCATAGAAGCAACATTCAGCTTGTACCGACCCTGTAGGCTACTCTGAGAGGGGTGTGTGTGTGTGAGACGCCTCGGATACAGAATTGCTGCTGCTCTGAAAAAGCAGGGAAGTTGTACAAAGCTTTTTATTTGAATTCACCATCTTCCCTGTCATGTGCGTGTGTTTCAACCCCGTGTCGACCTTGACACGAGCACGGCCGCAGGTACTATTCAGTCATTGAGCAGAGCAAGAGGGGGAGTGGGAGACAGAGGGAGAAATAGTGTGGGGTGAAGGAGGCGGAGACAGTCTAGTTTAATCTAAAGTAGATTCTCTAATTGAACTAGATGGAAAACAAAGTCGGCACAAGCCTTGGAGCTGGGTTCACTTATGTAACCACTGATCTCTCACTGCTCCTTATTCATAAGAGAGAGGAGAAAGTTAGAGAGTGGGGGGGTAGCAAGACCAGGGAGGGAGAGGAAAATAGAGAACGAGGAAGTGGGTTCGAGGGAAAGGAGAAACAGTGAGGGGGCGAAGTAGAGACCCGACCGTAAAAGACAAACGGACTCACTCTGACGCTACCGCTCCTCCTCCAATAGCACCTCTCTGTCCGGTTAAATAATGCATCATTCTGCTTGACTGGGCCTGTAGGAAATGGAAGGCACCACACCAGCGATACAGCCTCAATAATGCAGCAGTCATCTGAAAGGGGTTATCAGGTCCTCTCATACAGGAAAAGCTGCCCCCAACACGCGCCACCGCAACGCTGCTGCTTTGCTGCTGACATTTGAAGCGGGACACCCAGAACAAAAAGGTTAAGTCTCCCGGTTGGTACTGCGACAAATGAGCCTAATTTTGTGTGTGTGTGTGTGTGTCTGGAGGAGGGGGTCGTCATCTATTCTCTCATTATCCCTTTACACAGTAGGGGGTTGGATAGGCAAACACTCCCCTTGTTATTATAGCTAATATAAGGGTAGTAATTCTAACTGTTTGCATATGGGTGCTTCCCATGCATCGATCCCTGTGTGTGCTCAACTGTGCCGTGGCTTTACGTGGCTGTATGTGCCTGTGCCCACTGCACTGCAGACGTGTCAGAATGAATCTCTTCATACGCATGCCATGCATCAAATATGAACTATTTTATAGGTCAACCTTTGCCTCTGCACTTTATTTCTCCCATGTCTTGCCATTACCCCAGCAGTACTCAAAGTCCTGCTCTCTTTTGCTCTTTCCCTCGCTTTCAACCTCTTTCTCTCTCTCTCTCTTTCTTTCTCTTTCTCGCTTTCTCTTTCTCGCTCTCTCTTTTTCTCTTTCTCTCTTTCTCTCTTTCTCTTTCTCTCTCTCTTTCTCTCTCTCTTTCTCTTGGTTATGTAAGCACATCCAGTGCCTCGGAGGGCCGAGCCGGAGCTGAAGCCAGAGGTTTTCCTCCCCCTCTGGGGCTCCCTGTCCTTTCCTGTCCTCGCTCTGAAAGCAAGGCCATTACCACATTACACCGGGACACTGTCTAGATCTCTCCCATACTGACTGAGCCTCAGCTGACTTTGTGGAATTGTGCACCTCTTTGCCATTTGAAACTCTGTTTGTTTAGATGGGACCATACTGGACTCCTTGTAGTCTCTGGCCACATTAGTCCCAGGCACCCTGGCACAGGCTGGCACAACTCTGGTTTATAATGAACCTGGCAGGCTGCCTCAGCGTTTCCTATAGGTTCTCCCAGGAATGAAACCTGGCACCCCTCTCCTCAACGCTCCCCCGACTGCATCACCTCCAGACACACAATTACTCCCCTTTAAGAATTCCCCTCCCAAATTAAAAAATCATCTGTCTTTCAAAAAGGGAATAGAGACTATTTTCACTTAGGCATTTGCTGCATTTTCCTCCAGTCCTCAGTTGACATAAGAGCAGAGTTGGCGTGCTCATTCAGGATCAGTTCTTCACCTTTTAGATCATAATGAATATGATTATATGGAGGGGGGGCTGATCCTAGAGCAGCTCTCCTACTCAGAGACAGGCTCAGGGCTGCATTCAGAGCTGGCTGGTCAGGTGAGGCTGTGATACTCTGTTCTCTCTCTGACGGGGAGAGAACAGCCACAGACGATGCCTCTGAACAGGTGGTCATTCACATTCAAGGCTGCTACCAGCCACCCAACCACCTGTCATATACCGTCATGTGGAAAACAGTCCAGAGAGAGAGAGGGGTGAGCGAGACCAAGGGCGAGGGATGGAGAGATGGTCTGAGACTCGGCGAAGTAAGGGAATGAATGTCGAAAAAGAGCTGGGACACATTTAACATAGCAGTAACTGGACAGAACCCAAGTGTGTTGCCATGACAAAGCCTCCTATCCACATAGCACTTGCGCTCATTTTAGAGTTAACACACTGAGGTGTGTTTGAGTGGGTAAGAAGCATCAGAGAAAAGGCAGTGCTCCTTAGACCCCATTATTGGAGATGAAAGTTTATTAACTTTGCCATGGCTAATGCTGTGTGTTCTTATGCTCAAACATACTAACAAAGTCAATACTGCAAAATGGATTGTTTTGGGAATATTCTCTTCTCTCTGACTGTGTAGCTTTTATTTTGTTGATTGTTAGTGCTCAAACATTGTTATTTAAAGATGCACTATGCAGACCTCGCTTGCCATTTCCTGGTTGCTAACATTCTAATAGTTCGCCTAATTTCAGTTTGTAACAAATCAAGCAAGTCTAGTGTAGAGCAGTGTTCACCAACCGACTGGTCAAATCTCCAAGGCATTCATAGTCGATCACCAAACATTTCTGTAAAAAAAATCAAACAATAAAGCCTTGCGTTCCTATTTGTCTTTAATGTGTTCCGCACTGTTGGTGGTAGGTGCACTTAATTCAGCAGCCCTAGTGCCGGGAAGGCAAAGTGTCTCCATTATGAACCATGTCATGTGTCTGAAGGTAGATCTCTGGCTACCCAGCAGGCCCAGAGGGCAAATCAAGGGCACCTATAATTCTACCGCTGGCCAATCAGATGGCTCAGATCACGGTGTCTGCACAGTTTCGTTGAGCCACACACTGTAAAAAAGAAGCCTCGAGCGCACCGCAAAGTTCATACGGTGAGATTACAAAACTTTTACAACCCTAACTACAGACTCGACTAATACAGCAAAGAGCTGCTGTTTTTGTGTTTAAGTTGTTATTCAGCCCTGTCAACACTTTGTGCAATACCTTTAGAAGCCACCAGCACTGCAGCTGCAATGAAATGAGTATAGCAAAGTGTTCCAACAATATTGCGTTGTTATTATTAGCGGCTTGTGTCTTTTTTTTTAATATCAAGGACTATTTCACTTTCTCTGGTCACAGGAGTAACAACATTGGTGCGCGAGGCAGAAATAATGTAGTGCGACTTGAGTTTTGCCCGTCGGCAGACTGTCCCCTTTTCTCAGCTGAGAGACGGTAACTCCGGTGAGAGGCAGCCTCACCGCTGCTCTTTCCCTCCCCTCAGACTGACAATCGGATGCAGGCCTTCAGTCTAATAATACATTTAATGTGTATATGTGCTTTTCTTTCAAAAACAAGGACATTTCTAAGTGACCCCACACTTTTGTGTGTGTGTGTGTGTGTGTGTGTGTGTGTGTGTGTGTGTGTGTGTGTGTGTGTGTGTATACAGTCGTGGCCACAGGTTTTGAGTGACACATATTAATATACAAATATCCAGAAAGTTTGCTGCTTCAGTGTCTTTAGATATTTTTGTCAGATGTTACTATGGAATACTGAAGTATACTCACAAGCATTTCACAAGTGTCAAAGTTGATGCAGAGTCAATATTTGCAGTGTTGACCCTTCTTTTTCAAGACCTCTGCAATCCACCCTGACATGCTGTCAATTAACTTCTGGGCCAGAAGTTAATTGGCACCATTCTTGCATAATCAACGGCACCATTCTTGCATAATCAATGCTTGGAGTTTGTCCGAATTTGTGGGTTTTTGTTTGTCCACCCGCTTCTTGAGGATTGACCACAAGTTCTCAATGGGATTAAGGTCTGGGGAGTTTCCTGGCCATGGACCCAAAATATTGATGTTTTGTTCCCCGGGCCACTTAGTTATCACTTTTGCCTTATGGCAAGGTGCTCCATCATGCTGGAAAAGGCATTGTTCGTCACCAAACTGTTCCTGGATGGTTGGGAGAAGTTGCTCTCGGAGGGTGTGTTGGTACCATTCTTTGTTCATGGCTGTGTTCTTAGGCAAAATTGTGAATGAGCCCCCACACATGAATGGTTTCCTTTACTTGGCATGAGGAAGCACCTTGTCTTCTCTGGACCCCCCCACACATGAATGGGGTTGCGCATATCCTGTCCCTGATGTTGTTCCTGGAGAGAAGTGGCTTTTTTGCTGCCCTTCTTGAATCAACTTTAAGAGATGGTCCTGGTGCTTGCTGGACTTGCTTGGGAGCTCTGAAGATTTCTTCACAACAATTGAATCGCTTTCCTTGAATTTCTTGATGATCCGATAAATGGTTGATTTAGGTGCACTCTTACTGGCAGCAATATCCTTGCCTGTGAAGCCCTTTTTCTGCAAAGCAATGATGACGGCACGTGTCTCCTTGCAGGTAACCATGTTTGACAGAGGAAGAACAATGATTCCAAGCACCACCCTCCTTTTGAAGCTTCCAGTCTGGTATTCAAACTCAATCAGCATGACAGAGTGATCTCCAGCCTTGTCCTCGTCAACACTCACACCTGTGCTAACAAGAGAATCACTGACATGATGTCAGCTGGTCCTTTTGTGGTAGGGCTGAAATGCAGTGGAAATGTTTTTTGGGGATTCAGTTCATTTGCATGGCAAAGAGGGACTTTGCAATTAATTGTAATTCATCTGATCACTCTTTATAACATTCTGGGGTATATGCAAATTGCCATCATACAAACTGAGGCAGCAGACTTTGAAAATTAATATTTGTGTCATTCTCAACTTTTGGCCGTGTGTGTGTGTGTGTGTGTGTGTGTGTGTGTGTGTGTGTGTGTGTGTGTGTGTGTGTGTGTGTGTGTGTGTGTGTGTGTGTGTGTGTGTGTGTGGCCTATGTAGATATTCCATTAAAAATCTGCCGTTTCCAGCTACAACAGTCATTTACAACATTAACAATGTCTACACTGTATTTACACAATTTGATGTTGTTTTAATGGACAAAAAAATGTGCTTTTCTTTCAAAAACAAGGACATTTCTAAGTGACCCCAAACTTTTGAACTGTATAATGTGTGTACATACATACATGGTTGCCTTCTAAAGTGTCTAAGGATTGCACAGAAACCGAACTTGACTGGGTGAAAAAAGGTTTAGCAGTTTATATTACATTGATTGTTGTTGCAAGTTCATGAGAAATGCTGTATAAAACATGAATCGTGTTAGGATATAAAAATATATTTTGTTTGATTAAAACTACGCTACATTGGGACCTTCAAGATGACAAATCAGAGCAAGATGACTGAATGGAAGTACATTATTTACCTTCAGAGGTGAATGTATCAAACCAGTGGCCGTGATAAAGCCTCAAACAATAGCATGGTCTTGTATCACTGTAATAGCTACTGTAAATTGGACACTGCAGTTAGAATAACAATAATTTAAGCTTTCTGCCCTCATAAGACATGTCTATGTCCCGGAAAGTTGGCTGTTGTTTACAGCATCATTCTAGTCACATTGTTGCATATTGAGCAACACCTGTCCAGATTGTGGGACTTAATCCAGTAGAGGCTAATTGAAATGCATTCCTACCTCATGAAGCTGGTTGAGAGAATGCCAAGAGTGTGCAAAGCTGTCATCAAGGCAAAGGGCAGCTACTTTGAAGAATCTCAAATATAAAACACTTTTTTGGTTACTACATGATTTCACATGCTATTTCATAGTTTTGATGCCTTCACTATTATTCTACAATGTATAAAATAGTAAAAATAAAGAAAAACCCTTGAATGATTAGGTGTGTCCAAACTTTTGACTGGTACTACATACACTCCGTTCAAAAGTTTGGGGTCACTTAGAAATGTCCTTGTTTTCCATGAAAACATACATGAAATGAGTTGCAAAATGAATAGGAAAAATAGTCGAGACGTTGACAAGGTTTTAAATAATGATTTTTAACTTGAAATAATAATTGTGTCCTTCAAACTTTGCATTCGTCAAAGAATCCTCCATTTGCTGCAACTACAACCTTGCAGACCTTGGGCATTCTAGTTGTCAATTTGTTGAGGTGATCTGAAGAGATTTCACCCCCATGCTTCCTGAAGCGCCTCCCACAAGTTGGATTGGCTTGCTGGGCACTTCTTACGTACCATACGGTCAAGCTGCTCCCACAACAGTTCAATAGGGTTGAGATCCGGTGACTGTGCTGGCCACTCCATTATAGACAGAATACCAGCTGACTGCTTCTTCCCTAAATATTTATTGCATAGTTTTGAGCTCTGCTTTGGGTCATTGTCCTGTTGTAGGAGGACATTTGCTCCAATTAAGTGCCATCCACAGGGTATGGCATGGCGTTGCAAAATGGAGTGATAGCCTTCCTTCTTCAAGATCCCTTTTACCCTGTACAAATCTACCACTTTAACACACAAACTACCCCCAGACCATCACATTGCCTCCACCATACTTGACAGATGGCGTCAAGCACACCTCCAGCATCTTTTCATTTTTTCTGTGTCTCAAGAATATTCTTCTTTGTGATCCGAACATGTCAAACTTAGATTCATCTGTCCATAACACTTTTTTTCTAATCTTTCTCTGTCCAGTGTCTGTTCTTTTGATCATCTTAATCTTTTATTTTTATTGGCCAGTCTGGAATATGACTTTTTCTTTGCAACTTTGCCTAGAAGGCCAGCATCCCGGAGTCGCATCTTCACGATTGACATTGAGACTGGTGTTTTGAGGGTGCTAGTTAATAAAGCTAGCTGCCAATTGAGGACTTGTGAGGCGTCTGTTTCTCAAACTAGACACTAATGTACTTGTCCTCTTGCTCAGTTCTGTACCGGGTCCTCCCACTCTTCTTTCTATTCTGGTTAGAGCCAGTTTGCTCTGTTCTGTGAAGGGAGTAGTACACAGCGCTGTATGAGATCTTCAGTTTCTTGGCAATTTCACACATGGCATAACCTTCATTCACAAGAATAGACTGAGTTTCAGAAGAAAGTTCTTTGTTTCTGGCCATTTTGAGTCTGTAAATGCTGATGCTCCAGATACTCAACTAGTCTAAAGAAGGCCAGTTTTATTGCTTCTTTAATCAGAACAGTTTTCATCTGTGCTAACATAATTGCAAAAGGGTTTTCTAATGATCAATTAACCTTTTGAAATGATAAACTTGAATTAGCTAACACAACGTGCCATTGGAACACAGGAGTGATGAAGAACAGCTCTACCACTTCTTTGACTTGCTTTCAATGAGAGTGACAGGTATAGACCTCACATTTCTATGAATTTGGTCAGGTTGCCTAAAAAAGAAGACATTGCAACTTAGAAAATATATAAGTCCATTATCTTTTCAAAAAATCTCTCATTTTTTACGCTTTTTCTGTATTTACATGGTTGACATTTTTTAACCTTTTCACTGGGACCCGGGGAGTGGAATTATTATGTGTGTGTTTGTGTCTTCTGTGTATTTTACACTCATCCGTTTTTGTCTGCGCTCATGTTCAACTGCATTTTTTAAGTCAGAGTTTGTACACTGAACAAAAATACTGAGTTACAGTTCATATAAGGAAATCAGCCAATTGAAGTGAATTCATTAGGCCCTAATCTATAGATTTACAGAATACAGATGTGTATCTGTTGATCACAGATACATTAAAAGAAGGTAGGAGCCTGGATCAGAAAACCAGTCCGTATCTGGTCTAACCACCATTTGTCTCATGCAACGTGACAGATCTCCTTCACATAGACTTGATCAGGCTGTTGATGATGGCCTGTGGAATGTTGTCCCACTTCTCTTCAATGGCTGTGTGTAATTGCTGGATATTGGTGGGCACTGGAACAGAGCATCCCAAACATGCTCAATGGCTGACATGTCTGGTGAGTATGCAGGCCTCGGAAGAACTGGGACATTGTCAGCTTCCAGGAACTGTGTACAGATCTTTGCAACATGGGGCCGTGCATTATCATGCTGAAACACGAGGTGATGGCGGCTGACGAATTACACGACAACAGGCCTCAGGATCTCATCACTGTATATCTCTGTGCATTCAAATTGCCATCGATAAAATGCAATTGTGTTCGTTGTCCATAGCTTATGCCTGCCCATACCGTAACGCCACCGCCACCATGTTGCACTCTGTTCACAACTTTGACATCAGCAAACCGCTTTCCCACGCGACGCTATAGACGCTGTCTGCCATCTGCTCGGTACAGTTGAAACCGACATTCATCCGTGAAGAGCACACTTCTCCAGCATGCCAGTGGCCATCGAAGGTGAGCATTTGCAAACTGAAGTCAGTTACAATGCCGACCTGCAGTTAGGTCAAGACCCTGGCGAGGATGACGAGCACGCAGATGAGCTTCCCTGAGACTGTTTATGACAGCTTGCGCAAAAGTTATTTGGTTGTGCAAACCCACAGTTTCGTCAGCTGTCAAGTTGAATGATCTCAGACGATCCCGCAGTTGAAGAAGCCGGGTGTGGAGGTCCTGGGCTGGCGCGGTTCACACGTGTTGTGAGGCCGGTTGGACGTACTGCTAAATGCTCTAAATTCTTGAGACATCTGTGGCATTGTGTTGTGAGAAACTGTAAAAAAAATTAAAGTGGCCTTTTATTGTCCCCAGCACAAGGTGCATCTGTGTAATGTGCATCTGTGTAATGTTCATGCTGTTTATTCAGCTTCTTGAAATACCACACCTGTCAGGTGGCTGGATTATCTTGGCAAAGGAGAAATGCTCACTAACCGGGATGTAAACAAATGTGTGCACAAAAGTTGAGAGACATAAGCTTTTGGGTGCGTATGAAACATTTCTGACATCTTTTCTTTTGGCTCATGAAACATGGGACCAACACTTTACATGTTGCGTTAATATTTTTGTTCAGTGTGTGTATATCTATCTCTCTCCCTCTACTTCTTAGTGTCGTCCTATTAGAGGGATAATGTGTGGACAAAAGATCTCCCCCTGGGTCATTGGCCTGCGTATCCCAGTTTCCTCTCTGGCTGAGCCTCGGGCCTGCTGGTGTGGATGCAGCCTGATACATTGCTTGGGGGTTGCAGGGAGGACACTGGAACAACATGTGGATAATCCTCTCTATTGAACTTTATGGGGCTCATTTCATAATTCTCCCTTTCACTGGGACTCAGGAGGGGAATTATATGTGTGTGTGTGTGTGTGTGTGTGTGTGTGTGTGTGTGTGTGTGTGTGTGTGTGTGTGTGTGTGTGTGTGTGTGTGTGTGTGTGTGTGTGTAAGGAGATTAGCACTGGCACCAGCTTGCTGTCTGCTTCGTGGCTGCTCTTCCCACTCCTTTCAGATAAACACGCTGTCGTACACTCTTCAGTCTGTGGCTCTCACCACTGTAGTGAAATGTATTTGAAAGGCGAGCAACAGACACACACACACACACACACACACACACACACACACACACACGCACGCACAAACACACTATCGCTAAGTAAATGGCAACACAAAGAAACCTTTTACCTTTCACCTTTTTACAAACCTTACTGCCCTGCTAACAATTCCTGCCCCCGCCATTCTCTAGGAGCCATTGTGGGAGAATATGTGCCTTCGCTGTATTCATTGAACAGTGTTCTGTTATAATCCTTCCATACAGCGGTCTCTCTTCCCTCATTTCATTCCATCCCTTTTGTCTTTACTTGCTAGCAATGTAGGGATATGAATTCAGTGTCAGTAAGGCCGAGTAACTCCAATTTCATCGCAAATGAGTAAACGATGCACAAGTGCCTTTTCAGGATGACGAAAGAGAGGCACTTACTTGCTAGATTGAACAAGGACTCTCTCCAGTTCATTTGTGTGTTTAGTACTAAATGCCCTTCTGTTGAATGCCAGGGCTGCCTGGCTCGTCACTGCTGCCGCTGGAGGAAAGGACAATTCCCTTTCACTTTGTACCTGAGACAAATAGGACTTCAACAAAGGACTTCCGTTGACGTCATAGACGCCAGTGTCCTCTTTCTGAAATGAACAGAATGAAAAGTTAGACTAACAGCTGTATGTTCCTTGCTTTGCTGCTTAGTTAAATTGCCGTCAAAGCGAGGTTAGCAGTATTTTTCTCCATTTAAAAAGGTTGTTTTATACTACCTGTCCTAAATCTTCTGATCAAATGACTTTGTACATCTGCATTGTGTCATAACTCTGCGTTGACATTCATCGCATCCTCTTTGAAGGACACTAGCCAGCCCCATTGGCACTGAATCAAAACCACAACATTAAGATTCATGGCTGGACTCTGATATCCACATTGTCATAAACTAAATTATAGACAATTATTTATAAAATGATCCCCTGGAAATCTGTGTTTAGCTGTTGATATTGGTCACGGCCATTTCATTAGTCTCTCTCTATCTCTCTCTCAAAGGTCCATTAGCACGTCTAACTAGGGTGGGATTATTCTGATTAGTCATTGTGTGATCAGAACACTGACTTTCCATACGCACTGCTGACTGAGGCTTTCAGATCCCGTGGCCTTCTTTATTTAGTCGCTCTCTATCACACTCTGGCATCTGTCATTCTGATCCCTTTGCTCTCTTTTCTCTCCCCTTTTTTTTCTCTTCCTCCCCCTTTTTTCTCTCCCTCCCCCTTTCTCTCTCTCTCTCTCTCTCTCTTTCTCTCTCTTTCTCTCTCTTTCTCTCTCTCCCCCCCTTTCTCTCTCCCCCTTTTTTCTCTCCCTCCACCCTTTTTTCTCTCCCTCCCCCCTTTCTATCTCTTTCTCTCTTTCTCGCTCTCTTTCTCGCTCTCTTTCTCTCTCGCGCGCTCTCTCTCGCTCTCTCTCGCTCTCTCTCGCTCTCTCTCTCTTTCTCACTCTCTCGCGCTCTCTCCCTTACTCTCTTCTCTAATAGCGCTCTAAAATGCTGTGTGTTATCAGTGATAAACAGAGCCTGGCCCAGGGTGTAAAGAGTTCTCTCCAAGGATGTGGGGTCCAGGAAAATGTTCTGAGCACTGTCCAAGGTGCTGACGGGGCACATTATGCAAGCGCCTCCGTCAAAGGCTGCTAAATATCAGTGGGTTTTTATGGAAGCGCTGCTGTCCAAGATTCTGAAGTATCAGTGAAGACTTGCTATGGTTGCTATGTGTCATCCGGTATTAATATTATAGCTGCACTGTGCAAGGTTCTGTCGAATCCGAAAGAAACCGACGCTGCTGTAGTCAGGCTGGGCTGCCTAAATGTTGGATGGGTACTGGAGGGCTGTCCAAGGTCCTGAAAAGCAGTTCTGTATGTAGGTTGTCATGGCTGACCATGTGCTGTCCAGGGTCCTGAAGCTGCAGCAGTGGCTGTGTTGCTGTCTAGTGTGCTGAACCACTGGCTCTAGCTGTTTGCTGTCCATGGTTCTGAAAGGAGTCTAGACTCTGGATACCCTTTGTGTCCTTAATGCCCCGGCTTGTTTTCTAGTAGCTGCTGTTGTTTAAAGTTACAGGATGAAAAACATGTTGTCCTACAAGCTTAGTTCCTGAACAGATGCTATCAATGCACTTATGAAAACACATTTGTATCACTTGGAAGTATTTTGCCAGCGATGGAACTGTTGGGATTAGCCAAATCTCCAATTTGTATGTGGGCTGTTATTACTTTAAGTGCAGCTATTCAAGAGTGTCATCACCTCACTTTCATCTGTGTTCTAAAGTTGTGTCCAAGAGTCAATCTCAACTACAGTGGCTATTGCCCTCCTCCTTATTTCACGGAGAGATGGTCTGGGCATCCTCTGGATTTGTAAGAGGTCTCGATGTTTGTAAGTACTCTATCATATCCACCGGTGATGTAATGCGCATAATCGAGACTAGTGACTAAGCTGATCTACTTCATTGAGGAAACATGTGGAAAATACATGTTTTGATGTCACATACACCTGATTGGTGCAGTGAAACGTGTTGTTTTACAGGGTCAGCCATGGTAGTATGGCGCCCCTGGAGCAAATTAGGGTCAAGTGCCTTTCTCAAGGGCACATGGACAGATTATTCACCTTGTCGGCTTCCTTTGACTGTGATATGCGGTTGCTAATAGGAATGCCTCTGTAAGTCACTCTGGATAAGAGTGTCTGCTTACTGACTGAAATGCCTAATGCAACGAGACTGTGAGATGACGAATGGTGTTGGATTCTGACTTGACAGCATGGAACGACGTGCGTGCTGTTCTTCGACTGACCTAATGCTGTTCTCCCGCTTTCTTCTCCCTCTCTTTCTGTCTCTTCCCCACCTTTTCTCTTCCAGTGGTCCTGCTGAACTCTAAAGAAACTCAGGCAGAGCTCGGCTGGACGTCGTACCCCTCCAATGGAGTGAGTGTACCAGTCCGTTGTGTACCTGTGTTTTACCTGTTTTACCTGTGTATTTCTGTGTGTGTGTGTGTGTGTGTGTGTGTGTGTGTGTGTGTGTGTGTCTGTGAGCGCGTGTGTGTGTGTGTGTGTGTCTGTGAGCGCGTGTGCGAGTGCATGTTTGAATGTATGTGCCTATGCATATGTGAATAGGTGTTCGTGCCAGTGTACATCTACACACTTTGTGTCATGGAGTAGTCCAGCTTGCTTCTAGCTGAGAACAGCCCCCCCCCCTCCCCCCAGTGGGCACAGTTCCAGGGAGCACGCTGCCCAAATGGACTGTTAGTGGACAGCTGGCCCCACCTCTCTGCCCCTCTGCGCTCCTCCCTCCCTCCCCCTCCATTCATTCTGCCTCTCTCTCTGTCCCTCCCTGAACAGAACAGAGCCGAGCTCATCACTGCACGCGAATCAATGGTCTAATCCTGGACAGGACGTCCCTGCGCCCACCGTCCAGACACACACAGCCACATAAATTGTCCCTTCCGCTATCGATTTTGGCTTGTAAAAACCACACGCCAACTTATGAATGATTGATAATAGCCAGTGGTGGGAGTTTTTTTTTTCCATTTTTAAGAATGACTGAAGATGAAGTGGTTTTTGAAGTCACCGACTCCCCATTTATCTTCCACTCATAGGTTTTATCAGTAAAATACAAGACACTGGAGGATTTATTATGCTCTTAATGAATCGATGGAGCTTGTAAAAGAGGCCACATGCTAAGTTCTGAAGCCGAGATGAATGGACTTGGTCCAGTTCATATAACACAGTCCGACTGCTTTAGGATGACGCGTACATTTTAAAAGTCATTCATACCCGTCTGTCACCAAAACCACAAGACGTAGACTTAGATAAACCACCCAGTCCCATGTTGCAGCTCCAACCACAGTATGTTCATATGACGTATGCCATGTAGAAGATTCACAGGCAATGCGTGCATGTATTTTGACGTATGGCTGGTCCCGGGAATCAAACCCACTATCCTAGCGTTTGCAAGCTCCGTGCTCTACCGACTGAGCTACAGAGGACCACAAGTTGACCACAAGTCACAGATAGAAAGCTAAATGTGTCCCGTGGATCTACACGGCACCACTGAAGCCAGCTCCCCTTTTAGGATGAAAGCGTGTCTGAGTCATGTTGTGGCTGTGTCACCACGTAGACTTAGCAGCACCATACTGTGACCAGACGGGTAATTATAACCAATGAACTGCTTCTTCAACTGGTTCTCCAGTGTAAAAGGTCGATCTCCGTATCAGTCCTGACATCGGTTAATGTGAACGTCAGGCTTAACATTTCATCACCGCTCACAAATGGAAGACCTCGTATTTTTCCCGACGGGCTGCGACGTGTTCCTGCGCAGCGACGCGATGAGTTGTGCCTGGGATGGGAGGAGCCTCGCCCTCCAGCACCACGTTCACCAGGCGTCTCCCCTGTCATTCGTTAGGATTTAAAACGCCCAAACTGATCTCAGATCAGCGTTCCTTACCCTCGAGGCTTCGTGATTATAGACCCTCGCCCCTAGTTGGGATGAATGGCCATAGACAGGGTTTTGCCTGACCGTGCAACTAACCCAGGAACATCTCCCTGACTATTGTGACGTCAATTAAACGATACACAATACAGAATCCCCGATGGATAGATTTCAACGTGTTCATTTGTTTGGCTAGCTAATGCAGTCCCGCGAGAGTATTTAGCAGAGCTTGTCCGTCGTTCGTTCAGCACGGATGGTGAGTCAATTTCACCTGCAGTCCAAACTGACGACGGCCATGTGGGCACGTCTCCCCTCCAATCTGTTCTTTATTTACCCAGTTAATTCTGGACGTGGCAGCCATTTGCATTTTCCCTCCCCGTAGTGTCAGTGGGCGGCTGTGAGCTGCTTTACTGCTCTATAGTCTCTGTGGAGGCCCCCGCCACTGTAATTAGTCTCTCTGTGTGGAGATTGAGAGACACACACAAACACATACACACACTCTAGTGGCTCATTTACTCTTTCTCAATATCATGTGTGGGTTTGTGTCTGCGGAGACACATGAACACACACACACACACTCTGAGGCTTGTTTACTCCTCCTTACACACTCTCTCTCTCTGTCTATCTCTCTCTGTCTCTCTCTCTCTCTCTGTGTGTGTGTGTGTTTACTCCTCCTTACACACTCTCTCTCTCTGTCTCTCTCTCTCTGTCTCTCTCTCTCTCTCTCTGTGTGTGTTTACTCCTCCTTACACACACTCTCTCTCTGTCTGTCTCTCTCTCTCTCTCTCTCTGTGTGTTTACTCCTCCTTACACACTCTATCTCTCTCTGTCTCTCTCTCTCTCTCTGTCTCTGTCTCTCTCTCTGTCTCTGTCTCTCTCTCTCTCTCTCTGTGTGTGTTTACTCCTCCTTACACACTCTCTCTCTCTGTCTCTCTCTCTGTGTGTGTGTTTACTCCTCCTTACACACTCTCTGTCTCTCTGTCTCTCTGTCTCTCTGTCTCTCTCTGTGTGTGTGTTTACTCCTCTAGGACTGAAACCCTGGTACCAGACAGAAACCCACACATGATATTTATATGTACCCTGTCTGGGTTATAATGTCTTTCAGATGACCCTCACCAGCTCCTGTGTTTGTCTGTCCCTCTTCCCTCCTTCCAATACCTCTGTCACACCCACTATCCATTACTCTCATGCTCTCTTTCTGCCTCCCCTCATCCCTCCTTTTATCTCTCTCCCTCTCTCATACCTCCTCTCCTCACCATCTCCCCAGTGGGAGGAGATCAGTGGCGTGGATGAGAAGTACAAGCCCATCAGGACCTACCAGGTGTGTAACGTGATGGAGCCGGCGCTGCAGAACAACTGGCTACAGACAGGCTGGGTGGCGCGGCGCGGCGGCCAGCGCATCTTCGTGGAGCTGCAGTTCACGCTGCGCGACTGCAACAGCATCCCGGGCGTGGCGGGCACCTGCAAGGAGACCTTCAACCTGCTCTATGTGGAGTCGGACAAAGACCTGGGCCGGGTGACCCGCGAGGAGCGCTACACCAAGATCGACACCATCGCCGCCGACGAGAGCTTCACGCAGGGCGACCTGGGCGAGAGGAAGATGAAGCTCAACACGGAGGTGCGGGAGATCGGTCACCTGAACCGGAAAGGGTTCCACCTGGCGTTCCAGGACGTGGGGGCGTGCGTGGCCTTGGTGGCGGTGCGGGTGTACTACAAGCGCTGCTTGGCCACGGTGCAGAACCTGGCTGTGTTTTCCGATACGGTTGCCGAGGCGGCGTTCGCCACCCTGGTGGAAGTCAGGGGAGCCTGCGTCAACAATTCCGAGGTGGACACGGACAGCCCTCCCAGGATGCACTGCAGCGCCGAAGGGGAGTGGCTGGTGCCCATCGGGAAGTGCAGCTGTTCAGCGGGTTACGAGGAGGGCCACAGCAGCTGTGAAGGTAAGAAGAGAGGGATGGAAGGATTTATGTAAAGGGAATGAGAGGAGGAAGGAGAGGCTGGAAACAAATGAATGGCAGGGGATAGTGTTCTTGCCTAGTTAAATAAGATATTTAAGTAAGAAATCACTAGAAATATTCAGTTTATGACCTCAATCGGTTCTGTCTGACTGTTTGAGACATTCCATCGACAACCTGTAATCATGTTTGAGGGCAGACAACATTCTTACATTGTGAAGAGAAGTGGGTGAGACGGTGTAGGATGAGTCAGGCACTGCACTGTCCTCAGGTAGTCATTGTATTCAACAAGACAGCATTTTGTAATATTGATGACTGTAGTGAATTGCTTTGAGAATGTGGTACGTGGGCAGTTCACGGCCCACTAACACACACAGAGAGAGACTGGGAGCGCGAGAGAGACTGGGAGCGCGAGAGAGACTGGGAGCGCGAGAGAGACTGGGAGCGCGAGAGAGCGACTGGGAGCGCGAGAGAGCGACTGGGAGCGCGAGAGAGCGACTGAGCGAGAGACTGAGCTAGAAAGCGACTGAGCAAGAGAGCGAGAGAGCGAGAGAGACTGAGGGACTGAGCGAGCGAGAGAGACTGAGGGACTGAGCGAGCGAGAGAGACTGAGGGACATGAGCGAGCGAGAGAGACTGAGGGACATGAGCGAGCGAGAGAGACTGAGGGACTGAGCGAGCGAGAGAGACTGAGGGACTGAGCGAGCGAGAGAGACTGAGGACATGAGCGAGCGAGAGAGACTGAGGACATGAGCGAGCGAGAGAGACTGAGGGACTGAGCGAGCGAGAGAGACTGAGGGACTGAGCGAGCGAGAGAGACTGAGGGACTGAGCGAGAGAGACTGAGGGACTGAGCGAGAGAGACTGAGGGACTGAGCGAGCGAGAGGGACTGAGCGAGCGAGAGAGACTGAGGGATTGAGCGAGCGAAAGAGAGAGACTGAGCGAGCGAAAGAGAGAGACTGAGCGAGCGAAAGAGAGAGACTGAGCGAGCGAAAGAGAGACTGAGCGAGCGAAGAGAGAGACTGAGCGAGCGAAAGAGAGAGACTGAGCGAGCGAAAGAGAGACTGAGCGAGCGAAAGAGAGAGACTGAGCGAGCGAGAGACTGAGCGAGCGAGAGAGAGAGACTGAGCGAGCGAGAGAGAGACTGAGCGAGCGAGAGAGAGAGAGACTGAGAGAGAGAGAGACTGAGAGAGAGAGAGACTGAGCGAGAGAGAGAGACTGAGCGAGCGAGAGAGAGACTGAGCGAGCGAGAGAGAGACTGAGCGAGCGAAGACTGAGAGAGACTGAGCGAGCGAAAGAGAGAGACTGAGCGACTGAGCGAGCGAAAGAGCTGAGCGAGCGAAAGAGAGAGACGAGCGAAAGACTGAGCGAAGAGAGAGACTGAGCGGCGAAAGAGAGAGACTGAGCGAGCGAGAGAGAGACTGAGCGAGAGAGAGAGAGAGACTCAGCGAGAGAGAGAGAGAGACTCAGCGAGAGAGAGAGAGAGACTCAGCGAGAGAGAGAGAGAGAGACTCAGCGAGAGAGAGAGAGAGACTCAGCGAGAGAGAGAGACTGAGCGAGAGAGAGAGACTGAGCGAGAGAGAGAGAGACTGAGCGACGAGAGAGAGACTGAGCGAGAGAGAGACTGAGCGAGCGAGAGAGAGACTGAGAGAGAGAGACTGAGAGAGAGAGACTGAGCGAGAGAGAGACTGAGAGCGAGAGAAAGAGACTGAGACGAGAGAGCGACTGAGAGACTGAGAGAGAGACTGAGAGCGAGAGAGACTGAGAGCGAGAGAGACTGAGAGCGAGAGAGACTGAGAGCGAGAGAGAGACTGAGAGCGAGAGAGAGACTGAGAGCGAGAGAGACTGAGAGCGAGAGAGACTGAGAGCGAAGCGAGAGAGACTGAGAGACGAGAGAGAGACTGAGAGAGCGAGAGAGACTGTGTCTGCGTGTGTGTGTGTGTGTGTGTGTGTGTGTGTGTGTGTGTGTGTGTGTGTGTGTGTGTGTGTGTGTGTGTGTGTGTGTGTGTGTGTGTGTGTGTGTATGTATGTATGTATGTATGTATGTATGTATGTATGTATATATATATATATGTGTATATATATATATATATATATGTGTGTGTATGTATGTGTGTATGTATATATATATCCAGGGCCTATACTCTTCACATTTTGGTTATAAAACAACAAATCCAGAATTGCTTAAAAACATCAAGGGACAGGACATCATAATCCTACTGGAAACATGGTGTCGTGGAGACATAGATACTCAGTGTCCCTCAGGCTATAGAGAAAGTTTACTACCGTCAATCAAACATAAACATGTTAAAAGGGGCCGAGACTCAGGTGGAATCATCATTTGGCATAAAGCGGGACTTAGCGCTGGATGAAATGAAAAAAGGTACCACTCACATTTGGCTAAAACTTAACAAAGGTACAATCTATTGTGACAATGATGTATACATATGTGCAGCTTATGCTCCTCCTTCAGATTCATCATATTATGATGATCAGTTTTTTGACAATCTCCAGACAGAAATCATTACATTTCAGGCACAGGGTAAAGTGCTTCTTTGTGGAGATTTCAATGCAAGAACAGGTTCTGAGCCTGACTACACTGATGCGGGGAGGTAACCATCACATATTTGGACACCCGTCCTTATACAGTAGCCCTATTATAAATAATAGAAACAGTCCTGACCAAATACTGAACAAAAATGGAAAGGAGTTAGTACATCTCTGTCGAGCCTTAGGCCTGTACATGCTTAATGGTAGAATCAGAGGGGACTCTTTAGGTCAGTTTACTTACTGCTCAGCTCTTGGGACAAGTGTAGTCGATTATGCCATCACTGACATTGACCCCTCTTCCATTAGTGCATTCACTGTCAGACCACAGACACCCTTGTCAGATCACAGTCAGATCAACGTGTTTCTGAAGAAATTAACCGGCAATATTCATTCAAAAAAACAGCCCAATAAACTCTACAACATAAACCAATCATACAGATGGGCTCCAAACAGTGCAGAGATTCACTGAAACATTGAACTCAAATGAAATAATGAACTCTATACAGTTTTTCAATAACTCACGGTACCAAAACAATAAAGATGGTGTCAATTCAGCTACTCAAAACATCAACTGCATATTCCAAAAAGCAGCATCGAAAGCAAATTTGAGAAAACCAAAGAAATGCAACATCAGAAGCAAAAATCAAAATGTTTCTGACAAATGGTTTGATAATGAATGTAAAACAATTAGAAAACACTTGAGACAAATGTCAAACAAAAAACATAAGCAGCAAAACAACCCAGAGCTACGATATGAATACTTTGAAACTCTGAAACAGTATAAACAAACACTGAAACGCAAGAAATTTAATTATACCAACAGGACACTTGATGAAATTGAAAACGCAATTGACCAAAATCAGTTCTGGGACATGTGGAACAATTTAAGCACAACAAAGCCACAAGAATTAGCAATACAAGATGTAGGAATTTGGAAAACTTATTTTGATAATCTATACAAAAACATCCCACAAAAAGACTTGCAACAGAACCAATTAGAAATTAAAGAAAAATTGAACATCCTTGAATCAGTCATTAAAAACAACCAAAATCCATTAGATTACCCAATAACCCAACAAGAACTAAATGAAAAGCTAAAATCTATTAAATCAAAGAAGGCTTGTGGTCTAGACAACATCAGAAATGAAATGCTGAAAAACAGCACACCTGAGTTGCAAAATGCTGTGCTTAAATTGTTCAACATGGTTTTAACTTCTGGCTGCTTCCCTGATGTCTGGAACCAGGGGCTCATCTCCCCTATCCACAAAAGTGGAGACAAATCAGACCCCAATAATTACAGGGGAATTTGCGTAAACAGTAACTTGGGAAAGATTTTCTGTAGCATTTTGAATTCAAGAATTCAAACCTTTCTTCAAGAAAAAATGTAATAAGTAAATGTCAAATTGGCTTTCTCCCTAACCATCGCACTACTGACCATATATACACCTTACACACTAATTAATAAACACGTCCACCAAAAAAAGAGGGCAAAATCTTTGCTTGCTTTATTGACTTTAAAAAAGCATTTGATTCGATTTGGCACGAAGGGCTATTCTACAAAATTCTACAAAGTGGGCTTGGTGGTAAGGTATATGACTTAATAAAATGTATGTACACAGAAAACAAGTGTGCAATAAAAATCAAAAACCAAAGAACAGAATTTTTTTCACAATGTCGAGGTGTGAGACAAGGCTGCAGTTTGAGTCCAAATCTTTTCAACATTTATATCAATGAATTAGCAGACCTGTTGGACCAATCTCCAGCCCCAGGACTCACACTATTTGACACAGAGGTGAAATACCTGCTATATGCTGATGACTTGGTACTTCTATCACCAACCAAAGAAGGTCTTCAACAGAAAATTAATATTCTGGAGCAATATTGCCATAATTGGGCCCTGGCAGTAAATTTCCAAAAAACTAAAATCATGATTTTCCAAAAAAAAAAACAGATGTCAGAAACACAAATATAAATTCACCCTGAACAACACCTTAATTGAACACACAAAAAATTACACCTATCTTGGTCTGACCATATCTGCATCGGGAAACTTTAATATGGCAGTGAATGCACTCAAAGAAAAAGCCCGCAGAGCAATGTATGCAATAAAAATGAAATTATTCAAAATCAACATCCCAATTAGAATTTGGACTAAAATATTTGACAGTGTAATCCTACCAATAGCTCTTTATGGAAGTGAGGTTTGGGGGCCACTCAATAAACTGGACTTTAAAATGTGGGACAAACATCCAATTGAAGCCCTACATGCAGAATTCTGTCGGAAAATCCTACAAGTCCAGAGAAATACACCAACTAATGCATGTAGGGCAGAATTGGGCCGTTTTCCAGTAATAATGAAAATACAGAAAAGATCATTAAAATTTTGGCTACATCTGAATTCAAGTCCAAATTCAAGTCTGCAATTTAAATCACTTCAAACCCAAGAGCTGAGCCCAGAAACGAGCCCTCTCAGTCAGCTGGTGTTGGACCTCACCAACCAAGCTGACACCAGCACTGCTTCAAAAGAAAGAATTCCAATAAGCAAAATCATGAACCAATCAAAGGAATCATATTTACAACATTGGAAAAATGAAACAAAATCCCAAAGCCGACTAAATTGCTATCTGACCCTAAACAGAGAATATGAATTGGCTGATTATCTCTACTCTGTCAGAGATACGAAGCAGAGACAGATCCTTACCAAGTACAGGCTGAGTGACCACCGATTGGCAATAGAAACCGGCAGACATAAAAAGACATGGCTACCCAAAGAGGAGCGTGTATGTGGTCACTGCATAACAGGGGAGGTAGAGACAAAGATGCACTTTCTCCTTTACTGTGATAAATATTCCTCACAAAGAGATTCATTATTCACAGAAATTACTAAACATATTCCAAATTTTTACAAATTGAACCCAGAGGAAAAACTAAGAATACTCATGGGCGAAGGATCAATGGCTCCTCTTGCAGCCAAATATGTATTTTCCTGCCATAGCCTGAGGGACACTGAATAATAACATCTGCATAGTAAGCAGTAACTTAATTGTTATTGCTATTATTGTTATTACTGTAATTATTATTATTTTTGTATTTAATTTTGTATTATTATTTACTACACTTTTATATTTTATATTTGCTATCATTTAGAATTTTGTTACAATGTATATTGTATACATTGTTGCTTTGGCAATATTGACACAATGTTTTTCATGCCAATAAAGCAGCTTGAATTTGAATTTGAATTTGACGCTGACTGAGAGAGCGAGAGAGAGACTGAGAGAGCGAGAGAGAGACGCTGAGTGAGAGAGAGAGAGACGCTGAGTGAGAGAGAGAGACGCTGAGTGAGAGAGAGAGATGCTGAGTGAGAGAGAGAGACGCTGAGTGAGAGAGAGAGAGAGAGACGCTGAGTGAGAGAGAGAGAGAGACGCTGAGTGAGAGAGAGAGACGCTGAGTGAGAGAGAGAGACTGAGCGAGAGAGAGAGAGCTGAGTGAGAGAGAGAGAGAGCGAGAGAGAGAGACTGAGTGAGAGAGAGAGAGAGCTGAGAGAGAGAGAGTGAGAGAGACTGAGTGAGAGAGAGAGAGACGCTGAGTGAGAGAGAGAGAGCTGAGCGAGAGAGAGAGAGAGCTGAGCGAGAGAGAGAGACACTGAGCGAGAGAGAGAGAGAGCGAGCGAAAGAGTGAGAGAAGAGAGAGCTGAGTGAGAGAGAGACGCTGAGCGAGAGAGAGAGCGAGCTGACGCTGAGCGAGAGAAAGAGAGAGACGCTGAGAGAGAAAGAGAGAAGAGAGCGAGAGAGAGACTCAGCGAGAGAGAGAGAGAGACTGAGCGAGAGAGAGAGAGACTGAGCGAGAGAGACGCTGAGCGAGAGAGACGCTGAGCGAGAGAGAGAGACTGAGCGAGAGAGAGACGCTGAGCGAGCGAGAGAGAGACTGAGCGAGCGAAGAGAGAGACGCTGAGCGAGAGAGAGAGACTGAGCGAGAGAAGAGAGAGCTGAGCGAGAGAGAGAGCTGAGAGAGAGAGAGACTGAGCGAGAGAGAGAGACTGAGAGAGAGAGCTGAGCGAGAGAGAGAGACGCTGAGAGAGAGAGAGAGACGCTGAGAGACTGAGACGAGAGAGAGAGAGAGAGAGACTGAGAGAGCGAGAGAGAGACTGAGAGAGCGAGAGAGCTGAGAGACGAGAGACTGAGAGCGAGAGAGAGACTGAGAGAGCGAGAGAGAGAGCGAGAGAGCGAGAGAGAGCTGAGTGAGAGCGAGAGAGAGACTGAGAGAGAGAGAGAGCTGAAGAGCGAGAGACTGAGAGAAGAGAGAGACTGAGCGAGAGAGAGACTGAGCGAGAGAGAGACTGAGCGAGAGAGACTGAGCGAGAGAGACGCTGAGCGAGAGAGAGAAAGAGACGCTGAGCGAGAGAGAGAGACGCTGAGAGACGAGGGACTGAGCGAGACGCTGAGAGACTGAGCTGAGCGAGAGAATGAGAGAGACTGAGCGAGCGAGCAAAAGAGACTGAGCGAGAGAGCAAAAGAGACTGAGCGAGCGAGAAAAGAGACTGAGCGAGAGAGCGACTGAGGCTGAGCGAGCGAGAGAGACAGAGAGACAGAGAGACAGAGAGACAGAGAGACAGAGAGCTGAGAGACAGAGAGACGCGAGAGAGAGACAGAGACGCTGAGCGAGAGACAGAGAGACGCTGAGCGAGAGACAGAGAGACGCTGAGCGAGAGACAGAGAGACGCTGAGCGAGAGACAGAGAGACGCTGAGCGAGAGACAGAGACGCTGAGCGAGAGACGCTGAGCGAGACAGACCGAGACGCTGAGCGAGACAGAGAGACGCTGAGCGAGAGACCGAGACGCTGAGCGAGAGACCGAGAGACGCTGAGAGAGACCGAGACGCTGAGCGAGAGACCGAGACGCTGAGCGAGAGAGAGAGACACGCTGAGCGAGAGAGAGAGACGCTGAGCGAGAGAGAGACGCTGAGCGAGAGAGAGACGCTGAGCGAGAGACGCTGGTGCGAGACGCTGAGCGAGAGAGACGCTGAGCGAGAGAGAGAGACGCTGAGCGAGAGAGAGAGACGCTGAGCGAGCGAGAGACGCTGAGCGAGAGAGACGCTGAGCGAGAGAGACGCTGAGAGAGACGCTGAGCGAGAGACGCTGAGCGAGAGACGCTGAGCGAGAGAGAGAGACGCTGAGCGAGAGACAGAGACGCTGAGCGAGAGACAGAGAGACGCTGAGCGAGAGAGAGAGACGCTGAGCGAGAGAGAGAGAGACGCTGAGCGAGAGAGAGACGCTGAGCGAGAGAGACGCTGGCGAGAGAGACGCTGAGCGAGACGCTGAGCGAGAGAGACGCTGAGCGAGAGACGCTGAGCGAGAGACGCTGAGCGAGACGCTGAGCGAGAGACAGAGAGACGCTGAGCGAGAGACAGAGAGACGCTGAGCGAGAGAGAGAGACGCTGAGCGAGAGAGAGAGAGACGCTGAGCGAGAGAGAGAGAGAGACGCTGAGCGAGAGAGAGAGAGACGCTGAGCGAGAGAGAGAGACGCTGAGCGAGAGAGAGAGAGACCGAGACGCTGAGCGAGAGAGAGACGCTGAGCGAGAGACCGAGACGCTGAGCGAGAGAGAGAGACGCGCTGAGCGAGAGACCGAGACACGCTGAGCGAGAGACCAAGTGAGCGAAGACGCTGAGCGAGAGACCGAGAGACGCTGAGCGAGAGAGAGAGACGCTGAGCGAGAGAGAGAGACGCTAGCGTCAAGAGAGAGACGAGACGCTGAGCGAGAGAGCTGAGCGAGAGAAAACGCTGAGCGAGAGAGAGACGCTGAGCGAGCGAGAGAGACGAAAGCGAGAGAGACGCTGAGCGAGAGAGACGCTGAGCGAGAGAGACGCTGAGCGAAGAGAGAGCGAGAGACGCTGAGCGAGAGACAGAGACGCTGAGCGAGAGACAGAGACGCTGAGCGAGAGACAGAGAGACGCTGAGCGAGAGACAGAGAGACGCTGAGCGAGAGAGAGACGCTGAGCGAGACGAGACGCTGAGCGAGACCGAGACGCTGAGCGAGAGAGACGCTGAGCGAGAGACCGAGACGCTGAGCGAGAGAGACGCTGAGCGAGAGACCGAGACACGCTGAGCGAGAGACCGAGACACGCTGAGCGAGAGACCGAGAGACGCTGAGCGAGAGACCGAGACGCTGAGCGAGAGAGACGCTGAGCGAGAGAGAGAGACGCTGAGCGAGAGAGACGCTGAGCGAGAGAGAGAGAGACGCTGAGCGAGAGACGCTGAGCGAGAGAGAGCTGAGCGAGAGAGACGCTGAGCGAGAGAGAGAGAGACGCTGAGCGAGAGAAAGACGCTGAGCGAGAGACAGAGAGACGCTGAGCGAGAGAGAGAGAGACGCTGAGCGAGAGAGACGCTGAGCGAGACGCTGAGCGAGAGAGACGCTGAGAGAGACGCTGAGCGAGAGAGAGAGCGAGACGCTGAGCGAGAGAGAGCTGAGCGAGAGACGCTGAGCGAGAGACAGAGAGACGCTGAGCGAGAGACAGAGAGACGCTGAGCGAGAGAGAGAGACGCTGAGCGAGAGAGAGAGAGACGCTGAGCGAGAGAGAGAGAGAGACGCTGAGCGAGAGAGAGAGAGACGCTGAGCGAGAGACCGAGACGCTGAGCGCTGAGACGCTGAGTGAGAGAAAGACGCTGAGCGAGAGACCGAGAGACGCTGAGCGAGAGACCGAGAGACGCTGAGCGAGAGAGAGAGAGACGCTGAGCGAGAGAGACGCTGAGAGAGAGAAACGCTGAGAGAGAGAGACGCTGAGCGAGAGAGAGAGACGCTGAGCGAGAGACAGAGAGACGCTGAGCGAGAGAGACGCTGA
Organism: Oncorhynchus masou masou; assembly: GCF_036934945.1. NCBI lineage: Eukaryota > Metazoa > Chordata > Actinopteri > Salmoniformes > Salmonidae > Oncorhynchus > Oncorhynchus masou. The sequence continues at coordinate 38,938,460 of NC_088223.1, read as the reverse complement.
GACTGAGCGAGAGACGCTGAGCGAGAGAGAGAGACGCTGAGCGAGAGACAGAGACGCTGAGCGAGAGACAGAGAGACGCTGAGCGAGAGAGAGAGACGCTGAGCGAAGACAGAGACGCTGAGCGAGAGAGACGCTGAGCGAGAGACCGAGACGCTGAGCGAGAGACCGAGAGACGCTGAGCGAGAGACCGAGACGCTGAGCGAGAGACGAGACGCTGAGCGAGAGACCGAGACACGCTGAGCGAGAGACCGAGACACGCTGAGCGAGAGACCGAGAGACGCTGAGCGAGAGACCTGAGAGAGCGCTGAGCCGAGAGCGAGAGAGAGAGAGAGACGCTGAGCGAGAGAGAGAGACGCTGAGCGAGAGAGAGAGACGCTGAGCGAGAGAGAGAGACGCTGAGCGAGAGAGAGAGAGAGAGACGCTGAGCGAGAGAGAGAGAGAGAGACGCTGAGCGAGAGAGAGAGAGACGCTGAGCGAGAGACAGAGAGACGCTGAGCGAGAGAGAGAGAGACGCTGAGCGAGAGAGAGAGACGCTGAGCGAGAGAGAGAGAGAGACGCTGAGTGAGAGAGAGAGAGACGCTGAGCGAGAGAGAGAGACGCTGAGCGAGAGAGACGCTGAGAGAGACCGAGACGCTGAGCGAGAGAGAGACGCTGAGCGAGAGAGAGACGCTGAGCGAGTGACCGAGACGCTGAGCGAAGACCCGAAGACGCTGAGCGAGAGAGAGAGAGACGCTGAGCGAGAGACCGAGAGACGCTGAGCGAGAGACCGAGAGACGCTGAGCGAGAGACGAGAGACGCTGAGCGAGAGAGAGAGACGCTGAGCGAGAGACCGAGAGACGCTGAGCGAGAGAGAGAGAGACGCTGAGCGTCAGAGAGAGAGAGACGCTGAGCGTCAGAGAGAGAGAGACGCTGAGCGAGAGAGAGAGACGCTGAGCGAGAGAGAGAGAGACGCTGAGCGAGAGAGACGCTGAGCGAGAGAGACGCTGAGCGAGAGAGCTGAGAGAGAGACGCTGAGCGAGAGACCGAGACACGCTGAGCGAGAGACCGAGACACGCTGAGAGAGACCGAGACACGCTGAGCGAGAGACCGAGACACGAGAGAGACGCTGAGCGTGAGAGAGACGAGAGAGAGAGACGCTGAGCGAGAGAGAGAGACGCTGAGCGAGAGAGAGAGACGAGCGAGAGAGAGAGACGCTGAGCGAGAGAGAGAGACGCTGAGCGAGAGAGAGAGCGAGAGAGAGACGCTGAGCGAGAGAGAGACGCTGAGCGAGAGAGAGAGACGCTGAGCGAGAGAGACGCTGAGCGAGAGAGACGCTGAGCGAGAGAGAGAGCGAGAGAGACGCTGAGCGAGAGAGAGAGAGACGCTGAGCGAGAGAGACGCTGAGCGAGAGAGAGAGAGACGCTGAGCGAGAGAGACACTGAGCGAGAGAGAGAGACGCTGAGCGAGAGAGAGAGACGCTGTGCGAGAGAGAGAGACGCTGAGCGAGAGAGAGAGACGCTGAGCGAGAGAGAGAGAGAGACGCTGAGAGAGAGAGAGAGAGAGAGAGAGAGAGAGACGCTGAGTGAGAGAGAGAGAGACGCTGAGTGAGAGAGAGAGAGACGCTGAGTGAGAGAGAGAGAGACGCTGAGTGAGAGAGAGAGAGACGCTGAGTGAGAGAGAGAGAGAGAGAGACGCTGAGTGAGAGAGAGAGACGCTGAGAGAGAGAGAGCGAGAGAGAGCTGAGCGAGAGAGAGCTGAGCGAGAGACAGAGAGACGCTGAGCGAGAGAGAGAGAGACGCTGAGCGAGAGACAGAGACGCTGAGCGAGAGAGAGAGACGCTGAGCGAGAGAGAGAGAGAGACGCTGAGCGAGAGAGAGACGCTGAGCGAGAGAGAGAGAGACGCTGAGCGAGAGAGAGAGAGAGACGCTGAGCGAGAGAGAGAGAGACGCTGAGCGAGAGAGAGAGAGACGCTGAGCGAGAGAGAGACGCTGAGCGAGAGAGAGAGAGACGCTGAGCGAGATGCTGAAAGCTGAGAGAGAGAGAGACGCTGAGTGAGAGAGAGACGCTGAGTGAGAGAGAGAGAGAGACGCTGAGTGAGAGAGAAGGAGACGCTGAGAGAGAGAGAGAGACGCTGAGAGAGAGAGACGCTGAGTGAGAGAGAAGAGAGACGCTGAGTGAGAGAGAGAGAGAGAGAGAGAGACGCTGAGTGAGAGAGAGAGAGACGCTGAGTGGAGAGAGAGAGACGCTGAGTGAGAGAGAGAGAGACGCTGAGTGAGAGAGAGAGACGCTGAGTGAGAGAGAGAGACGCTGAGAGAGACGCTGAGAGAGAGACGCTGAGCTGAGAGAGAGAGAGAGAGATGCTGAGCGAGAGACCGAGACACGCTGAGCGAGAGACCGAGACACGCTGAGCGAGAGAGAGACGCTGAGCGAGAGACACGCTGAGCGAGAGAGAGAGACGCTGAGCGTCAGAGAGAGAGACGTAGAGAGAGAGACGCTGAGCGAGAGAGAGACGCTGAGCGAGAGAGACGCTGAACGAGAGAGAGACGCTGAGCGAGAGAGACTGAGCGAGAGAGAGAGAGACGCTGAGCGAGAGAGAGAGAGACGCTGAGCGAGAGAGAGAGAGACGCTGAGCGAGAGAGAGAGAGACGCTGAGCGAGAGAGAGAGAGACGCTGAGCGAGAGAGAGAGACGCTGAGCGAGAGAGAGAGAGACGCTGAGCGAGAGAGAGAGAGACGCTGAGCGAGAGAGAGAGAGACGCTGAGCGAGATGCTGAAAGAGAGAGAGAGAGAGACGCTGAGTGAGAGAGAGACGCTGAGTGAGAGAGAGAGAGACGCTGAGTGAGAGAGAGAGAGAGACGCTGAGTGAGAGAGAGAGAGACGCTGAGTGAGAGAGAGAGAGAGACGCTGAGTGAGAGAGAGAGACGCTGAGTGAGAGAGAGAGACGCTGAGTGAGAGAGAGAGAGACGCTGAGTGAGAGAGAGAGAGAGAGACGCTGAGTGAGAGAGAAAGAGAGACGCTGAGTGAGAGAGAGACGCTGAGTGAGAGAGCTGAGCTGAGAGAGAGAGAGACGCTGAGTGAGAGAGAGAGAGAGACGCTGAGTGAGAGAGAGAGAGACGCTGAGTGAGAGAGAGAGACGCTGAGTGAGAGAGAGAGAGACGCTGAGTGAGAGAGAGAGAGAGACGCTGAGAGAGACGCTGAGTGAGAGAGAGAGACACTGAGAGAGAGAGAGAGAGAGACGCTGAGTGAGAGAGAGAGAGACGCTGAGTGAGAGAGAGAGAGACGCTGAGTGAGAGAGAGAGACCCTGAGAGAGACGCTGAGTGAGAGAGAGAGACGCTGAGAGAGAGAGAGAGAGAGAGAGACGCTGAGCGAGAGACAGAGAGACGCTGAGCGAGAGACAGAGAGACGCTGAGCGAGAGAGAGAGAGACGCTGAGAGAGAGAGAGAGAGAGAGACGCTGAGCGAGAGACAGAGAGAGACGCTGAGCGAGAGAGAGAGAGACGCTGAGCGAGAGAGAGAGAGAGACGCTGAGCGAGAGAGAGAGAGACGCTGAGCGAGAGAGAGAGACGCTGAGCGAGAGAGAGAGAGACGCTGAGCGAGAGAGAGAGAGAGACGCTGAGCGAGAGAGAGAGAGAGACGCTGAGCGAGAGAGAGAGAGAGACGCTGAGCGACAGAGAGAGAGACGCTGAGCGAGATGCTGAAAGAGAGAGAGAGAGAGACGCTGAGTGAGAGAGAGAGACGCTGAGTGAGAGAGAGACGCTGAGTGAGAGAGAGAGAGACGCTGAGTGAGAGAGAGAGGGAGACGCTGAGTGAGAGAGAAGAGAGACGCTGAGTGAGAGAGAGAGAGAGACGCTGAGTGAGAGAGAAGAGAGACGCTGAGTGAGAGAGAGAGAGACGCTGAGTGAGAGAGAAGAGAGACGCTGAGTGAGAGAGAGAGAGACGCTGAGTGAGAGAGAGAGAGAGAGACGCTGAGTGAGAGAGAGAGACGCTGAGTGAGAGAGAGAGAGACGCTGAGTGAGAGAGAGAGAGACGCTGAGAGAGAGAGAGAGAGAGACGCTGAGAGAGAGAGAGAGAGAGACGCTGAGAGAGAGAGAGAGAGCTGAGAGAGAGAGAGACGCTGAGCGAGAGAGAGAGACGCTGAGTGAGAGAGAGAGAGACGCTGAGTGAGAGAGAGAGAGACGCTGAGTGAGAGAGAGAGAGAGAGACGCTGAGTGAGAGAGAGAGAGACGCTGAGTGAGAGAGAGAGAGAGAGACGCTGAGTGAGAGAGAGAGAGACGCTGAGTGAGAGAGAGAGAGACGCTGAGTGAGAGAGAGAGAGACGCTGAGTGAGAGAGAGAGACGCTGAGTGAGAGAGAGAGAGACGCTGAGTGAGAGAGAGAGAGAGACGCTGAGTGAGAGAGAGAGACGCTGAGTGAGAGAGAGACGCTGAGTGAGAGAGAGAGAGAGACGCTGAGTGAGAGAGAGAGAGAGACGCTGAGTGAGAGAGAGAGAGACGCTGAGTGAGAGAGAGAGAGAGAGACGCTGAGTGAGAGAGAGAGAGACGCTGAGTGAGAGAGAGAGAGAGAGAGACGCTGAGTGAGAGAGAGAGAGACGCTGAGTGAGAGAGAGAGAGACGCTGAGTGAGAGAGAGAGACGCTGAGTGAGAGAGAGAGAGACGCTGAGTGAGAGAGAGAGAGACGCTGAGTGAGAGAGAGAGAGACGCTGAGTGAGAGAGAGAGAGACGCTGAGTGAGAGAGAGAGAGAGACGACGCTGAGTGAGAGAGAGAGAGACGCTGAGTGAGAGAGAGAGAGACGCTGAGTGAGAGAGAGAGACGCTGAGAGAGAGAGAGAGACGCTGAGAGAGAGAGAGAGAGACGCTGAGAGAGAGAGAGAGAGAGAGAGAGACGCTGAGAGAGAGAGAGAGACGCTGAGCGAGAGAGAGAGAGACGCTGAGCGAGAGACAGAGAGACGCTGAGCGAGAGACAGAGAGACGCTGAGCGAGAGACAGAGAGACGCTGAGCGAGAGGCAGAGAGACGCTGAGCGAGAGACAGAGAGACGCTGAGCGAGACGCTGAAAGAGAGAGAGAGACGCTGAAAGAGAGAGAGAGACGCTGAAAGAGAGAGAGAGAGACGCTGAAAGAGAGAGAGAGACGCTGAAAGAGAGAGACGCTGAGCGAGAGAGAGAGAGAGAGAGACGCTGAGCGAGTGAGAGAGAGAGAGACGCTGAGCGAGTGAGAGAGACGCTGAGCGAGAGAGAGAGAGAGACGCTGAGCGAGAGAGAGAGAGAGAGAGACGCTGAGCGAGAGAGAGAGAGAGAGACGCTGAGTGAGTGAGAGAGAGAGACGCTGAGTGAGAGAGAGAGCGAGAGACGCTGAGTGAGTGAGAGAGAGAGAGAGACGCTGAGTGAGAGAGAGAGACGCTGAGTGAGAGTGAGAGAGAGAGAGAGAGACGCTGAGTGAGAGAGAGAGAGAGACGCTGATTGAGAGAGGGAGAGAGAGAGAGAGAGAGACGCTGAGTGAGAGAGAGAGAAAAAGAATACTGAGGACAAAGTGTTACTGGTTTACTGAGAAGAGTCCCTCAGGGCTGACTGGCTTGGATTTTCCTGGTAGAATATGAGTGGTTGTGACTGTATGGACTTAATGCCTGTTCCAAGAATGGTGTATTATTTGTGGGTGTTTTACAGGGAGTTAGCAGCTAGCAGTACAGACGTAGAGAGAGAGGCTAGCAGTGCAGACATAGAGAGAGAGGCTCGCAGTCGAGACAGAGAGAGAGAGAGTTTAGCAGTCGAGGAAGAGAGAGAGAGAGAGAGGCTAGCAGTCAAGACAGAGAGAGGCTAGCAGTACAGATGTAGAGAGAAAGGCTAGCAGTACAGACATAGAGAGAGGCTCGCGGTCGAGACAGGGAGAGAGAGAGAGTTTAGCAGTCGAGGCAGAGAGAGAGAGAGAGTGAGAGGCTAGCAGTCGAGGCAGAGAGAGAGAGGCTAGCAGTAAAGACGGAGCAAGAGGGGCGCAGTACAGACACACACAGAGAGGCTAGCAGTACAGACACACACACAGAGAGAGAGAGAGGCTAGCAGTACAGACACAGAGAGAGAGAGAGAGAGAGAGAGAGGCTGAGCGAGAGAGAGAGAGAGGCTGAGCGAGAGCGAGAGAGGCTGAGCGAGAGAGAGAGAGAGGCTGAGCGAGAGAGAGAGAGAGGCTGAGCGAGAGAGAGAGAGACGCTGAGCGAGACGCTGAAAGAGGGAGAGAGAGACGCTGAAAGAGAGAGAGAGAGAGAGAGAGAGACGCTGAAAGAGAGAGAGAGAGAGACGCTGAGTGAGAGAGAGAGAGAGACGCTGAGTGAGAGAGAGAGAGAGACGCTGAGTGAGAGAGAGAGAGAGACGCTGAGTGAGAGAGAGAGAGAGACGCGCAGAGAGAGACGCGCAGAGAGAGACGCGCAGAGAGAGACGCGCAGAGAGAGACGCGCAGAGAGAGACGCGCAGAGCGAGAGACGCTGAGCGAGAGACGCTGAGCGAGAGACGCTGAGCGAGAGACGCTGAGCGAGAGACGCTGAGCGAGAGACGCTGAGCGAGAGACGCTGAGCGAGAGACGCTGAGCGAGAGACGCTGAGCGAGAGACGCTGAGCGAGAGACGCTGAGCGAGAGAGAGAGACGCTGAGCGAGAGAGAGAGACGCTGAGCGAGAGAGAGAGACGCTGAGCGAGAGAGAGAGAGACGCTGAGCGAGAGAGAGAGACGCTGAGCGAGAGAGAGAGAGACGCTGAGCGAGAGAGAGAGAGACGCTGAGCGAGAGAGAGAGAGACGCTGAGCGAGAGAGGGAGAGACGCTGAGCGAGACACTGAAAGAGAGAGAGAGAGAGAGACGCTGAAAGAGAGAGAGAGAGAGACGCTGAGTGAGAGAGAGAGACGCTGAGTGAGAGAGAGAGACGCTGAGTGAGAGAGAGAGACGCTGAGTGAGAGAGAGAGACGCTGAGTGAGTGAGAGAGAGAGACGCTGAGTGAGAGAGAGAGAGAGACGCTGAGAGAGAGAGAGAGACGCTGAGTGAGAGAGAGAGAGACGCTGAGTGAGAGAGAGAGAGACGCTGAGTGAGAGAGAGAGAGACGCTGAGTGAGAGAGAGACGCTGAGTGAGAGAGTGTGAGAGAGAGACGCTGAGTGAGAGAGAGTGTGAGAGAGAGAGACGCTGAGTGAGAGAGAGAGAGAGAGACGCTGAGTGAGAGAGAGAGAGAGACGCTGAGTGAGAGAGAGAGAGAGAGAGAGACGCTGAGTGAGAGAGAGAGAGAGACGCTGAGTGAGAGAGACGCTGAGTGAGAGAGAGAGAGAGAGAGAGAGAGACGCTGAGTGAGAGAGAGAGAGAGAGAAATGTCAAATGTCAAATTGGCTTTTTACCAAATTACCGTACAACAGACCATGTATTCACCCTGCACACCCTAATTGACAACCAAACAAACCAAAACAAAGGCAAAGTCTTCTCATGCTTTGTTGATTTCAAAAAAGCCTTCGACTCAATTTGGCATGAGGGTCTGCTATACAAACTGTTGGAAAGTGGTGTTGGGGGTAAAACATACGACATCATAAAATCCATGTACACAAACAACAAGTGTGCGGTTAAAATTGGCAAAAAACACACACATTTCTTCACACAGGGTCGTGGGTTAGACAGGGATGCAGCTTAAGCCCCACCCTCTTCAACATATATATCAACGAACTGGCGAGGGAGACTAGAAAAGTCTGCAGCACCCGGCCTCACCCTACTAGAATCTGAAGTCAAATGTCTGCTGTTTGCTGATGATCTGGTGCTTCTGTCACCAACCATGGAGGGCCTACAGCAGCACCTAGATCTTATGCACAGATTCTGTCAGACCTGGGCCCTGACAGTAAATCTCAGTAAGACCAAAATAATGGTGTTCCAAAAAAGGTCCAGTCACCAGGACCACAAATACAAATTCCATCTAGACACTGTTGCCCTAGAGCACACAAAAAACTATACATACCTTGGCCTAAACATCAGCGCCACAGGTAACTTCCACAAAGCTGTGAACGATCTGAGAGACAAGGCAAGAAGGGCATTCTATGCCATCAAAAGGAACATAAATTTCAACATACCAATTAGGATTTGGCTAAAAATACTTGAATCAGTCATAGAGCCCATTGCTCTTTATGGTTGTGAGGTCTGGGGTCCGCCACCAACCAAGACTTCACAAAATGGGACAAACACCAAATTGAGACTCTGCACGCAGAATTCTGCAAAAATATCCTCAGTGTACAACGTAGAACACCAAATAATGCATGCAGAGCAGAATTAGGCCGATACCCACTAATTATCAAAATCCAGAAAAGAGCAGTTAAATTCTATAACCACCTAAAAGGAAGCGATTCCCAAACCTTCCACAACAAAGCCATCACCTACAGAGAGATGAACCTGGAGAAGAGTCCCTAAGCAAGCTGGTCCTGGGGCTCTGTTCACAAACACACCCTACAGAGCCCCATGACAGCAGCACAATTAGACCCAACCAAATCATGAGAAAACAAAAAGATAATTACTTGACACACTGGAAAGAATTAACAAAAAAACAGAGCAAACTAGAATGCTATTTGGCCCTACACAGAGAGTACACAGCGGCAGAATACCTGACCACTGTGACTGACCCAAAATTAAGGAAAGCTTTGACTATGTACAGACTCAGCGAGCATAGCCTTGCTATTGAGAAAGGCCGACGTAGGCAGACATGGCTCTCAAGAGAAGACAGGCTATGTGCTCACTGCCCACAAAATGAGGTGGAAACTGAGCTGCACTTCCTAACCTCCTGCCCAATGTATGACCATATTAGAGAGACATATTTCCCTCAGATTACACAGATCCACAAAGAATTCGAAAACAAATCCAATTTTGAAAAACTCCCATATCTACTGGGTGAAATTCCACAGTGTGCCATCAGAGCAGCAAGATTTGTGACCTGTTGCCACGAGAAAAGGGCAACCAGTGAAGAACACGCACCATTGTAAATACAACACATATCTATGCTTATTTATTTTATCTTGTGTCCTTTACCATTTGCACATTGTAAAAACACTGTATATATATATATAATATGACATTTGTAATGTCTTTATTGTTTTGAAACTTCTGTATGTGTGATGTCTACTGTTAATTTTTATTGTTTATTTCACTTTATATATTATATACCTTACTTGCTTTGGCAATGTTAACACATGTTTCCCATGCCAATAAAGCCCCTTGAATTGAATTGAATTGAATTGAATTGAATTGAATTGAATTGAATTGAATTGAGAGAGAGAGAGAGACGCTGAGTGAGAGAGAGAGAAAAAGAATACTGAGGACAAAGTGTTACTGGTTTACTGAGAAGAGTCCTCAGGGCTGACTGGCTTGGATTTTCCTGGTAGAATATGAGTGGTTGTGACTGTATGGACTTAATGCCTGTTCCAAGAATGGTGTATTATTTGTGGGTGTTTTACAGGGAGTTAGCAGCTAGCAGTACAGACGTAGAGAGAGAGGCTAGCAGTGCAGACATAGAGAGAGAGGCTCGCAGTCGAGACAGAGAGAGAGAGAGAGTTTAGCAGTCGAGGCAGAGAGAGAGGCTAGCAGTCGAGGCAGAGAGTGCTAGCCTCTCTCTAGCAGTACAGACATAGAGAGAAAGGCTAGCAGTACAGACATAGAGAGAGAGGCTAGCAGTACAGACATAGAGAGAGAGGCTCGCAGTCGAGACAGAGAGAGAGAGAGAGTTTAGCAGTCGAGGCAGAGAGAGAGAGAGGCTAGCAGTCGAGGCAGAGAGAGAGGCTAGCAGTACAGATGTAGAGAGAGAGGCTAGCAGTACAGACGTAGAGAGAGGTTAGCAGTACAGACGGAGCGAGAGAGGGGCGCAGTACAGACACACAGAGAGGCGAGCAGTACAGACACACACAGAGAGAGAGGCTAGCAGTACAGACACACACACAGAGAGAGAGAGAGAGAGAGACGCTGAGAGAGAGAGAGAGAGACGCTGAGAGAGAGAGAGAGAGACGCTGAGAGAGAGAGAGAGAGAGAGACGCTGAGCGAGAGACAGAGAGACGCTGAGCGAGAGACAGAGAGACGCTGAGCGAGAGACAGAGAGACGCTGAGCGAGAGACAGAGAGACGCTGAGCGAGAGGCAGAGAGACGCTGAGCGAGAGACAGAGAGACGCTGAGCGAGACGCTGAAAGAGAGAGAGAGACGCTGAAAGAGAGAGAGAGACGCTGAAAGAGAGAGAGAGAGACGCTGAAAGAAGAGAGAGAGAGACGCTGAAGAGAGAGAGAGACGCTGAAAGAGAGACGCTGAGTGAGAGAGAGAGAGAGAGACGCTGAGCGAGTGAGAGAGAGAGAGACGCTGAGCGAGTGAGAGAGAGAGACGCTGAGCGAGAGAGAGAGAGAGACGCTGAGCGAGAGAGAGAGAGAGACGCTGAGCGAGAGAGAGAGAGACGCTGAGTGAGTGAGAGAGAGAGAGACGCTGAGTGAGTGAGAGAGAGAGACGCTGAGTGAGAGAGAGAGCGAGAGACGCTGAGTGAGAGAGAGAGAGAGACGCTGAGTGAGAGAGAGAGACGCTGAGTGAGAGTGAGAGAGAGAGAGAGAGAGAGACGCTGAGTGAGAGAGAGAGAGAGACGCTGATTGAGAGGGAGAGAGAGAGAGAGAGAGAGAGAGAGACGCTGAGTGAGAGAGAGAGAAAAAGAATACTGAGGACAAAGTGTTACTGGTTTACTGAGAAGAGTCCCTCAGGGCTGACTGGCTTGGATTTTCCTGGTAGAATATGAGTGGTTGTGACTGTATGGACTTAATGCCTGTTCCAAGAATGGTGTATTATTTGTGGGTGTTTTACAGGGAGTTAGCAGCTAGCAGTACAGACGTAGAGAGAGAGGCTAGCAGTGCAGACATAGAGAGAGAGGCTCGCAGTCGAGACAGAGAGAGAGAGAGAGTTTAGCAGTCGAGGCAGAGAGAGAGGCTAGCAGTCGAGGCAGAGAGTGCTAGCCTCTCTCTCTAGCAGTACAGACATAGAGAGAAAGGCTAGCAGTACAGACATAGAGAGAGAGGCTAGCAGTACAGACATAGAGAGAGAGGCTCGCAGTCGAGACAGAGAGAGAGAGAGAGTTTAGCAGTCGAGGCAGAGAGAGAGAGAGGCTAGCAGTCGAGGCAGAGAGAGAGGCTAGCAGTACAGATGTAGAGAGAGAGGCTAGCAGTACAGACGTAGAGAGAGGTTAGCAGTACAGACGGAGCGAGAGAGGGGCGCAGTACAGACACACAGAGAGGCGAGCAGTACAGACACACACAGAGAGAGAGGCTAGCAGTACAGACACACACACAGAGAGAGAGAGAGAGAGAGAGAGAGAGAGAGAGAGAGAGAGAGAGAGAGGGAGAGAGAGAGAGACTAGCAGTACAGACACACAGAGAGAGAGGCTAGCAGTACAGACACACAGAGAGAGAGGCTAGCAGTACAGACACACAGAGAGAGAGGCTAGCAGTACAGACAGAGAGAGAGATGCAGTACAGACAGAGAGAGACTAGCAGTACAGACAGAGGCTAACCGAACAGACAGACCGAGAGAGAGAGGCTTGCAGTCGAGACAGAGAGAGGCTAGCAGTACAAACAGAGAGAGAGAGAGAGGCTCGCAGTCGAGACAGAGAGAGAGCGGCTAGCAGTCGAGGCAGAGAGAGAGAGAGGCTAGCAGTACCGACAGAGAGAGAGAGAGAGAGGCTAGCAGTCAAGACAGACAGAGAGAGAAAGGCTAGCAGTCAAGAGAGAGAGAGAGGCTCACAGTCGAGACAGAGAGAGAGAGAGGCTCGCAGTCGAGACACAGAGAGAGAGAGAGAGAGAGAGGCTCGCAGTCGAGACAGAGGGAGGCTAGCAGTACAAACAGAGAGAGAGAGAGATGCTCGCAGTCGAGGCAGAGAGAGAGAGCGGCTAGCAGTTGAGGCAGAGAGAGAGAGAGGCTAGCAGTACAGACAGAGAGAGAGAGAGAGGCTAGCAGTCGAGGCAGAGAGAGAGAGGCTAGCAGTCAAGACACACAGAGAGGCTAGCAGTACAGACACACAGAGAGAGAGGCTAGCAGTACAGACACAGAGAGAGAGAGGCTAGCAGTACAGACAGAGAGAGAGACGCAGTACAGACAGAGAGAGACTAGCAGTACAGACAGAGAGAGGCTAACCGAACAGACAGACCGAGAGAGAGAGGCTTGCAGTCGAGACAGAGAGAGAGAGGCTAGCAGTACAAACAGAGAGAGAAAGAGAGGCTCGCAGTCGAGGCAGAGAGAGAGCGGCTAGCAGTCAAGGCAGAGAGAGAGAGCGGCTAGCAGTCGAGGCAGAGAGAGAGAGAGGCTAGCAGTACAGACAGAGAGAGAGAGAGAAAGGCTAGCAGTCGAGGCAGAGAGAGAGAGGCTAGCAGTCAAGACAGACAGAGAGAGAGGCTCGCAGTCGAGACAGAGAGAGAGAAAGGCTACAGAGGCTAGCAGTCGAGGCAGAGAGAGAGAGGCTAGCAGTCAAGACAGACAGAGAGAGAGGCTCGCAGTCGAGACAGAGAGAAAGGCTACAGAGGCTAGCAGTCGAGGCAGAGAGAGAGAGGCTAGCAGTCAAGACAGACAGAGAGGCTCGCAGTCGAGACAGAGAGAGAGAAAGGCTAGCAGTCGAGAGAGAGAGAGAGAGAGAGAGGCTCGCAGTCGAGACAGAGAGAGAGAGAGAGAGGCTCGCAGTCGAGACAGAGAGAGAGAGAGAGAGAGAGAGGCTCGCAGTCGAGACAGAGAGAGAGAGGCTAGCAGTCAAGACCGACAGAGAGAGAAAGGCTAGCAGTCAAGACAGACAGAGAGAGAAAGGCTAGCAGTCAAGAGAGAGAGAGAGGCTCGCAGTCGAGAGAGAGAGAGGCTCGCAGTCGAGACAGAGAGAGAGAGGCTCGCAGTCGAGACAGAGAGAGAGAGGCTCGCAGTCGAGACAGAGAGAGAGAGAGAGGCTCGCAGTCGAGAGAGAGAGAGAGAGAGAGGCTCGCAGTCGAGACAGAGAGAGAGAGGCTCGCAGTCGAGACAGAGAGAGAGGAGAGAGGTCGCAGTCGAGACAGAGAGAGAAAACAGAGAGAGACAGAGAGACAAACAGAGACAAACAGAGAGACAAACAGAGAGAGAAAACACTAAACAAACAACAACACGAAGAATTATCTATCCAAAATGGAGATGTATGGGTAAACCACTTCTCCAATCTTTTTGGCTCTATAACAAAGAATAAAGAGCAAAAACATATACATGATCAAATACAGATCTTAGAATCAACTATTAAAGACTACCAGAACCCACTGGATTCTCCAATAACATTGAATGAGTTACAGGACAAAATAAAAACCCTCCAACCCAAAAAGGCCTGTGGTGTTGATGGTATCCTCAATGAAATGATCAAATATACAGACAACAAATTCCAATTGGCTATACTAAAACTCTTTAACATCATCCTTAGCTCTGGCATCTTCCCCAATATTTGGAACCAAGGACTGATCACCCCAATCCACAAAAATGGAGACAAATTTGACCCCAATAACTACCGTGGAATATGCGTCAACAGTAACCTTGGGAAAATCCTCTGCATTATCATTAACAGCAGACTCGTACACTTCCTCAATGAAAACAATGTACTGAGCAAATGTCAAATTGGCTTTTTACCAAATTACCGTACAACAGACCATGTATTCACCCTGCACACCCTAATTGACAACCAAACAAACCAAAACAAAGGCAAAGTCTTCTCATGCTTTGTTGATTTCAAAAAGCCTTCGACTCAATTTGGCATGAGGGTCTGCTATACAAACTGTTGGAAAGTGGTGTTGGGGGTAAAACATACGACATCATAAAATCCATGTACACAAACAACAAGTGTGCGGTTAAAATTGGCAAAAAACACACACATTTCTTCACACAGGGTCGTGGGTTAGACAGGGATGCAGCTTAAGCCCCACCCTCTTCAACATATATATCAACGAACTGGCGCGGGCACTAGAAAAGTCTGCAGCACCCGGCCTCACCCTACTAGAATCTGAAGTCAAATGTCTGCTGTTTGCTGATGATCTGGTGCTTCTGTCACCAACCAAGGAGGGCCTACAGCAGCACCTAGATCTTATGCACAGATTCTGTCAGACCTGGGCCCTGACAGTAAATCTCAGTAAGACCAAAATAATGGTGTTCCAAAAAGGTCCAGTCACCAGGACCACAAATACAAATTCCATCTAGACACTGTTGCCCTAGAGCACACAAAAACTATACATACCTTGGCCTAAACATCAGCGCCACAGGTAACTTCCACAAAGCTGTGAACGATCTGAGAGACAAGGCAAGAAGGGCATTCTATGCCATCAAAAGGAACATAAATTTCAACATACCAATTAGGATTTGGCTAAAAATACTTGAATCAGTCATAGAGCCCATTGCTCTTTATGGTTGTGAGGTCTGGGGTCCGCTCACCAACCAAGACTTCACAAAATGGGACAAACACCAAATTGAGACTCTGCACGCAGAATTCTGCAAAAATATCCTCAGTGTACAACGTAGAACACCAAATAATGCATGCAGAGCAGAATTAGGCCGATACCCACTAATTATCAAAATCCAGAAAAGAGCAGTTAAATTCTATAACCACCTAAAAGGAAGCGATTCCCAAACCTTCCACAACAAAGCCATCACCTACAGAGAGATGAACCTGGAGAAGAGTCCCCTAAGCAAGCTGGTCCTGGGACTCTGTTCACAAACACACCCTACAGAGCCCCATGACAGCAGCACAATTAGACCCAACCAAATCATGAGAAAACAAAAAGATATTTACTTGACACACTGGAAAGAATTAACAAAAAACAGAGCAAACTAGAATGCTATTTGGCCCTACACAGAGAGTACACAGCGGCAGAATACCTGACCACTGTGACTGACCCAAAATTAAGGAAAGCTTTGACTATGTACAGACTCAGCGAGCATAGCCTTGCTATTGAGAAAGGCCGACGTAGGCAGACATGGCTCTCAAGAGAAGACAGGCTATGTGCTCACTGCCCACAAAATGAGGTGGAAACTGAGCTGCACTTCCTAACCTCCTGCCCAATGTATGACCATATTAGAGAGACATATTTCCCCCAGATTACACAGATCCACAAAGAATTCGAAAACAAATCCAATTTTGAAAACTCCCATATCTACTGGGTGAAATTCCACAGTGTGCCATCAGAGCAGCAAGATTTGTGACCTGTTGCCACGAGAAAAGGGCAACCAGTGAAGAACACGCACCATTGTAAATACAACACATATCTATGCTTATTTATTTTATCTTGTGTCCTTTACCATTTGCACATTGTAAAAACACTGTATATATATATATATATATATAATATGACATTTGTAATGTCTTTATTGTTTTGAAACTTCTGTATGTGTGATGTCTACTGTTAATTTTTATTGTTTATTTCACTTTATATATTATATACCTTACTTGCTTTGGCAATGTTAACACATGTTTCCCATGCCAATAAAGCCCCTTGAATTGAATTGAATTGAATTGAGAGAGAGAGAGGCTCGCAGTCGAGACAGAGAGAGAGAGAGGCTCGGTCGAGACAGAGAGAGGCTCGCAGTCGAGACAGAGAGAGGCTCGCAGTCGAGAGAGAGAGAGAGAGGCTCGCAGTCGAGACAGAGAGAGAGAGAGGCTCGCAGTAGAGAGAGAGAGAGAGAGATTTCGCAGTCGAGACAGAGAGAGAGGCTCGCAGTCGAGAGAGAGAGAGAGAGAGGCTCGCAGTCGAGACAGAGAGAGAGAGAGAGGCTCGCAGTCGAGACAGAGAGAGAGAGAGAGGCTCGCAGTCGAGACAGAGAGAGAGAGGCTAGCAGTACAAACAGAGAGAGAGAGAGGCTCGCAGTCGAGACAGAGAGAGAGAGAGGCTCGCAGTCGAGACAGAGAGAGAGAGAGAGAGAGAGAGAGGCTCGCAGTCGAGACAGAGAGAGAGAGAGAGAGAGGCTCGCAGTCAGACAGAGAGAGAGAGAGAGGAGGCTCGCAGTCGAGACAGAGATAGAGAGGTTAGCAGTACAGACAGGGAGAGAGAGAGAGCCTAGCAGTCGAGACAGAGCGAGAGAGGAGGCTAAAAGTCAAGACAGAGCGAGAGAGAGGCTCGCAGTCGAGTCAGAGAGAGGCTTGCAGTCGAGATAGAGATAGAGGCTAGCAGTACAGACGGAGTGAGAGAGAGAGGTTAGCAGTACAGAGAGAGAGAGAGGCTAGCAGTCAAGACAGAGCGAGAGAGAGGCTCGCAGTCAGAGCCAGAGAGAGGCTCGCAGTCGAGACAGAGAGAGGCTCGCAGTCGAGACAGAGAGAGGCTCGCAGTCGAGAGAGAGAAATTTTGGCTCGCAGTCGAGACAGAGAGAGAGAGAGGCTCGCAGTCGAGAGAGAGAGAGAGAGAGAGAGAGAACCCAGAGAGCTCGCAGTCGAGACAGAGAGAGAGGCTCGCAGTCGAGAGAGAGAGAGAGAGAGGCTCGCAGTCGAGACAGAGAGAGAGAGAGAGAGGCTCGCAGTCGAGACAGAGAGAGAGAGAGAGAGAGGCTCGCAGTCGAGACAGAGAGAGAGAGAGGCTCGCAGTCGAGACAGAGAGAGAGAGGCTAGCAGTACAAACAGAGAGAGAGAGAGGCTCGCAGTCGAGACAGAGAGAGAGAGAGGCTCGCAGTCGAGACAGAGAGAGAGAGAGAGGCTCGCAGTCGAGACAGAGAGAGAGAGAGGCTCGCAGTCGAGACAGAGAGAGAGAGAGGCTCGCAGTCGAGACAGAGAGAGAGAGGTTAGCAGTACAGACAGGGAGAGAGAGAGAGCCTAGCAGTCGAGACAGAGCGAGAGAGAGGCTAGCAGTCAAGACAGAGCGAGAGAGAGGCTAGCAGTCAAGACAGAGCGAGAGAGAGGCTAGCAGTCAAGACAGAGCGAGAGAGAGGCTCGCAGTCGAGTCAGAGAGAGGCTTGCAGTCGAGATAGAGATAGAGGCTAGCAGTACAGACGGAGTGAGAGAGAGAGGTTAGCAGTACAGAGAGAGAGAGAGGCTAGCAGTCAAGACAGAGCGAGAGAGAGGCTAGCAGTCAGAGCCAGAGAGAGGCTAGCAGTCAAGACAGAGCGAGAGAGAGGCTCGCAGTCGAGTCAGAGAGAGGCTTGCAGTCGAGATAGAGATAGAGGCTAGCAGTACAGACGGAGTGAGAGAGAGGCTAGCAGTCAAGACAGAGCGAGAGAGAGAGAGACTAGCAGTACAGACACACAGAGAGAGAGAGACTAGCAGTACAGACAGAGAGAGAGAGAGACTAGCAGTACAGACAGAGAGAGAGAGAGAGAGAGAGAGAGAGAGAGAGACTAGCAGTACAGACAGAGAGAGAGAGACTAGCAGTACAGACAGAGAGAGAGAGAGAGTGAGAGATAGCAGTACAGACAGAGAGAGAGAGACTAGCAGTACAGAGAGAGAGAGAGAGACTAGCAGTACAGACAGAGAGAGAGAGAGAGACTAGCAGTACAGACAGAGAGAGAGAGACTAGCAGTACAGACAGAGAGAGAGAGAGAGAGACTAGCAGTACAGACAGAGAGAGAGACTAGCAGTACAGACAGAGAGAGAGAGAGAGAGACTAGCAGTACAGACAGAGAGAGAGACTAGCAGTACAGACAGAGAGAGAGACTAGCAGTACAGACAGAGAGAGAGACTAGCAGTACAGACAGAGAGAGACTAGCAGTACAGACAGAGAGAGAGAGAGAGACTAGCAGTACAGACAGAGAGAGAGAGAGGCTAGCAGTACAGACAGAGAGAGAGAGGCTAGCAGTAGAGACACAGAGAGAGAGAATAGCAGTACATACAGGGAGAGAGGCTAGCAGTACATACAGGGAGAGAGGCTAGCAGTACAGACAGAGAGAGAGAGCGGCTAGCAGTACAGACAGAGAGAGAGCGGCTAGCAGTACAGACAGAGAGAGAGCGGCTCGCAGTCGAGACAGAGAGAGAGGCTCGCAGTCGAGACAGAGAGAGAGAGGTTAGCAGTACAGACAGGGAGACAGAGAGAGAGGCTCGCAGTCGAGGCAGCGAGAGAGAGAGAGAGGCTAGCAGTCGAGACAGAGAGAGAGAGGCTGGCAGTACAGACAGAGAGAAGGAGGCTGGCAGTACAGACAGAGGGAGAGAGGGTAGCAGTAGAGCGAGAGAGAGCGAGGCTAGCAGTAGAGAGCGAGAGAGCGAGGCTAGCAGTAGAGAGCGAGAGAGAGAGGCTAGCTGTAGAGAGAGAGACAGAGAGGCTAGCTGTACAGACAGAGAGGCTAGCTGTACAGAGAGAGAGAGAGGCTAGCAGTCAAGACAGCGAGAGAGGGGCTAGCAGTACAGACAGAGAGCGAGAGGCTCGCAGTCAAGTCAGAGAGAGAGAGAGAGGCTAGCAGTACAGACACACAGAGAGAGAGAGAGAGAGAGAGGCTAGCAGTACAGACAGAGAGAGGCTAACAGAACAGACAGACCGAGAGAGATAGGCTTGCAGTCGAGACAGAGAGAGAGAGAGAGAGAGGCGAGCAGTAGAGAGGGAGTGGGAGGGTGAGAGGGAGTGAGAGAGGGAGTGAGTGAGAGGCAGTACAGACACACACAGAGAGAGAGAGGGGCGCAGTACAGACACACACAGACACAGAGAGAAAGAGGGGCGCAGTACAGACACACACAGAGACAGAGAGAGAGAGACGCAGTACAGACACACAAACAGAGAGAGAGGCTAGCAGTACAGACAGAGAGAGGGAGAGAGAGAGAGGCTTGCAGTCGAGAGAGAGAGAGCGAGAGAGTATAGCAGTACAGACAGAGGCTAACAGAACAGACAGACCGAGAGAGAGAGGCTTGCAGTCGAGACAGAGAGAGAGTGAGGGAGAGGCTAGCAGTAGAGACAGAGAGGGAGAGAGAGAGGCTAGCAGTAGAGACACAGAGAGAGAGAGAGAATAGCAGTACAGACAGGGAGAGAGGCTAGCAGTCAAGACAGAGAGAGAGTTTAGCAGTCGAGACAGAGAGAGAGAGCGGCTAGCAGTCGAGGCAGAGAGAGAGAGAGGCTCGCAGTCGAGACGGAGAGAGAGAGAGGCTCGCAGTCGAGACAGAGAGAGAGAGAGTTTAGCAATCGAGGCAGAGAGAGAGAGAGGCTAGCAGTCGAGGAAGAGCGAGAGAGAGAGAGGCTAGCAGTACAGACAGAGAGAGAGAGAGAGTCGAGACAGAGAGGCTCGCAGTCGAGGCAGAGAGAGGCTCGCAGTCGAGGCAGAGAGAGGCTCGCAGTCGAGGCAGAGAGAGGCTCGCAGTCGAGGCAGAGAGAGGCTCGCAATCGAGGCAGAGAGAGGCTCGCAGTCGAGGCAGAGAGAGAGAGGCTCGCAGTCGAGGCAGAGAGAGAGGCTCGCAGTAGAGAGAGAGAGAGAGAGAGGCTAGCAGTACAGAGAGAGAGAGAGAGAGAGAGGCTAGCAGTACAGACAGAGAGGCTAGCAGAACAGACAGAGCGAGAGAGAGAGGCTAGCAGTAGAGAGAGAGAGAGAGGCTCGCAGTAGAGAGAGAGAGAGAGGCTCGCAGTAGAGAGAGAGAGAGAGAGGCTCGCAGTTGAGAGAGAGAGAGAGAGGCTAGCAGTAGAGAGAGAGAGAGAGGCTAGCAGTACAGACAGAGAGAGAGGCTAGCTGTACAGAGAGAGAGAGAGAGAGAGGCTAGCAGTACAGACAGAGAGGCTAGCAGAACAGACAGAGAGAGAGAGAGGCTAGCAGTAGAGAGAGACTAGCAGTAGAGAGAGAGAGGCTAGCAGTAGAGAGAGAGAGGCTAGCAGTAGAGAGAGAGAGGCTAGCAGTAGAGAGAGAGAGGCTAGCAGTAGAGACAGAGAGGCGAGCAGTAGAGACAGAGAGAGGCGAGCAGTAGAGACAGAGAGAGGCGAGCAGTAGAGACAGAGAGAGGCGAGCAGTAGAGACAGAGAGAGGCGAGCAGTAGAGACAGAGAGAGGCGAGCAGTAGAGACAGAGAGAGGCGAGCAGTAGAGACAGAGAGAGGCGAGCAGTAGAGACAGAGAGAGGCGAGCAGTAGAGACAGAGAGAGGCGAG
This sequence comes from Oncorhynchus masou masou, assembly GCF_036934945.1. NCBI lineage: Eukaryota > Metazoa > Chordata > Actinopteri > Salmoniformes > Salmonidae > Oncorhynchus > Oncorhynchus masou. The sequence goes on along the minus strand of NC_088223.1, from coordinate 38,918,456 downwards.
CAGTAGAGACAGAGAGAGGCGAGCAGTAGAGACAGAGAGAGGCGAGCAGTAGAGACAGAGAGAGGCGAGCAGTAGAGACAGAGAGAGGCGAGCAGTAGAGACAGAGAGAGGCGAGCAGTAGAGACAGAGAGAGGCGAGCAGTAGAGACAGAGAGAGGCGAGCAGTAGAGACAGAGAGAGGCGAGCAGTAGAGACAGAGAGAGGCGAGCAGTAGAGACAGAGAGGCGAGCAGTAGAGACAGAGAGGCGAGCAGTAGAGACAGAGAGGCGAGCAGTAGAGACAGAGAGGCGAGCAGTAGAGAGAGAGAGGCGAGCAGTAGAGAGAGAGAGGCGAGCAGTAGAGAGAGAGAGGCGAGCAGTAGAGAGAGAGGCGAGCAGTAGAGACAGAGAGGCGAGCAGTAGAGACAGAGAGGCGAGCAGTAGAGACAGAGAGGCGAGCAGTAGAGACAGAGAGGAGAGCAGTAGAGACAGAGAGGCGAGCAGTAGAGACAGAGAGAGGCGAGCAGTAGAGACAGAGAGAGCGAGCAGTAGAGACAGAGAGGCGAGCAGTAGAGACAGAGAGGCGAGCAGTAGAGACAGAGAGGCGAGCAGTAGAGACAGAGAGAGGCGAGCAGTAGAGACAGAGAGAGGCGAGCAGTAGAGACAGAGAGAGGCGAGCAGTAGAGACAGAGAGAGGCGAGCAGTAGAGACAGAGAGAGGCGAGCAGTAGAGAGAGAGAGGCGAGCAGTAGAGAGCGAGAGGCGAGCAGTACAGACAGACAGAGAGAGAGACAGAGAGGCGAGCAGTACAGACAGACAGAGAGAGAGTGAGAGAGGCTATCAGTAGAGACAGGTAGGGAGAGAGAGGCTAGCAGTACAGACAGAGAGACAGAGAGGCTAGCAGTACAGACAGAGAGACAGAGAGGCTAGCAGTACAGACAGAGAGACAGAGAAGCTAGCAGTACAGACAGAGAGACAGAGAGGCTATCAGTAGAGACAGGTAGGGAGAGAGAGGCTCGCAGTCGAGTCAGAGAGAGAAGGAACAGCATCGTGATAGAGCGAGAGCTCTCTCCTCGTTGGGACTGTAGCGGGCGATTGGCCTTGTCAGTCCCCATCAGCGGCAGCCCCAGTGGAGTACTGCTCTATTCTGTGTTAATGGCATGAATATGCAGAGACAGCAGTCCCCCACCACTCCCACGGGCCCCCAGCACCAGCACTATTGATCAGCCGTAATGCTCCACTAAACTGAGGAATTAGGCTGGGAATCAACACGCACTGGCACACACACACACACACACACACACACACACACACACACACACACACACACACACACACACACACACAGCAGCCACTTCTCATGTTTTATTTTGTGTATGTGTAGGGGGGGGGGGCTTCTCTATATGAGATAGTGGGCTTCTTCACAATACTTGTGTTGCTTTACTACTGTGGGGGTGTGTTTTGAGTATTTGCTCATGTGTCCTGTGTCTCTTGTTTACGTGTGGGACTAATTGCGTGTCCTGGTGTGTTTGAGCCACTCAGTAACAGCTCTGAAGAGGTTCTGAACCGGTGTGAAGAGAGAGGCCTTGTTCTGTGTAATGTTCCTGTTTTTAATGGAGGCTAGGTGCTGTAACTGACTTGGTTATAATTACAGTGACGGTAGCTGAAGCGGGTCCTCTTGTCGCAATCTCTTCGCCCCGTACTCTGTACTCTATACTCTATACTCTATACTCTGGACTCTGGACTCTGGACTCTGGACTCTGCTCTACAACCGGAGGCCTATTTACGTACACACTTTATCACTCCCCAGAGTCCTCCCTAAGTGTTCACACCTCATATCTAGTGTGCTGCCGACTTCCTCAAATACCTCTGGGTTACAGAGACCCCCTCTCCTAGTCCCCGTCCCCTCACCACCTCACCACCTTCATCTTCCTCCTTGAGTTTCTCTCTCTCCTCTTCCCTGTCTCGTTTCTCGTAGTCCCTCTCTCAGATCCCATCTTTCCTCTCCCCTGGTCCCACTCGCTCTTCACTCTTAGCCCCGCCCTCGTTCCTCCTCCTCTCCCTCGTTCCTCCTCCTCCTCTCCCTCGTTCCTCCTCCTCCTCTCCCTCGTTCCTCTCCACTCCCTCGTTCCTCCTCCTCTCCCTCGTTCCGCCTCCTCTCCCTCGTTCCTCCTCCTCTCCCTCGTTCCTCCTCCCTCTCCCTCGTCCTCCTCTCCTCCTCTCTGTACTCTCCCTGGACTCTGCTCTACAACCGGAGGCCTATTTACGTACACACTTTATCACTCCCCAGAGTCCTCCCTAAGTCCTCCTCCTCCTCTCCCCCTCGTCCCCGTCCTCCCACCTCTCCCTCGTTCCTCCTCCTCTCCCTCCCTCTCCTCCTCCATCCCATCTTTCCTCTCCCCTGTTCCTCCTCCTCCTCCTCCTCCCTCGTTCCTCCTCCTCCCCTTCCTCCTCCTCCTCCTCCTCCTCTCCCTCGTTCCTCCTCCTCTCCCTCGTTCCTCCTCCTCTCCCTCGTTCCTCCTCCCCTCTCCCTCGTTCCTCCTCCTCCTCTCCCCTCCTCCATTCCTCCTCCTCCCTCTCCTCTCCCTCGTTCCTCCTCCTCTCCCTCGTTCCTCCTCTCTCCCTCGTTCCTCCTCCTCTCTCCCTTGTTCCTCCTCCTCTCTCCCTCGTTCCTCCTCCTCTCTCCCTCGTTCCACCTCCTCGCTTCTTCGTTCCTCTGCTGGGTCTGTATTATTGCAGGGTGAGACCCGGGTGAGTCAGGTTAATGGGTGTAGATTTTGGGAGGCCAAGAGACACCATTGTGGCTGTGTGTTTGTTAGCGCACCTCAGTCGCTCTCCCTCCTACTTGTCCTCTCTGTACCTCTGTCGCTCTCCCTCCTACTTGTCCTCTCTGTACCTCTGTCGCTCTCCCTCCTACTTGTCCTCTCTGTACCTCTGTCGCTCTCCCTCCTACTTGTCCTCTCTGTACCTCTGTCGCTCTCCCTCCTACTTGTCCTCTCTGTACCTCTGTCGCTCTCCCTCCTACTTGTCCTCTCTTCTGTACCTCTGTCGCTCTCCCTCCTACTTGTCCTCTCTGTACCTCTGTCGCTCTCCCTCCTACTTGTCCTCTCTGTACCTCTGTCGCTCTCCCTCCTACTTGTCCTCTCTGTACCTCTGTCGCTCTCCCTCCTACTTGTCCTCTCTGTACCTCTGTCGCTCTCCCTCCTACTTGTCCTCTCTGTACCTCTGTCGCTCTCCCTCCTACTTGTCCTCTCTTCTGTACCTCTGTCGCTCTCCCTCCTACTTGTCCTCTCTTCTGTACCTCTGTCGCTCTCCCTCCTACTTGTCCTCTCTGTACCTCTGTTGCTCTCCCTCCTGCTTGTCCTCTCTGTACCTCCGTCGCTCTCCCTCCTGCTTGTCCTCTCTGTACCTCCGTCGCTCTCCCTCCTGCTTGTCCTCTCTGTACCTCCGTCGCTCTCCCTCCTGCTTGTCCTCTCTGTACCTCCACCTCTTTCTCTCGTTTGTTTCCTGAACCCCCTCACTCTTTTCTGGGATATGATTTCTCTCTCTCTGGGCCTCCCCTGGCACAATGCCACCCTTTCCCATCTGTTGGAAGTCAGAAAGAGGGGTGGAGCCTCCCTCGCTCCCACTAATGTTCACTGTCTCTGCGCTCCGTTTCATTAATTCACACACTGCCGGGAGAAAGACAAAACCCGCGCCTTTTTAGTCCAGCATCTGATGTATTTAATTAGCCGGGCCATGAAGACGGCTGCCGGGAACTGGCGCACGGACGAGCACACGGAGGGTCTTGAAATGGCTTGGCAGGTGGCACAGAATAAAAGAGAGTTGGAACGGGGCCCAACCGAGGTTTCACCTTCAGCCCTCCTTTGCCTTCCTTCACCCGGGAGGAAGAAGAGGGAGAGGAAGGGAGCGCAGAAAGGAACAAAGGGGCTAGGAACCAGGGAAGTAGATGATATAGAGGAGGGAGGGGGGGGGGGATGAAAGGTAACGATGGAAGAGGATTCGATTTTTATTTGAGAAGGAAGAGGAGCGGGAAATGCCTTCCTTGTTCTTCCGTCCAACAGGTGTTACTACTGCAGAAAGTGGTCTGTGACTCCAGCGCTTCCCACAGTTCTCACTCTTGGTACGCACGGGAAACTGTGGCGCGTGGGGAAACCCCGGCAGCGTTGCAGTTCTTGACACAAACCGGTGCGCCCGGCGCCGACTACCATGGCCTGTTCAAAGGCCACAAACATCTGTTGTCTTGCCCGTTCTCCCTCTGAATGGCGCACATACACAATCCATGTCTCAATGCTGAAACATCCTTATTTAACCTGTCTCCTTCATCCACACTGACTGAAGTGGGTTTAATAAGTGACATCAATAAGGCATCATAGTTTTACCTGGCCAGTCTGTCATGGAAAGAGCAGGTGTTCCTATCAGTCAGTCAAATGTATTTAAAAAGCCCTACGTACATCAGCTGATGTCACAAAGTCCTGTACAGAAACCAGCCTAAAATAGCCCAAACAGCAAGCAATGCAGGTGTAGAACCACGTTCCTAATGTTTTGCACACTCAAGGTAGACTAGTTTCATAAATTGAACAATTCTATCATGATTTAGGACATATATACAGGTTCCATTTCACTAATGATCAGATAAATGGCTACAGTGTGTTGTATGAAGAATGTACATCGCGGTTTTGAAGTTGATCTCCCACGTTTTCTTTGGACCTGAAACGATTTCAACGGAAAGAGATGATCCAGGTGTTCGATACGTTAAATCACTAGATAAATGTCCGGACTGATTTTGTGTGTGTGTGTGTGGAGAGTGTGTGTGTGTGTGGGAGGGGGTGGGGATTGTGTGTGTGTGTATGTGTGTGTGTGTCGCCAGGCTGCGTCTGGTTCTCTGTGCTCACAACTCTGCTCGGCTGCAGGGGTTTGTCTCTCCCAGCCCCCCTCACTGTGTAGGAAGGCTGCTCGGCTACAGGGGTTTGTCTCTCCCAGCCCCCCTCACTGTGTAGGAAGGCTGCTCGGCCGCAGGGGTTTGTCTCTCCCAGCCCCCCTCACTGTGTAGGAAGGCTGCTCGGCTGCAGGGGTTTGTCTCTCCCAGCCCCCCTCACTGTGTAGGACGGCTGCTCGGCCGCAGGGGTTTGTCTCTCCCAGCCCCCCTCACTGTGTAGGACGGCTGCTCGGCCGCAGGGGTTTGTCTCTCCCAGCCCCCCTCACTGTGTAGGAAGGCTGCTCGGCTGCAGGGGTTTGTCTCTCCCAGCCCCCCTCACTGTGTAGGACGGCTGCTCGGCTGCAGGGGTTTGTCTCTCCCAGCCCCCCTCACTGTGTAGGACGGCTGCTCGGCTGCAGGGGTTTGTCTCTCCCAGCCCCCTCACTGTGTAGGAAGGCTGCTCGGCTGTGTAGGAAGGCTGCTCGGCTGCAGGGGTTTGTCTCTCCCAGCCCCCTCACTGTGTAGGACGGCTGCTCGGCTGCAGGGGTTTGTCTCTCCCAGCCCCCCTCACTGTGTAGGAAGGCTGCTCGGCTGTGTAGGAAGGCTGCTCGGCTGCAGGGGTTTGTCTCTCCCAGCCCCCCTCACTGTGTAGGACGGCTGCTCGGCTGCAGGGGTTTGTCTCTCCCAGCCCCCCTCACTGTGTAGGACGGCTGCTCGGCCAGCTTGCCTTGGCACCGCTCTGACGCCTCGTTTTGTCGTCATTTGTCAACCCCACCCAAAGAAAATGGATGACATTTCCACAGACACCTGCGTCTCTCCTATGGCACACACACACACACACACACACACACACACACATACTCACATACACACAGAGATGGAGGACTCGTACACATTACACACATACGTACGCACGAACACAATGGCACATATGCATGCACAGACTCTGGCTTACTACCACACTGACTAACATGCACAAGCTGTTCTTAACTCACTCCATCTGTTTCTGTCATCTCTAGCCTGACACCCACACACACACACACCCACACACACACACACACACACACAGTATGCAGCGGTGTTGTGTGTGTGTCATGATTGACACCCTGAGGGGAATGTTATCAGTCACATTTCCAGCGCGGTGCGGTATAAGGAGCTCCTACCGAGCCCTCGGGTTATTGTGGGTCGGCTGTCACACTGAGAGATGGGGAGGGAGGGAGGAAAGTGAGAAGCGGAACACCTTAGGTGCTGTACTACCAATGTGACGGACTAGAGAAGCCCCCTCTACTCGGGTCTTCCTCCTCTCCCTCTTGTTCTCTTTTATCCTGCTTTCACTTTCATGTCACGTGCGCCTCTTTCTTTCCTCTACTCTACCTCCCCTCCTCTCTCTCACTTCCCCTCCCCTCTCTCACTTCCCCCCCTCTCTTTTCCCCTCTGGTGACCCCTGTGTCTAATGTCGACTCCAGTCTGCAGCCAGTATCAGAAGGTCACCTCTCTCAAGGGGCTAGAGGGGCATACACAGCCAGGAGGGGGGGGGGGGGGGTTAAATGTCTCCTCCCTCCCTACAGAGTGTACACTATCACTGTCCCCTCAGAGCCCCTGGCCCTCTAGTCTGATTCAGCTAGCCTCCAGAGTGAATGGGGTAATTCAAGTGTGTGTGTGTGTGTGTGTGTGTGTGTGTGTGTGTGTGTGTGTGTGATGACTCTGCAACCCACCAACTCCAAAATCTGATTTTAAATTCCTGGAGAGACTCTGATGCAGATGACTTGTACAATGCAGTTCTCACTGAGACACATACACACACCACATACACACACCACATAGACACCCAGGCAAACACACACCAACACACCCCGCCAGGCAAACACACACGACATACTCACCCACACACACACCCAGGCAATCACACACCACACCACATGCACACCCAGGCAAACACACATGACATACACACACGACATACGCCCACCACACACACCCAGGCAAACACACACGACAAACACAGCCGCATGTCTACATGCTCAAACGCACGTCCTCTCTCCGATGGCTCAGCAGAGCGATGGTATCAGCCCCACACACTCTCACACGCTAATGTCTGACACCCTGTCTGTCTTTGTTTATCTCTGCTCGCTGTTGTGGAGGCTGACACCGAACACCTGTCATCCATTACAATGTAAATGCATTGTTGAATGAGTTATTTCCACTTGGTATCATCCATCATATTGGGCCGGGTGTGTGCCTCAGTTGAGCTGGGATGGGTCTCTCTGAGCAGTGAACTGTTTCTATGTTTATACACACACACACAGGGATGAAACACACACGTACAGTACAGTCGTGGCCAAAAGTTTTGAGAATATTACACAAATATATATTTTTCACAGTCTGCTGCCTCAGTTTGTATGATGGCAATTTGGATATACTCCAGAATGTTATGAAGAGTGATCAGATGAATTGCAAAGTCCCTATTTGCCATGCAAATGAACTGAATCCCCCCAAAACATTTCCAATGCATTTCAGCCCTGCCACAAAAGGACCAGCTGACATCATGTCAGTGATTCTCGCGTTAACACAGGTGTGAATGTTGACGAGGACAAGGCTGGAGATCACTCTGTCATGCTGATTGAGTTTGAATACCAGACTGGAAGCTTAAAATGGAGGGTGGTGCTTGGAATCATTGTTCTTCCTCTGTCAACCATGGTTACCTGCAAGGTAACACATGCCATCATCATTGCTTTGGACAAAAAAAGGGCTTCACAGGCAAGGATATTGCTGCCAGTAAGATTGCACCTAAATCAACAAATTTTTTTTGATCATCAAGAACTTCAAGGAGAGCGGTTCAATTGCTGTGAAGAAGGCTTCAGGGCGCCCAGGAAAGTCCAGCAAGCGCCAGAACCGTCTCCTAAAGTTGATTCAGCTGCGGGATCGCGGCGCCACCAGTACAGAGCTTGCTCAGGAATGGCAGCAGGCAGGTGTGAGTGCATCGGCACGCACAGTGAGGCGAAGACTTTTGGAGGATGGCCTGGTGTCAAGAAGGGCAGCAAGCCACTTCTATCTAGGAACAACATCAGGGACATACTGATATTCTGCAAAAGGTACAGGGATTGAACTGCTGAGGACTGGGGTAAACTCATTTTCTCTGATCAATCCCCTTTCCGATTGGTTGGGGCATCCGGAAAAAAAGCTTGTCCGGAGAAGACAAGGTGAGCGCTACCATCAGTCCTGTGTCATGCCAACAGTAAAGCATCCTGAGACCATTCATGTGTGGGGTTGCTTCTCAGCCAAGGGAGTGGGATCACTCACAATTTTGCCAAAGAACACAGTCATGAATAAACAATGGTACCAACACATCCTCCGAGAGCAACTTCTCCCAACCATCCAGGAACAGTTTGGTGAAGAACTATGCCTTTTCCAGCATGATGGAGCACCTTGCCATAAGGTCAGGAAACTCCCCTGACCTTAATCCCATTGGGAACTTGTGGTCAATTCTCAAGAGGCAGGTGGACAAACAAAAATCCACAAATTCTGACAAACTCGAAGCATTGATTATGCAAGAATGGTGCCATCAGTCAGGATGTGTCCCAGAAGTTAATTGACAGCATGTCAGGGTGGATTGCAGAGGTCTTGAAAAAGAAGGGTCAACACTGCAAATATTGACTCTTTGCATCAACTTCATGTAATTGTCCATAAAAGCCTTTGACACTTATGAAATGCTTGTAATTATACTTCAGCATTCCATAGTAACATCTGACAAAAATATCTAAAGACACTGAAGCAACAAACTTTGTGGAAATTAATATTTTGTGTTATTCTCAAACCATTTTGCCACAACTGTGAATTGTAAACACACACACTCACACCCCAGTTCCTTCTTGCGGCCATCTCTGTATGTAGTGTGTCAGGGTTTGGACTAGCGCATGGCTGGGTGATGGATGGATGGTGTGTTCATGAACTCAACACTCCTCCCGAGATCAAGGTCCCCCAGTGTCCCTTAGAAAAACTGAGATGAAGGACAGAGAGGGATAGAGGGATAGAGAAAGGACCCCCTGCTCGGAGGGAAGGTCATACTCTGTGGGGAGAGAGTCGGACGCACACTGTCACTCATGCTGTGCCATGGACACACACACACACACACACACTGCCCCTCATGCTGTGCCAGGGACACACACACTGTCCCTCATGCTGTGCGAGGGATGCACACACAGTGATGAACTCTGTTTGTCATTTCAGTTTGAAAACCACAAGGACTCCCGGACGTGCAAACAGGGTAGCTTGTGCCTGTCAAACACATTCATTTACACACCCACACTTGACCATTGATTCTGTGTTTACCACAGTGAATCCACCCGCACTTACACTGACGCCAGCCATGACCGTAGACTTTTAGAGTGCCGGGACAGGCCACACATAAGCTCGATTTACTGTTCCAATAGCCCAGCCCCCTCTGACTGACAGACAGACAGACAAGCACCCAGACACACACACACACACCCCACTGCCCATCCAGCTTTAAAACACCAGCCCCCCCCCCCTCTCCAGTGTCGTCATCATACATCATGCTATAGCGTGGCAGACAGACCTGGTAAACCGCTGAGCTGTAACTGGTGATAGAAGTGTTGAATGCCCCCCCCCCCACACACACACACACACCCTGGGGGATAAAAGTGACCCAGGAAGAGCCATCCCTGTGGTGATTGGGCAGCCTATCCCAGCTCTAGATGCAGACGCTGGAGTCCCTTTGAGATACAACAACAACAACAACAAATCCCCAGGGTGGATTTGCGGGGACATTGGGGTCGGTGGGTTGTATTGGGGACGAAAGCTGTGGTTGGTGTTTTGTGAGGACAGACTACCTGTCCCTGGGGGAGGGGATAGCTGAGGGTGGGGTGATGTCATCTGGAGGGTTTAGTTAGGGTGGGTAGACTGTCTCCAGGGCTGCCTGGAGGGACACAGTTCCCTATCCACATGCCACCTGTGATGGGCCAGCTGTTGGATCGTTACAGACCATGGTTGCTGCCTCCTCCGTAAGGGTCCAGAGTATGGATGGTTGTGTGTTTCTGAATAATTCACTTCTTTTGGTGGCAATTTGACATAAGGTGTGTGAATGTGTGCATTAGGGCTGGGACGATACCAGTATTGCGATACTCGTATTTATCGTGGCAAGGAAACGAAACACGAAGCGGTTTTTAACATCTTTAGGAAAACAGCCCCAATGTTGGAAACAAACATCATTATATGTTGACCAGTCACATTGATTTATTCTCCAAGCTACTGTATAAAAGACACAATATGTTACAACTATAGAACACAATATGTTACAACTATAGAACACAATATGTTACAACTATAGAACACAATATGTTACAACTATAGAACACAATATGTTACAGCTATAGAACACAATATGTTAGAACTATGGGCTGCTGTGTTTGTGGGGCATTGAAGTTGGTGAGTGAATATGTGAAGGCCGTTAGTGTGTGACCGTCGGTGTCAGTGCAGTTGCTACTAGGTGACATCTCCGCCGTACCAACCCGTCTGTGTGTTTCTGCTACTGTCCCCCTGGGGCCTCTACTCTCTGTTGGCACATCAGAGGCACATAAACACCAGCATTAATAACACACACACACTCCTCACTGACTGCTGTTTATACGGCTGTAAAATTCAATTACACTGCAGGGGAGCGGGCCGCCCCACATTACAGCATACCAGGGTGACATTTCATTTGCAATGAATCATGGGCTGGTGTAAGACCCGGCCGAGGACCACAACAATGCTTCTCTCTCTCTCTCCAAGCTTTCTCTCTCTCTCTCTCCAAACTTTCTCTCTCTCTCTCCAAGATTTCTCTCTCTCTCTCCAAGATTTCTCTCTCTCTCTCTCCAAGATTTCTCTCTCTCTCTCTCCAAGATTTCTCTCTCTCTCTCTCAAGATTTTGGCGGGGATGGCAGCCTGAATGGGGATGCCGCTCCTGTCACTTCGGTACGGCTTTAGGTGTGTTACTGAAGCTACTGTCACGGTGGAGGAGTTTCTGGTCGCCGTAGGAGAGAAGGTAGAATACGAGAATGTTGCTTATGCATCCCGGATGAATAAAGCTGTGGTGGTATTTCTTAAAGAAGAGTGTCTTGTAGATCATATGGTTGAGCATGGTGTACTTCTTAAAGAAGAGTGTCTGGTTGATCGGATGGTTGAGCATGGCGTACTTCTTAAAGAAGAGTGTCTTGTTGATCGGATGGTTGAGCATGGCGTACTTCTTAAAGAAGAGTGTCTTGTTGATCGGATGGTTGAGCATGGCGTACTTCTTAAAGAAGAGTGTCTTGTTGATCGGATGGTTGAGCATGGCGTACTTCTTAAAGAAGAGTGTCTTGTTGATCGGATGGTTGAGCATGGTGTACTTCTTAAAGAAGAGTGTCTGGTTGATCGGATGGTTGAGCGTGGCGTACTTCTTAAAGAAGAGTGTCTTGTTGATCGGATGGTTGAGCATTGCGTACTTCTTAAAGAAGAGTGTCTTGTAGATCGGATGGTTGAGCATGGCGTACTTCTTAAAGAAGAGTGTCTGGTTGATCGGATGGTTGAGCGTGGCGTACTTCTTAAAGAAGAGTGTCTTGTTGATCGGATGGTTGAGCATGGCGTACTTCTTAAAGAAGAGTGTCTTGTTGATCGGATGGTTGAGCATGGCGTACTTCTTAAAGAAGAGTGTCTGGTTGATCGGATGATTGAGCATGGCGTACTTCTTAAAGAAGAGTGTCTTGTTGATCGGATGGTTGAGCATGGCGTACTTATTAAAGAAGAGTGTCTTGTTGATCGGATGGTTGAGCATGGTGTACTTCTTAAAGAAGAGTGTCTGGTTGATCGGATGGTTGAGCGTGGCGTACTTCTTAAAGAAGAGTGTCTTGTTGATCGGATGGTTGAGCATTGCGTACTTCTTAAAGAAGAGTGTCTTGTAGATCGGATGGTTGAGCATGGCGTACTTCTTAAAGAAGAGTGTCTTGTTGATCGGATGGTTGAGCATGGCGTACTTCTTAAAGAAGAGTGTCTTGTTGATCGGATGGTTGAGCATGGCGTACTTATTAAAGAAGAGTGTCTTGTAGATCGGATGGTTGAGCATGGCGTACTTCTTAAAGAAGAGTGTCTTGTTGATCGGATGGTTGAGCATGGTGTACTTCTTAAAGAAGAGTGTCTGGTTGATCGGATGGTTGAGCGTGGCGTACTTCTTAAAGAAGAGTGTCTTGTTGATCGGATGGTTGAGCGTGCGTACTTCTTAAAGAAGAGTGTCTTGTAGATCGGATGGTTGAGCATGGCGTACTTCTTAAAGAAGAGTGTCTTGTTGATCGGATGGTTGAGCATGGCGTACTTCTTAAAGAAGAGTGTCTTGTTGATCGGATGGTTGAGCATGGCGTACTTCTTAAAGAAGAGTGTCTTGTAGATCGTATGGTTGAGCATGGCGTACTTCTTAAAGAAGACTGTCTTGTTGATCGTATGGTTGAGCATGGCGTACTTCTTAAAGAAGAGTGTCTTGTTGATCGGATGGTTGAGCATGGCGTACTTATTAAAGAAGAGTGTCTTGTAGATCGGATGGTTGAGCATGGCGTACTTCTTAAAGAAGAGTGTCTTGTTGATCGGATGGTTGAGCATGGTGTACTTCTTAAAGAAGAGTGTCTGGTTGATCGGATGGTTGAGCGTGGCGTACTTCTTAAAGAAGAGTGTCTTGTTGATCGGATGGTTGAGCATGGCGTACTTCTTAAAGAAGAGTGTCTTGTAGATCGGATGGTTGAGCATGGCGTACTTCTTAAAGAAGAGTGTCTTGTTGATCGGATGGTTGAGCATGGCGTACTTCTTAAAGAAGAGTGTCTTGTTGATCGGATGGTTGAGCATGGCGTACTTCTTAAAGAAGAGTGTCTTGTAGATCGTATGGTTGAGCATGGCGTACTTCTTAAAGAAGAGTGTCTTGTTGATCGTATGGTTGAGCATGGCGTACTTCTTAAAGAAGAGTGTCTTGTTGATCGGATGGTTGAGCATGGCGTACTTCTTAAAGAAGAGTGTCTTGTAGATCGGATGTTTGAGCATGGCGTACTTCTTAAAGGAATGTTTATTCAAGTTATGCCGCTTTTTTTCTCCGTCAACAAGGGTAACGATTTCAAATGTACCTCCGTTTATTCCAAATTAGCTATTGGAGCGCGAGTTATTGCGCTTTGGGAAGTTCGCCAGTTCAATTAAGGTTGTCCCGTTGGGTTGCAAACACCCGTCATTGAAACAGGTTGTCGTTTTGGCGGCAGGTCTTTATGTTTTTGGACTTACCGGAGCAGACTTTAGAGTTATCGTTTAAAATCAAGTATGACAATAGACTGAAAATGGCTTATGCTAGTATGGGTAGTCAACAGTGTTTTGAGTGTGGGGATGTTGGTCATAAGCGACATGCTTGCCCGAAAAGAGAGAAGGCAGAGGGAGGGGCGCAGGTGTTCCTCGTAACGCCTGGGCCCTCTGATCTAGGGAGAGGTGAGCTGACAGCGGTAGAGCAGCCACAAGCACCTGTTGCTGAGGAACAAGTTATCCGTGTTGAGGGCACGGAGTTTCAACTTGTATTAGAGGGAAATGTTATGCAGCAGAAACATATTGTTGTAGAAGGTAAGGATGGATCTGAAGAGCCAGTTCCTCAGACTGGTGAGCAGGTGCCCAGTACGAGTGCTGGGGTAAAGGAGAGAGCCCATGTGGAGCTAGGCTCCCAGGTAGTGGAGGAGGTGCCCAGTACGAGTGCTGGGGTAAAGGAGGGGGTTCATGTGGAGCTAGCCTCCCAGGTAGTGGAGGAGGTGCCCAGTACGAGTGCTGGGGTAAAGGAGGGGGCCCATGTGGAGCTAGCCTCCCAGGTAGTGGAGGAGGTGCCCAGTACGAGTGCTGGGGTAAAGGAGGGGGTTCATGTGGAGCTAGGCTCCCAGGTAGTGGAGGAGGTGCCCAGTACGAGTGCTGGGGTAAAGGAGGGGGTTCATGTGGAGCTTGGCTCCCAGGTAGTGGAGGAGGTGCCCAGTACGAGTGCTGGGGTAAAGGAGAGGGCCCATGTGGAGCTAGGCTCCCAGGTAGTGGAGGAGGTGCCCAGTACGAGTGCTGGGGTAAAGGAGGGGGTTCATGTGGAGCTAGCCTCCCAGGTAGTGGAGGAGGTGCCCAGTACGAGTGCTGGGGTAAAGGAGGGGGTTCATGTGGAGCTAGGCTCCCAGGTAGTGGAGGAGGTGCCCAGTACGAGTGCTGGGGTAAAGGAGGGGGCCCATGTGGAGCTAGGCTCCCAGGTAGTGGAGGAGGTACCCAGTACGAGTGCTGGGGTAAAGGAGGGGGTTCATGTGGAGCTAGGCTCCCAGGTAGTGGAGGAGGTGCCCAGTACGAGTGCTGGGTAAAGGAGGGGGTTCATGTGGAGCTAGGCTCCCATGTAGTGGAGGAGGTGCCCAGTACGAGTGCTGGGGTAAAGGAGGGGGTTCATGTGGGGCTTGGCTCCCAGGTAGTGAAGGAGGTGCCCAGTACGAGTGCTGGGGTAAAGGAAGGGGTTCATGTGGAGCTAGGCTCCCAGGTAGTGAAGGAGGTGCCCAGTACGAGTGCTGGGGTAAAGGAGGGGATTCATGTGGGGCTAGGCTCCCAGGTAGTGGAGGAGGTGCCCAGTACAAATGCTGGGGTACAGGAGGGGTTTCATGTGGAGCTAGGCTCCCAGGTAGTGGAGGAGGTGCATAGTACAAGTGCTGGGTTAAAGGAGGGGGTTCATGTGGAGCTAGGCTCCCAGGTAGTGGAGGAGGTGCCCAGTACGAGTGCTGGGGTTCATGCGGAGCTAGGCTCCCAGGGAGTGGAGGAGAGGGCCCACTATGAGTAATGAGGTACAGTAGGGGGTTCATGTGGAGCTAGGCTCCCAGGGAGTGGAGGAGATGCCCACTATGAGTAATGGGGTACAGGAGGGGGTTCATGTGGAGCTAGGCTCCCAGGGAGTGGAGGAGATGCCCACTATGAGTAATGGGGTACAGGAGGGGGCTCATGTGGAGCTAGGCTCCCAGGTAGTGGAGGAGATGCCCACTACGAGTAATTAGGTTCAGGTGGGGGCTAGTCTCCCAAGTAGGGGAGGAGATGCCTGGTACGAGTGATGGGGTGCAAGTAGGGAGTGTTGAAAAGGATGTGTTTTGAGGGGAGTCAGTTGTCTGCGGCCTCAGCTGAGGAGGATCAGGAGAAGGATATCTCTTTTGATATGATAGCAGCTGGTGATGACTCAATTTACGATCTAGAGGAAGTAAATTGGTTTCTGGATCAGACTTTTGGGAAATCTGTCAAATTGGCAGATTATTTTGATGTTCATAAGTTTGTGAGGTCAGCTGTGATGTTACAGAAGACGGTTTCTCTGTGGTTTCTTCTGCTTTTCTTTTCTCTTTTCTACATGGAGGTACTAAGGGTCGGTTCTCTTAATATTAATGGGGGAAGGGACAGGAATAAGAGCGCTTGGGTATTAGAAGTAATAAAACAGAAAAGGCTTAATGTAGTTTTCCTACAGGAGACACATAGTGATGAGGAAAATGAGGTTGACTGGGGTATGTGGTGGGAGGGGCAGCATGTACTCAGTCACGGTACTAATTTCAGTGCTGGGGTGGCAGTCTTGTTTTCCTCAGGTTTAGGGGTGACTGTGGTATCTACAACAGAGATTGTCAAGGGTGGGGTTTTATTGGTCAAGGTGGATGTTATGTTTAAAAAAATGTTTTTTTATGTTTATGCTCCTAATGAGGGTACAGAGCGTATTGCTGTATTTGATCAAATAAAGGAAACCTTAAGACAGTGTGACCAAGAGGGGTGTATGGATTTAGGGGGGGACTGGAACTGTACAGTGGATTTTACTGTTGATCGCACCGCTGAAGAACCTCACCTGTGGTCAGCCACTTGCCTGTCTGGCCTATTAACTGAGTTTGAGCTGTCTGGTGTGTGGAGAGTAAGGAATGTGAAAGTTAGGCAGTACACATGGCTGATAAGAGATGTTTTAGACATTTGTAAACTGTCTGACGTATATGTGGGTTTACTTTCTTTGGATCAGGAGAAGGCTTTTGATCGTGTGGACCACCTGTACTTGTTTAAAACGACCAGTCTTCTTCTGGCTGTGCGGGGTGGAGATTATAAAAGAACATGGCCAAGATGTTCAAATGTTCATAAATGACCAGCATGGTCAATAATAATAAGGCAGAACAGTTGAAACTGGAGCAGCAGCACGGACAGGTGGACTGGGGACAGCAAGGAGTCATCATGTCAGGTAGTCTTGGGGCATGGTCCTAGGGCTCAGGTCCTCCGAGAGAGAGAGAAAGAAAGAGAGGAAAGAATTAGAGAACGCACACTTAGATTCACACAGGACACCGAATAGGACAGGAGAAGTACTCCAGATATAACAAACTGACCCGAGCCCCCCGACACAAACTGCTGCAGCATAAATACTGGAGGCTGAGACAGGAGGGGTCAGGAGACACTGTGGACCCATCCGAGGACACCCCCGGACAGGGCCAAACAGGAAGGATATAACCCCACCCACTTTGCCAAAGCACAGCCCCCACACCACTAGAGGGATATCTTCAACCACCAACTTACCATCCTGAGACAAGGCTGAGTATAGCCCACAAAGATCTCCGCCATGGCACAACCCAAGGGGGGCGCCAACCCAGACAGGATGACCACATCAGTGAATCAACCCACTCAGGTGACGCACCCCTTCCAGGGACGGCATGAGAGAGCCCCAGTAAGCCAGTGACTCAGCCCCTGTAATAGGGTTAGAGGCAGAGAATCCCAGTGGAAAGAGGGGAACCGGCCAGGCAGAGACAGCAAGGGCGGTTCGTTGCTCCAGAGCCTTTCCGTTCACCTTCCCACTCCTGGGCCAGACTACACTCAATCATATGACCCACTGAAGAGATGAGTCTTCAGTAAAGACTTAAAGGTTGAGACCGAGTATGCGTCTCTGACATGGGTAGGCAGACCGTTCCATAAAAATGGAGCTCTATAGGAGAAAGCCCTGCCTCCAGCTGTTTGCTTAGAAATTCTAGGGACAGTTAGGAGGCCTGCGGCTTGTGACCGTAGCGTACGTGTAGGCATGTACGGCAGGACCAAATCAGAGAGATAGGTAGGAGCAAACCCATGTAATGCTTTGTAGGTTAGCAGTAACACCTTGAAATCAGTCCTTGCTTTGACAGGAAGCCAGTGTATGGAGGCTAGCACTGGAGTAATATGATCAAATTTTTTGGTTCTAGTAAGGATTCTAGCAGCCGTATTTAGCACTAACGGAAGTTTATTTTGTGCTTTATCCGGGTAGCCGGAAAGTAAAGCATTGCAGTAGTCTAACCTAGAAGTGACAAAAGCATGGATTAATTTTTCTGCATCATTTTTGGACAGAAAGTTTCTGATTTTTGCAATGTTACGTAGATGGAAAAAAGCTGTCCTTGAAATGGTCTTGATATGTTCTTCAAAAGAGAGATCAGGGTCCAGAGTAACGCCGAGGTCCTTCACAGTTTTATTTGAGACGACTGTACAGCCATTAAGATTAATTGTCAGATTCAACAGAAGATCTCTTTGTTTCTTGGGACCTAGAACAAGCATCTCTGTTTTGTCCGAATTTAAAAGTAGAAAGTTTGCAGCCATCTACTTTCTTATGTCTGAAACGCATGCTTCAAGCAAGGGCAATTTTGGGGCTTCACCATGTTTCATTGAAATGTACAGCTGTGTGTCATCCGCATAGCAGTGAAAGTTAACATTATGTTTTCGAATAACACCCCCAAGAGGTAAAATATATAGTGAAAACAATAGTGGTCCTAAAACGGAACCTTGAGGAACACAATTTACAGTTGATTTGTCAGAGGACAAACCATTCACAGAGACAAAATGATATCTTTCCGACAGATAAGATCTAAACCAGGCCATTACTTGTCCGTGTAGACCAATTTGGGTTTCCAATCTCTCCAAAAGAATGTGGTGATCGATGGTATCAAAAGCAGCACTAAGGTCTAGGAGCACGAGGACAGATGCAGAGCCTCGGTCCGATGCCATTAAAATGTCATTTACCACCTTCACAAGTGCAGTCTCAGTGCTATGATGGGGTCGAAAACCAGACTGAAGCATTTCGTATACATTGTTTGTCTTCAGGAAGGCAGTGAGTTGCTACGCAATAGCTTTTTCTAAACATTTTGAGAGGAATGGAAGATTCGATATAGGCCGATAGTTTTTTATATTTTCTGGGTCAAGGTTTGGCTTTTTCAAGAGAGGCTTTATTACTGCCACTTTTAGTGAGTTTGGTACACATCCGGTGGATAGAGAGCCATTTATTATGTTCAACATAGGAGGGCCAAGCACAGGAAGCAGCTCTTTCAGTAGTTTAGTTGGAATAGGGTCCAGTATGCAGCTTGAAGGTTTAGAGGCCATGATTATTTTCATCATTGTGTCAAGAGATATAGTACTAAAACACTTGAGCGTCTCTCTTGATCCTAGGTCCTGGCAGAGTTGTGCAGACTCAGGACAACTGACAACTGAGCTTTGAAGGAATACGCAGATTTAAAGAGGAGTCCGTAATTTGCTTTCTAATAATCATAATCTTTCCCTCAAAGAAGTTCATGAATTTATCACTGCTAAAGTGATTTCTTCTGGTCTGGACCACACTGGATTAAAGCTGCAGCCCTGTACCTGCCACTGCACGAGGGTGGGCAAGGCCTGGTGGACATTTCCTCTAGGGTCATGGCTTTCCAGCTTCAAGCAGCCCAGAGACTGTTGTACAGTGACGGTTCTAGCTGGGTCGACACAGCCTACACACTGATGAGGAGAGCCGGCTGTTTGGGCTTAGACAAGCACCTTTTCCTCTTAAAGCTGGAGGGGGGTGATTTGCCTGGCATAACTCCATTTTATGAGTCTGTTATGCAGGCTTGGAGGGTTCTTGTCAAGTCCCGTAAGGCCGGCACGCCACCAGGGATGTGGCTTTTTGAAGAGCCTCTTTTTCACAACTCTGCCATCCAGTCCTGTGTTCTGGGTTCAGCTAGCCTACGTTCATGCCTGTTAGGCGTGGGGTGTACCAAGCTGGGTCATCTGATGCGGAGCAGGAGCAGATCGTTGGAGGAGCTGGGAGAAAGAGCGGCGATCCGATCATCTCGCCTACTGAGGAAGGTTGTCAATGAGGTCTGTGACTCCTTTCCAGGGCTTCATCTGCAGTATGTGACTGACACTTCCAATTCTGATCGGTGGAAGGAGGTTCTGGATTATGTTTTCCCTGCACTGATTGTTAGTGCTGCGATGGGGACATTTGAAGAGGACGTGGGGATGCTGCTTTCCTTCGATACCCCGGAGCTGGGGGAGTTCCAGGAGGTGGGAAAGAAGGCCATGTACATAACATGTGTAAAGGTGTCCCATGCCTCTTCCCTGGAAGGGGTAAAATTGACGAGTTGGGCGGGTGTGTTTGGTCCAGGTGCCTCCCCAAAAGGCTGTTGGCGATCATTATATAAACTGCCTATTGATAAGAGGACAGCTGACCTCCAACGGAGGATAATACATGGAGCTATAGCCACCAAAATGCATCTGGTACACCTGGATCCTACTGTTGGAGAGGGGTGTCCATTCTGTGCTGAGTCTGAATCTCTGGCACATCTGTTTTTACTGTGTCCCAGGTTGGTCGGGATGATTGACCTGATCACTAATTGGTTCTCAGTGTTGGGAGAGGTTTTCTCTTCCCAACTGTATAAATTTGGGCCAAAGTACAGGTATGGTCAAAAGGGTGTAGTTGTGTTGCTTAATTTTGTGTTAGGGGCAGCAAAATTAGCGATATGGAAGACCCGAAAGAACAGCATTCGGGGACAGGGGTCTGTGGATGTGGTGGGAATGCTGGAGGGAATGTTGGCAGCAAGACTAAGGGTTGAGTTTGCCTATTATAAACTTGTCAACAATATTGATCTGTTTGAGTATATGGGGTATTGAGGCTGTGTTTAGTTACTGTGGAGGAGGAATTGGAGTTGTGTTTTTAATTGATGTGTAACTATGGTTTTGTATGAGTATTTATTGTGTTGTGGGCTCCCAGACCCAATAAAGATTATTTAAAACTCAAACTCTCTCGCTCTCTTTCTCTCTCGCTCTCTTTTTCTCTCTCGCTCTCTTTTTCTCTCTCGCTCTCTTTCTCTCGCTCTCTCTTTTCTTTCTCTCTCTCTCTCTCTCTCTCTTTCTCTCTCTCTCTCTCTCTCTCTCTCTCTCGCTCTCTTTCTCTCTCTCTCTCTTTCTCTCTCTCTCTCTTTCTCTCTTTCTCTCTTTCTCTCTCGCTCTCTTTCTCTCGCTCTCTTTCTCCAAGCTCTCGCTCTCTCTCTCCAAGCTCTCGCTCTCTCTCTCCAAGCTCTCGCTCTCTCTCTCCAAGCTCTCGCTCTCTCTCTCCAAGCTCTCGCTCTCTCTCCAAGCTCTCGCTCTCTCTCCAAGCTCTCTCTCTCTCTCCAAGCTCTCTCTCTCTCTCAAGCGCTCTCTCTCTCTCCAAGCGCTCTCTCTCTCTCCAAGCGCTCTCTCTCTCTCTCTCCAAGCTCTCTCTCTCAAGCTCTCGCTCTCTCTCCAAGCTCTCGCTCTCTCTCCAAGCTCTCGCTTGCTCGCTCTCGCTCTCTCTCCAAGCTCTCGCTTGCAAGTGCTCTCGCTCTCTCTCCAAGCTCTCGCTTGCTCGCTCTCGCTCTCTCTCCAAGCTCTCGCTTGCTCGCACTCGCTCTCTCTCTCCAAGCTCTCGCTTGCTCGCTCTCTCTCTCTCTCTCTCTCTCTCTCTCTCCAAGCTCTCGCTCGCTCTCTCCCAATATAACTGATTGAAATCTTTTGAGCCAGATTCTAATTGGAATTTTGATGTTCCTTTTAATGGCATAGAATGCTCTTCTTGCTTTGTCTCTCAGCACATTCACAGCCATGTGAAAGCTACCTGTGTTGCTGATATTTAGTCCTAGATATGTGTAGTTTTTGGTGTGTTTTGGTTTACTTGTTTATCAATTAGTGTGGATGGTGTAAATGTGGTCTGTTGTACGATAATATTTTAGAAATCCAATCTGGCTTCTGCTCAGGACGTTGTGTTCGTCAAGGAAATGATGTAGTCTGCTATTTATAAGACTGCAGAGAATTTTCCCCAAGTTGCTGTTAACGTAAATTCCTCTAATTATTTGGATCAAATTTGTCTCCATTTTTATAGATTGGTGTGATCAATCCCTGGTTCCAAATATCGGGGAAAATACCTGCAGTGAGGATAATGTTGAAGAGTTTGAGTACAGCCAATTTGAATTTGTGGTCTGTATATTTGATCATTTCATTTAAAACACCATCAGCACCACAGGCCTTTGGGGTGTAGAGTGCATAGTTTTTCCAGTAATTCTTCTTCTGTAATTGGGGTATCCACCGGATTCTGATGCTCTTTGACTGCTGATTCAAGGATTTGTCATTTTTCTTGTATATCTTTTTGTTCTGGGCTCTTTGTTATATTGCTGTAGAGGTTTGCAAAGTGATTTCTCCACATATCCCCATGTTGGATAGCCAATTCCTCATGATGAGGTTTGTTTAATTTATTCCAATTCTCCCAGAAGTGGTTTGATTCTATGGATTCCTCAATTCTATCCAGCTGATTTCTAATGTGCTGTTCCTTTTTTGTTCTTAGGGTGGGTTTGTATTGCTTCAGTGTTTCCCCATATTGAAGGCATATATTTTTGTTGTCTGGTTTTCTGTGTTTTTGATTAAATATAATTTCTCAATGACTTTCTTAGATTTTTTGCAATCATTATCAATCATTATCATTTTTCATCATCTGTTATTTCTGGTTTGCTCTTATGCTTCTTTAAATTAGCCAAGGAGGCTAATTCGTCAAATATAAAGTTTATGTTCCAAACAGCCAAATTTACACCTTCATTGCTGTAGGAGAATGTTAAGGCTAAACAGTTGTCCAGGAGAGATTGTATTTGTTGGCTACTAATTGCTTTTTGGTAGATGTCTGTACTGTTTGCACTCCATCTGTAGGCCTGCTTTGTACCATGTAATTTATTGGGCCGTGATGCTTCTGGGTTCTGCTCTTCTCAGATACACTGTGATTTTACTGTGGTCTGAGAGAGGTGTTAGTGGGCTGACTGTGAAGGCTCTGAGAGACTCTGGGTTTAGGTCGGGGAGGAAGTAGTCTACAGTGCTGCTGCCAAGGGATGAGCTGTAGGTGTACCTACCAAAAGAGTCCCCTCTCAGCCAACCATTGACTATGTACAGACCAAGGCCAAAACCTAGGAAGAAACCTAGAGAGGAACCAGGCTATGTGGGGTGGCCAGTCCTCTTCTGGCTGTGCCGGGTGGAGATTATAACAGAACATGGCCAAGATGTTCAAATGTTCATAAATGACCAGCATGGTCCAATAATAATAAGGCAGAACAGTTGAAACTGGAGCAGCAGCACGGCTAGGTGGACTGGGGACAGCAAGGAGTCATCATGTCAGGTAGTCCTGAGGCATGGTCCTAGGGCTCAGGTCCTCCAAGAGAGAGAAAGAAAGAGAGAATTAGAGAAAGCACAGGACACCGAATAGGACAGGAGAAGTACTCCAGATATAACAAACTGACCCTAGCCCCCGACACATAAACTACTGCAGCATAAATACTGGAGGCTGAGACAGGAGGGGTCAGGAGACACTGTGGCCACATCTGAGGACACCCCCGGACAGGGCCAAACAGGAAGGATATAACCCCACGGTATAACGGTACCAAGCAAATCCAGGGTGTACTTATAGTCTATACTAACTAGGGGATGGGATTTTCCTAAGACCTGGAGTTTGTCTCTTTTGGTCAACATGCAGAGGAACAGCCCTACAATAATTCAAGTTAAGGAGACATCCGTTGTACGTTGTCGTATTTGTCAGGACTACCCCCATTTTCCTGCTCTCCTCTTCACCTCTACAAGGACACTCTCTGGACCAGCTCTGTTAAAACAAGGATAATGCCCCATCAAGTATTGACACAAACCGTTTCTCCTGAGCCAGCAGCCTGACTTGCCACATCCCTGCAGCAGGATCACCAGCCACCGAAAGCTTTACACAGCGCCAAGGGGGAGAATCGTGGATGTTTCAGAGCAGCGGAGCCTGTATGTCTGAAGGGATGGATTTTGGGGACTCCCCTTGCTAGGAGGACACCGTTTTTTTGCAGTGGCAGAGAAGGTTTAAAGGTTTTATTCAAATGCAGCGTAAATAAGATGCAGCCAATAATGAATAGAGACTCTTTGGAAATGTTGAAATCATTTGACATACAAAAAGGGGGCAGATAAAAAGTTAAGGAACAACGTATTTATTTTAATGGCAAACTAGGACACTTGCTCTGTACAGTACTTGCAGATGACACGCCAACGGGCCCAAATAAACAGAGCGAACGATTAGCCGTACGGTGCTATAAAGAACAATGCAGTTCAACTTTTGTGTGTTTGTTTGCATGGTGTCTTCTGGCTTCTCCTTTTCAAACTGGTCAGAGTTTGCGTAGGAGTGTTGTCGAAACCTAGTGCTGTGTGCTTTGATTGTCGGCGTCCGCAACGTGCTTCTACAGTATGTATTATCAGCAGTGTGTCAGTTTTTATCTTTAGTGACCCCTGCTGTGCTGTTGCCAGCCAGTGTGGTGATGAACTGACCCCAGATCAGAACCCAGTGCTGGATAAGGACACTATCTCCCTCCGAGGAGAGCAACCCATCCTCCTCTCTACCTCCAGACTACTTTTATTCTCACAATGATGCCTGGCAATATACCTCCTATTTAGTGACAGCGCTTCAGGTTTGCCCGGACCAGACCTTTTTCAGTCTGCCTCTACATGCTATCTTGACTGGGTCAATTCTCGTAAGGCGTTGAACCGTGTGCCCACAAATCCTCCCCGTCGACCGTTTTATGTTTCCATAAAACTGTCCAATATCCCCCTTACTAGCACCTCCATGTGGCCGACACAGGTCAGAGGGGGGATAAATTCATGGTGACAACCAGTGAGCAGGGAGGGGGAGGGTAAATTATCTGGGACACCTCAGATGTGGGCGGCTCAAGGGAAAAAATGGTAAATTCTCGACGCCCCGTCCCAGAATGCATTACACCAGGAGGCGGCCCGACCACTGACCTTCAGGTGTCACCATTTACATATCAGGAAACAAGGGGTGTGTGTGATGACTCTGCAACCCACCAACTCCAAAATCTAATTTTAAATTCCTGGAGAGACTCTCTGATGCAGATGACTTGTGTAATGCAGTTATCGGTGAGACACATACACACACCCACATACATACACACACCCACATACATACACACACCCACATACATACACACACCCACATACATACACACACCCACACACACACACACACCCACATACATACACACACCCACATACATACACACACCCACATACATACACACACCCACACACACACACACACCCACATACACACATACACACACACACCCACATACACACACACACCCACATACACACACACCCACATACACATACCACAAACACACACACCCACATACACACACCACACACACACACACACACACACACACACACACACACACCACATACACACACACACACACCCCCACATACACACCCACATACACACACCACATACGCACCCAGGCAAACACACACCACACATATGCACCCACCACATACGCACCCAGGAAAACACACACCACATATGCACCCCCACATACACACACAACACACGCACCCACATACACACCCACATACACACACCACATACGCACCCAGGCAAACACACATCACATACACACACCACATACGCACCCAGGCAAACACACACCACATACACACACCACATACGCACCCAGGCAAACACACACCACATACACACACCACATACGCACCCAGGCAAACACACACCACATACACACCCACAAACACACACACACACCACACACCGCACCCAGGCAAAAACACACCACATACACACACCCACATACACACATACACACACCACATACACACACCCACATACACACCCAGGCAACACACCACATACACACCACATACACACCCACATACGCACCCAGGCAAACACACACACCACATACGCACCCAGGCAAACACACACCACATACGCACCCCCACATACACACACAACACACGCACCCACATACGCACCCACATGCGCACACCCACATGCACACACCCACATACACACACCACATACACACCCAGGCAAACACACACCACATACACACCCACATACATACACACACCACATACACACCCACATACATACACACACCACATACACACACCACATACACACACCACATACGCACCCAGGCAAACACACACCACATACACACCCACATACGCACCCAGGCAAATACACACCACATACACACCCACATACACACACCACATACGCACCCAGGCAAACACACACCACATACACACACCACATACGCACCCAGGCAAACACACACCACATACACACCCACAAACACACACCCACATACACACATACACACACCACATACGCACCCACATACACACACCACATACACACCCACATACACACCCAGGCAAACACACACCACATACACACCCACATACACACACCACATACGCACCCAGGCAAACACACACCACATACGCACCCAGGCAAACACACACCACATACGCACCCACATACACACACCACATACGCACCCCATACACACACCACATACGCACCCCATACACACACCACATACGCACCCAGGCAAACACACACCACATACGCACCCAGGCAAACACACACCACATACGCACCCAGGCAAACACACACCACATACGCACCCAGGCAAACACACACCACATACGCACCCAGGCAAACACACACCACATACACACACCCACATACACACATACACACACCACATACACACACCCACATACACACCCAGGCAAACACACACCACATACACACCCACATACACACACCACATACACCCAGGCAAACACACACCACATACGCACCCAGGCAAACACACACCACATACACACACACACCACAGGCAACCACACACACCACACATACACACACCACATACACACACCACATACACACCCACATACACACCCAGGCAAACACACACCACATACACACCCACATACACACACCACATACGCACCCAGGCAAACAAACACCACATACGCACCCAGGCAAACACACACCACATACGCACACAGGCAAACACACACCACATACGCACCCCCACATACACACACAACACACGCACCCACATACGCACCCACATACGCACACCCACATGCACACACCACATACACACCCAGGCAAACACACACCACATACGCACACCACATACACACACCACATACACCCAGGCAAACACACACCACATACGCACACACACACCCACATACACACACCACATACGCACCCAGGCAAACACACACCACATACACACAAACACACATACGCACCCAGGCAAATACACACCACATACACACCCACATACACACACCACATACACACCCACAAACACACACCACATACGCACCCAGGCAAACACACACCACATACACACACCACAAATACACACCCATACACACACCCACATACGCACCCACATACACACACCACATACGCACCCACAAACACACACCACACACACCCAGGCAAATACACACCACATACACACCCACATACACACACCACATACGCACCCAGGCAAACACACACCACATACGCACCCAGGCAAATACACAACACATACACACACCCACATACACACACCCACATACACACACCCAGGCAAACACACACCACATACACACACCACATACGCACCCAGGCAAACACACACCACATACACACACCACATACGCACCCAGGCAAACACACACCACATACACACCCACATACGCACCCAGGCAAATACACACCACATACACACCCACATACACACACCACATACGCACCCAGGCAAACACACACCACATACACACCCACATACGCACCCAGGCAAATACACACCCACATACACACACCACATACGCACTCAGGCAAATACACACCACATACACACACCACATACGCACCCAGGCAAACACACACCACATACACACACCCACATACACACACCACATACACACACTCACATACACACCCACATACACATTCAGGCAAACACACACCACATACACACCCACACACCACACACCCACAAACACACACCACATACGCACCCAGGCAAACACACACCACATACGCACCCAGGCAAACACACACCACATACGCACCCCCACACACCACATACACACCCACAACACACGCACCAAATACATACGCACGCACCCACATACACACACAACACACGCACCCACATACGCACCCACATGCACACACCCACATACACACACCACATACGCACCCAGGCAAACACACACCACATACACACCCACATACACACACCACATACGCACCCAGGCAAACACACACCACATACACACCCACATACACACCCAGGCAAATACACACCACATACACACCCACATACACACACCACATACGCACCCAGGCAAACACACACCACATACACACCCACATACACACACAGGCAAACACACACCACATACGCACACACCACATATACACACACCACATACACACACCACATACACACCCAGGCAAACACACACCACATACACACCCAGGCAAACACACCCCACATACACACCCAGGCAAACACACCCAGGCAAACACACCCCACATACACACCCAGGCAAACACACCCCACATACACACCCAGGCAAACACACCCCACATACGCACCCAGGCAAACACACCCCACATACGCACCCAGGCAAACACACACCACATACGCACCCAGGCAAACACACACCACATACGCACCCAGGCAAACACACACCACATACGCACCCAGGCAAACACACACATACACCCAGGCAACCGCACACCACATACGCACCCAGGCAAACACACACCACATACGCACCCAGGCAAACACACACCACATACGCACCCAGGCAAACACACACCACATACGCACCCAGGCAAACACACACCACATACGCACCCAGGCAAACACCCAGGCAAACACCCAAGCAAACACCCAAGCAAACACACACGACATACGCACCCACATACACACACGATATATACACACACGATATACACACCCAGGCAAACACACACGATATATACACACACGATATACACACCCAGGCAAACACACACCACATACACACCCACATACACACTCACCACATACGCACCCAGGCAAACACACACCGCATACACACACCGCAAACACACACCGCATACACACACCACAAACACACACCGCAAACACACACCACATACACACACCGCAAACACACACCACATACGCACCCAGGAAAATACACACCACATACGCACCCAGGCAAACACACACCCACATACACACCCAGGCAAAAACACACCACATACACACTCACATACACACCCAGGCAAACACACACCACATACACACCCAGGCAAACACACATGACATACACACCCACATACACACACGACATACGCACCCACCCAGGCAAAGACACACGTCATGCTCACCCACATACACACCCAGGCAAACACACACCACATACACACCCGTATACACACCCAGGCAAACCCACACCACATACACACCCAGGCAAACACACACCACATACACACCCAGGCAAACACACACCACATACACACCCAGGCAAACACACACCACATACACACCCAGGCAAACACCGAAGCAAACACATACACACACGATATATACACACACGATATACACACCCAGGCAAACACACACCCATATACACACACGATATACACACCCAGGCAAACACACACCCATATACACACACGATATACACACCCAGGCAAACACACACGATATATACACACACGATATACACACCCAGGCAAACACACATGGGAAACGCACGACATACATAACCACATACACACACATGCACAAATGTGCACACAGCAACTGTATGGTACACACAGACACACACACAGCCCCAAACCGGGATGAGGGAGTGTGTACCCCATGAGGAAGGTGATCATTATTGAAATCCACTGGTCTGTGTGACTGCCTCCTAATCTTTTCCCTTGAAAACAAGGGATTTCTCTCTCTCCCTCTCTCCAAGCTCCCTCTCTCGCTCTCGCTCTTCCTCTTACGTGATGGGTAACAGAATAATATTGTTCTGCAGAATATGATTATACAGGTTTATGTCTGTATGTTACTTATGCCCTCATTAGGTTTAGGTGTTTGTTTATGTCATCACTCTCTCCCATTGGTTGTGAAGTCTGTCAGGTGCATGCTGGGGGACTCTGCACTTTTAAAGGCTGACTTCCACTCTGGGAGAACATATAGCGTGGTATATAAACACACACACACACACACACACACACACACACACACACACACACACACACACACACACACACACACACACACACACACACGGCACTACAGGGATAAACATCATTATTGCTGATACCACTCATCGTTGCTCTTTCCGACAGTTCCTCCTCTCTCTACTTTCCTCCACTCTTTTTCACCCTTCAGCCGTTCTTCTTCTCAAAGTTAAACTCCCCCGCCGCCCGGTCTGTGGGATTATATCGATCCATCCTCAGCCCTCCTGCCATTGCCTTTCGACCGCTGGGCTAAACCATTAAACTCCACATGGGGGGGATTACGCCCCTTGTCCTCTCTCTATTCCCATAGTGTGTCCTCTTGTGTTGTCTTCTATTTGTCCTCACGAGAACTGTTCCATATAGGGACCACCCTTGTTTCACAACTGTTATCTCTGCTAATATCTCTCCTCCCTGATCAATATCCCCCTCTCCTTCCTGTCTGGCTCTCGCCCATTCCCCTCTCCTTCCTGTCTGGTTCTCTCCCATGCCCCTGTCCTTCCCAGTCATAACTAGCTCCATGGTGTGTGTGCCAGCACTGCTGCCCTTCTGGAGGATAATGCCAATTAGAGCATGGGCACGAGATGTGTGTGTGTGTGTGTGTGTGTGTGTGTGTGTGTGTGTGTGTGTGTGTGTGTGTGTGTGTGTGTGTGTGTGTGTGTGTGTGTGTGTGTGTGTGTGTGTGTGTACATCCTATTGGGTCAGTCAATACCCGCAGCATGAGAAACCAAATAACTCTCGGTGGCAAACCTGTTGTTCTCTCCTTCCACCCTGCTCTTTTCTTCCCACTTCTTGAGTCCTTGACTCCAAAAACGGCCCCCTATAACGCTCACCACGGTTAGAGGAACAAACAAACAAAGTGAGGAATCGATGAGAGGGAACACTCAGCGGGTTGCTCTGTCAGAGAAGAGGGTGTGGTACATTCAGAGGGGGGAGCTGGGCTTGTCTGGGGGAATCTGGAATCAGTGACACGGGCTGTCAGCCCTCAATCACGAGTCCTCAAATGGATGACAAACAGGCCCAGGCAGGATTCCAAACACAGATTCACAGAAAGACACACACACACACTTACTAGACTACAGATGCAGGAGGCTCAGCTTCTCCCCTTAAACACATTTGTCACTTTGTCATTCTGCAGGCCCGGAGCACATTGACGGTGTGTGGTGTGGTGAATCCACAGTTGTAGCCCCCGTTCTGTCCTCATTACTCCACGCTCCCTGCAGACGGAAGACATCTTGGACAAACCTCGCCCCTCTCTCTCCACCACCAGCACACGACCACTTGTCGACGCAATTTGACTAAACTGCACTGGAAGCTGCGTCGGTTTGTCCAATGTGTTTAAGGAAAGAGGAGTGGGGATGGGAGGAAGAGAAGAAATGAGTAGGTTAGACCCCTCCGTTCGTCTCTGTCCCACACCAACTCTCACGCATTCCTCATCATTCTCTCGGACTTTTGCCATATCTCTTGTCTTTATTACGTCGATATGTGTCTTTGGTTGCCATCCCCCCCAGTGTGTGGCATGTATAATTTATCCTTGGGTGTGGGTGTGTACACACACACACGTGTGTGTCTGATCAGAAAGTGTGTGAGATCAGAGGGTTCTCACCTGCATGATTCTCCTCTGGGCTAATGGGAATGGAAGTGGCCCCGCGACTACTCGGCTCCCCAGGAACCTAACTATGAACACACACTTATGCAGACTGCTATCCACGCACACAGACCACTTGTACGTTACACACGCTATTTATGAACTATTAGTCCACCGAATGTTTTAAATAAATACAAAATCTCACCCATCTGCACACAATACCACATAATGACAAAGTGAAAACATGTTTTTCACCAATATCTTATTTACAACCCTGAGTCAATACTTTGTAGAAATACCTTTGGCAGCGGTTACAGCTGTCAGTCTTTCTAGAAGCATGCTTTCACTTTGTCATTACGGGGTTATCGTGTGTAAATGGGCGAGGAAGTAAATAAATGGAATCCATTTTGAATTCAGGCTGTAACACAACAGGATTCCTCGACTCGAAGTTGGTAGCCGTCAGAAACCTCCCAGTTCCTACACAGTTGAGTATTTTTAGGAAACTACTGTATATGAAGTAATAAAATAAGTAATTTAGCTGTGGTGGGTGTCTTGTGATGTTGTGGTCCTCTGTAGTTCAGTTGGTAGAGCATGACACTTGCAATGCCAGGATGGAGGCGTTGATTCCCAGGACCCTCCTCCACATATGTAAAATGAATGCAGGTGACTAAGTCGGTTTGGATTAGAAACATCTGCTGAAGGCTACTTATTATTGAGTTATTTGGAAGTCGAGGTGAGTTTTAGTAGTATAGTAGTAGTACAGTTGATTTAAACAGTTGATTTAAGGAATGAATTGACCTGCGCGCCATGTAATGGGAACACTCACAGACGACTGTTAGACCAAAGAGTCCATCCAACTTCAGATCATGTCCTTTCATTTATATTGCTCTAGAAAGACCATCTGACCTCCAACCCTGCTAACCAAATGCAGCAGATACCCCAACAATAACTAACTTATCCTCCAAGCGCATCTGAAGGCTTTTATTGTGAATCGGCCATGCGTTTTATCACCCGCCGAAATCTCCCTCATCAATATCAAGCTGTCGTGATTACACCCAGGGCATTTGTGACGGTTATAAACATTTATGACCACCGTGTGTATGTGACGTAGGTTTTTTTTTTATGTGGCACATTAAGTGACTAGGTATGCGAAGCGTGGCTCGGCAGGGGTGACAAAACTCATGGAAAAGCAGTGTCGGCCATCGTCAAGGGCACGCGTCTCTCGCTCTCACTCATTAAATGCACTGCTGACATTGTTTCAACGCCCAGTGAGCGATCAAGGAACACTCCCGAGATCATGTGACATGCAGTCCGAGTGTGTGGGTTTATCATGAGGAAGTTTGAGGGGGGGTTGTGGTACTGTAAGAATTCTAGTGTGGGGACAGCCTTCACTTCAGGTGTGGAATGTATGTTTTAAAAATTGCTTCAAAACAAGAAAAAAGGAATTGATTCTCATACATTTTAAATGTTGTGTATGTTACTGAATGAGTGCAGGTGAATTTGTAAATGTTTCTGGAAGCACAACTAAATAAAAGTACATTCCTAACGCAGCATTTTAGACCATACTATAAATATTTGGGTTTTGCGTGCCATGTTTTTCTACAGGCTACCTGGGGTAGAGGACTCAACATTTTTTCCAATACTGTCCTGATCCCGCAACCATTCTTTAACCCCTGGCCGTTCCTGTCCCGATAAAAATCCCTCCTGTCCCGTGCTTATTTTTACGCGCATAAAATACTTCCCCGTTAGCTGCCCCTCGGTCCCCCGCTCTACGTTGGAGTAGTCATAGCAACTGCTCCGTTCGGCTACTGCTCAGCACACACATGATAGTTGGCTGCACACACAGCTGATAACGACTACATTACGAGGTTTTGGGCAGCCTTTCGATTTACCCAGAGCCGGGTGAACTCGTGTATATGGACACGCGTAATTGTGTATGTCTGCGAGTGTATGTGAGGTAAAGTAGTGTGGCTACAAGTGTGCCGACTGAAGGGGTAGGGACGGGTGAAATTACTTATTTATGTTAATTGTATTAATTGCTCCGCACATTACATACATATTGCCAAAAGTATATGGACACCTGCTCGTGGAACCAAAATCATGGGCATTAAAATGGAGTCGGTCCCTCCTTTGCTGCTATAACAGCCTCCACTCTTCTGGGAAGGCTTTCCACTAGATGTTGGAACATTGCTGCAGGGACTTGCTTCCATTCAGCCACAAGTGCATTGGTGAGGTTGGGCACTGATGTTGAGCGATTAGGCGTCCTGGCTCGCAGTCGGCGTTCCAATTCATCCCAAAGGTGTCCGATGGGGTTGAGGTCAGGGCTCTGTGCAGGCCAGTCAAGCTCTTCAGTATGGCCATTTATACTGCCAATGTTTTGTCTGTGGCTATTGCATGGCTGTGTGCTATTTTATACACTGGTCAGCAACGGGTGTGGCTGAAAGGGGTGTTCACATAATATATTTACACACAAAAGTGTGTCTTTCTACCCCCCCCCCCGAACTTGATTCTAGAACTTCACTCCCATTCCTGCCGGAATCCCGCAAGGCCCGCAGGAGTCCTTTTCCCATGTCAACCTCTAATGCAGAAGACCTAGACACCCGCTCACAGAACAAAACCCACAGAAATACAGACCTTTGAACATTTAACCATGTTCACGTTATCTCAATCAAACGCCCTAACAGGGTTTCTGAACTCAGAAACACGACACACACAGTCAGCATGCTTTGGGGCCTGGAGAATAGGGAAGGGGGAAAGGGGGGATACCTAGTCGGTTGAAACAACTGAAGGCTTTCAACTGAAATGTGTCTTCCACATTTAACCCAACCCCTCTCTTTTGGATTCGTTTAGCTTTTACAGTGCTATACAACATTACATTTAACTGCACATTGATCTGATCAGATTCCTTGCTGCGTGTATGCAGGTATTCGCGTTATCAGTAGAACCCTAGCCTGATCCCAGATCTGTTTATGCTGTTTTACTAACTCCTAGCTATATACAATGTATTAAAATAAATAAAAACTGCTATCACATATACATAAGTATTCAGATCCTTTACTCAGTACTTTGTTGAAGCACCTTTGGCAGCGATTACAGCCTCGAGTCTTCTTGGGTGTGGTGCTACAAGCTTGGCACACCTGTATTTTGGGGAATTTCTCCCATTGTTCTCTGCAGATCCTCTCAAGCTCTGTCAGGTTGGATGGGGAGCGTTGCTGCACAGCTATTTTCAGGTCTCTGCAGAGATGTTCAATTCCGGGGCTCTGGCTGGACCACTCAAGGACATTCAGAGACTTGTCCTAACTAAGCCACTCCTGCGTTGTCTTGGCTGTGGACTTAAGGTCGTTGTCCTGTTGGAAGGTGAACCTTCGTTCCAGTCTGAGGTCCTGAGAGCTCTGGAGCAGTTTTTTTAATCAAGGATCTCTGTACTTTGCTCTGTTCATCTTTGTCACGATCCTGACCAGTCTCCCAGTCCCTGCTGCTGAAAAACATACCCACGGCTTGATGCTGCCACCACCATGACCACCATGCTTCACCGTTTGGATGGTGCCAGGTTTCTTCCAAACGTGACGCTTTGCATTCAGGCCAAATATTTCAGTCTTGGTTTCATCGGACCAGAGAATCTTGTTTTTCATGGTCTGAGAGGCCTTTAGGTACCTTTTGGCAAACTCCAAGCAGGCTGTCATGTGCATTTTACTGAGGAGTGGCTTTTGTCTGGCCGCTCTACCATAAAGGCCTGATTGGTGGAGTGCTGCAGAGATGCTTGTCCTTCTGGAAGGTCCCTCTCCTCCAATTGCTCAGTTTGGCTGGGTGGCCAGCTCTAGGAAGAGTCTTGGTGGTTCTAAACTTCCATTTAAGAATGATGGAGGCTACTGTGTTCTTGGGTACACTCAATGCTGCAGAAATGCTTTGGTACCCTTCCCCAGATCTGTGCCTTGACACAATCCTGTCTCTGAGCTCTAAAAACAATTTATTCGACCTCATGGTTTGGTTTTTGCTCTGACGCATTGTCAACTGTGGGAACTTGTATAGACAGGTGTGTGCCTTTCCAAATCATGTCCAATCAATTGAATTTACCACAGGTGGACTCCAAGTTATAGAAACATATCAAGGATGATCAATGTAAACAGGATGCACCTGAGATCAATTACGAGTCTCAAAGCACAGGGTCTGAATGCTTGTGTAAATAAGACATTTCCGTTTTTTTGTTGTTTTTTTAAATACATTTTCCAAATTTCTAAACCTGTTTTTGCTTAGTCATTATGGGGTATTGTGTGTAGACTGAGAGAACATTTTTGGAATCCATTTTAGAATAAGGCTGTAACTTACCAGAATGTGGGAAAAAGGGAAGGGATCTGAATACTTTCCGAATGCACTGTAGCAGAAACAGATCTGGGACCAGGCTACTTGAGTCCTATATAGCCAATTTGGTTGGTCTGATTATAGACCAGAGCTGTGTGGGCAAATTTCAAATCAAATATGGGGCCTACATAAGCAGCCGTCATAAAGTGGTTTACAGAAACCCAGCCGAAAACCCCAAAGATCACGCAAAGCAGAGGCAGAAGCACATCCGGCCAGGACAAAATTCCCTTGAAGGCAGGAACCTAGGAAGAAACCAGACTTCCTCTTTACTAAAACCTGTGAACAGATGGACTGGTCTCAGACTCACGGTGACGCGTCTGGTCTGTCTATATCGGACTGCTCTGACGCATGCTGAAGACCCTCGCTATGTGGAGTATTGTTTCTGCAGTCTGAGTGTGTTCTTGTGCATTTTTATTAGTTTGAACCAATCTGCATTCAGGATTAGACCCACCTGTTGTATAATGGCATACCATATCTGTATTGTATACTGGTCACCCTGTATGAAGTACCACATCTTGCTCCTCTCTCTCCTGTTCTGTGATCTCTGCTGGTTTGCCATACACTGGCCACCTACCTTTATCCTCATCCCATGCCCCCTCAACCATTCCTCCCCCACTCCCTCCCGGTGGGGTCCGGGTGCCCTGTAGCCGTGGTTAAATCCTCTCTCTGGACAGATGAACGGCCAGGCAGGGTTATCTGACAGAGGACTTCCTGTTCCTTCTCTCCCCCCGTTCATTTGTCTGGAGGGCAGCAGAGCAGAACTCTCTCTTTCTCCCTTTGTTTCACACACACACACACACACACACACACACACACACACACACGCTTCGTTCGTCATGCGCGCGCACACGCACACACACACCACAGCTTTGTCACACTACCCCATACACACCACTGGGAGAACTGGAGGAAGTAGGGAACGGGAGAAGGCGAGTAGCAGATGCGTGAGTGAATGCATGCCTCAGTCGTGTGTGTGTGCGTGTGTTTACATTCTGTGCATGTGTGCGTCTTCTGCCACAGTCCCAGAATGCAGCAGTGCTGTCAAACCCCAGCCTTAGGAAGCGGCAGTCAGTGATAGGAGATGGACACATTCAGGTCACCTGGAGGAGAAAGGGCCAGCAGCAACACAGAGGCAGTCTCACTGTGATCTCAGCCTGAAGGTTGTGTTGCCTTCTCATCCTGCCTCGGTGACAGGACATCAGGATGCTCGCTGACTTAAATCCCTCCAAGGCCGTGTGCACGGCTTTGCTCTGCGTCTGTATGTGTGTGTATTTTCGGCACAGTCTTTCTCTCGCTCTCCTATCCCTCTCTCTCCACCCTCTTTCTCTCACTCTCCTATCCCTCTCTCTCCCCCTCTCCTTTCTCTCGCTCACTCTCCTATCCCTCTCTCTCGCTCTCTCCCCCTTTTCCCTCTCTCTCCTATCCCTCTTTCTTTCGCTTTCTCTCGCTCTCCTATCCCTCTCTCTCCTATCCCTCTCTCTTTCGCTTTCTCTCGCTCTCCTATCCCTATCTCCCCCTCTCCTTTCTCTCGCTCTCTCCCCCCCTTTCTCTCGCTCTCTCCCCCTTTTTCTCTCTCGCTCTCTCCCCCTTTTTCTCGCTCTCCTATCCCCCTCTTTCACTCTCTCTCCCCGCTTTCTTTCGCTCTCCTATCCCCCTCTTTCGCTCTCTCTCCCCGCTTTCTTTCGCTCTCCTATCCCCATCTTTCGCTCTCTCCCCCTTTTCTCTCACTCTCCTATCCCTCTCTCTTTCTCCCCCCTTTCTCTCACTCTCCTATCCCTCTCTCACCTATCCCTCTCTTTCGCTTTCTCTCGCTCTCCTATCCCTCTCTTTCTCGCTCTCCTATCCCCATCTTTCGCTCTCTCCCCCTTTTCTCTCACTCTCCTATCCCTCTCTTTCTCCCCCCTTTATCTCGCTCTATCCCTCTCTCTCCTATCCCTCTCTCTTTCGCTTTCTCTCGCTCTCCTATCCCTCTCTTTCGCTCCCTCTCCCCCCTTTCTCTCGCTCTCCTATCCCTCTTTCTCTCACTCTCCTATCCCTCTCTATCTTTCGCTCTCTCCCCCTTTCTCTCGCTCTCTCCTCCCCTCTCTCTCCCCCCTCTCTCGCTCTCTCTCCCCCTTTCTCTCGCTCTCTCTCCCCCTTTCTCTCGCTCTCTCTCCCCCTTTCTCTCGCTCTCTCTCCCCCTTTCTCTCGCTCTCTCTCCCCCTTTCTCTTTCGCTCTCTCTCCCCCCATTCTCTTTCGCTCTCTCTCCCCTTCTCTCTCTCACACTATAGGAGCTCTATCTTTTCCACTGAGAGGGACAAGCACCCAGCTGCTCCTGTCTAAACCCCTCTCTATCCATCGCTCTCTCCTTCTGCCCCTCTCTCCCTCCCCCCCACTCTCTCTCTCCCCCCTCTCACTCTCCCTCCCCACACTCTCTCCCCCCACTCTGGGCCTCCTAATGTATTACTCCTTATCCCTGAATGCAGGGGATTAAACGGGATGAAGGGAGGACTGAAGAGGGTTTCAGCACAGGATAGAGGGATGAGTTCAACATGTCTGAGGGGCTTCTTGGTCAGGATCTAGCGTTTCCTTTTGTGCATAGAACAGTCTCAAACAAATCTGCTGTTTATGGTTACTGACAAACTACATGCATACTAGAAGAAACATCTACGTGTAGGCACATAACCTCGGTGAAGGAGGTCGTCGAGGCGACTCAGGCTTCAGCTAGCGGTCGAGAAGGGAACTGAAGCCAACTGTTGATGTCAAATTGCATTTCACAACGTTTACAAGCAAGAGCCCTCAGATCCTCACAACAGGAAATGGCTCCTATCATGCCTCCAAAGACTCTCTTTCTCTGTACCTTTCTCTCTCTATCCCCTCACACTCTGCTCTTTTAAAAAGACATTTCTCAGCAGCAGGCCTCTCCAGGACTCTTGTCCTCCTCACTTTCCATCTCCCCCCTCTACTTCCCCTCCCCTTCCTCCTTCCTCTTCTACCTCGCTGCACGCCTTTCCCTGAACTGCACACAGTTCCCCTTTTCCACATTTTGTTAGGTTACAGCCTTATTCTAAAATTGATATTTTTTTTTTAAACACATCAATCCACACACAAGATGCACACCTGTCTATATAAGGTCAGTCTCAACGTCAACAGTGAAGTGGCGATTCCGGGATGCTGACCTTCTAGGCAGTTCCTCTGTCCAGTGTCTGTTATTTTGACCATCTTAATCTTTTCTTTTTATTGGCCACTCTGAGATATGGCTTTTTCTTTGAAACTTTGCCTAGAAGGCCAGCATCCCGGAGTGGCCTTCTCACTGTTTACGTTGAGACTGGTGTTTTGGGGGTACTATTTAATGATGCTGCCAGTTGAGGACTTGTGAGGCGTCTGTTTCTCAAACTAGACACTCTAATGTACTTGTCCTCTTGCTCAGTTCTGCACCGGGGCCTCCCACTCCTCTCTATTCTGGTTAGAGACAGTTTGCTCTGTTCTGTGAAGGGAGTAGTACACAGCGTTGTATGAGATCTTCAATGTCTTGCATGGAATAGCCTTCATTTCTCAGAACAAGAAATAGACTGACGAGTTTCAGAAGTTCTTTGTTTCTGGCCATTTTGAGCCTGTAATCGGACCCACAATTGCTGATGCTCCAGATACTCAACTAGTCTAAAGGCCAGTTTTATTGCTTCTTTAATCAGCACAACAGTTCGTGCTAACATAATTGCAAAAGGGTTTTCTAATGATCAATTCGCCTTTTGAAATGATAAACTTGGATTAGTTGACACATTGGAACACAGGAGTGATGGTTGCTGATAATGGGCCTCTGTACGCCTATGTAGATATTCCATTAAAAACCTGCCGTTTCCAGCTACAATAGTTATTTACAACATCAACAATGTCTACACTGTATTTCTGATCAATTTGATATTTTAATGGGGAAAAAAGTGATTTTCTTTCAAAAACAAGGACATTTCTAAGTGACCCCAAACTTTTGAACGATAGTGTATATACGAATAGTGTGTAAATAGTATTTTTGTTGTCTCTTGTTTTTTTCCCCCAATAAGTAACTTAATATAAGTCGTTTTTTTATTGAATGTAATATCTTATGTTGTTCTTGTCCATAACGGTTCTATACTTTGTCATGTATATGTGGACCCCGTGTAGAGTGGCTGCTGCATGTGTAGTAGCTAATGTGGATCCTACTAAACTAAACTCGCTCTCTAATTACAACGTACACACAAATACATGCTCATTTTGGACCAGATAAAGGTAAGACGGAGATGGACATGGACAGAGGGATGAAAAGGGAGAGACTGATGGAGGAAACAGCAGGAGGGAGGATGGAGGAATGAGTTTTAACACGACTGGTCACCGCTCCAATTCCCCCCTCAAAGCGGTTTCTTCCCATCTCCCTCTTTCTCTAGTTCTCTCTCTCTTTTGCTCCACCAGAGGCCCTTCTGTGTGTGTGTGTGTGTATGTGTGTGCGCGAGTGGTTGTTTCAAGTACTATGTCTCCAGGGCCCTGGCCTATATTGCATTATTCATGAAGCATACTCTTCCTCTCCTTCCCTCCATCCACCCCCCTTTCGCCTGAGCTGACCCTTCTGTCATAGTTCAGGGCCTGGGGCAAGTGTATGTGTTCCTACAGCCAGCAAACTGTCTCTGACAGACTTAAGCCATGTCTGCACACGCCTGACACAGTATGGCATGTCAACTGTATGTACATCCTGTTAGCATAAGGAAGTCTTCAGAACAGAGGCGCTAGCTAGCTTAGCTCATGCAGCACTAATGCTAACCGAGTCAGAATGAGGTATTAATGTCCAGAGTCAGACAGACACCAAGTCTGGACTTGCTTGGATGAGTCTGCCATCTCTCACACCAATTTGTTCTCATTTATTTGTTTTCCTTTTCATTCACTTTTGCTCACTATCGTTTCCTGTTTTAGTCTCTTCCCCCCCCCCACCCCTCCTGCTGTGTGTGTGTTCCACTAAATAGAGAAATGGATACAATTGCTACAGATCCAAGATGAGATGTTGGCAGACTGTAGTTGGTTGCTCCTGAGCTAATAAATCGTCAATTGCTGTGGTTCTGTATGTATTACTTTTAAGGCTGCCAAAGATCCAAATAATTGAGTTAATGCCATTTAGTCAATTGCCAATAATGACAATTTTTGAATGTACTCAAACTTAGCCCTAAAGAAAGATTTTTCCCATGTAAAATCAGTGCACTGAGTTACAGGCTCTTTATGTAAGGGACGGAAACAACACAAATTGCCTACATCAGAATGTTTTTAATGGCATTTTAACCATAAACAACACAAAGGTCGCTAACATACAGCGATTAATGCTTCCAATGTTTTAGTGGGCCTTATCTCATCGGTGTTCTTGGAAGTTTAACACTTGCGTACAGCACCCACTAACACACAGCTTTTAGTACAATTAAAGCCCCAGGCATTCTAAATGAGTGTGAATATAGGGAAAGATACCTTACTCTATGTATACAAAGAGCTTTCAAAAACTTGTCCAACAATGTTCGGGAAAACACTAACCATCTGTACTGTGCAGATAACTTTACACACACACACACCTTCCCACACCATCTCTCACTATACACCTCCTCTCTCACACACACCCTCCCACACCATCTCTCACTATACATCTCTCTCACTCACACACACACACACAACTCTGAAGCATCTCTTTGAGTAGCCTATTCCTGTTCAGTTCTTCCCTGTGCCGTTCAAATGTGTGCATAGCCTAGTCAGTGATCAAGTCATAAGGTTGCTAGGTAACATGACTAGTCAGCTCAACCATTTCGTTTTTCTCAATCAAAGAAACGTAAGGTCTCGCACGAACCAGTGGTAGAAATAGCTCTGGTAATATTTGGCTTCACTTTGACGTGATTTTGGCTAGAGGCACACGACCGGACTTCGGCGATGTAGGCTAAGGCGCAAGCATTGACTGGAGCTGTGTTCCATGTTGTGTTCCGCGTCTAAAAAGGTCCGTGCGGAAACGTGTGGGCTTAAAAGCTTCCTTGCGGTGAAGAAATGGAGACTCGATTAATGGTGTCAAAAACGTGTCACGCCAGCGCGTTATTAGCGCGTTTAACTTTTGACAGCCCTAATTAATTTACATTCACAGCTCCCGGTCGATCGAGAGTAAAGTGAAGAGCACACACACATGTCTCTGTGGATTTCAGTGTGTCTGCTCTAACGTCTTTCTCTACAGACACAGCAAGACTGGCATCTCCAGAGTCACTGCAACTCTAATCCAATCCATCTGCTGCTGTGGCACTATTTCAGTTCTACTTCCATGGTATGTGTGTGTGTGTGTGTATGTGTGTACGTGTACCTGCATGAGTATTGATCAGTGACGTCCTCTACGCTCCATCGATCTCCAGTCACCTGTTAACCCCAGGCAGTGTGTTTTATAGGTAACACAGGCCCATTCAGACTCCTACAGTAGATTACAATGGCACTCTCCAACCCTGCCATCCCATACCTCTGTCAACTGTTGCCCTGGATACCTTTGTGTATTCCTACTCCAAGATCAATCTAATTGGCTGGCTCCCCTTTTACCAGTCGGCTGCCTGTCCTCAGAGCCAATCAAAATCACTGGATGGAGAAGCAGGTATGTTTAAAGGAATGGATGGATGGCTGAATAAATGCCCCTTATTGTTATATTATTGACCGCAGCGTGTTATCATCCGCATGTTCGAAGCCTATTGTGTGTGTGTGTGTGTGTGTGTGTGTGTGTGTGTGTGTGTATATAGGGCGTTCGTGCAAGACCAGAAAGGTAATTGCGTGTGTGTATGTGTCCGCTCGCTCTTTGTGTGTCCGTCCATGTATGTCTTTGTCAACAGCAACCACCTGAATGAGTCAATAGTAAGCTGGAGATGATTAGGTGACCGTGATGGTTTGAGGGCCAGATTGTGAATTTAGCCAGGACACCGGGGTTAACACCCCTACTCTCATGATAACTGCCAGGGGAACTTTAGTGACCACAGACAGTCAGGACACCAGTTTAACGTCCCATCCGAAAGACAGTATCCTACACAGGGCAATGTCCCCAATCACTGCCCTGGGGCACTGGGATATTTTTTTAGACCAGAGGAAAGAGTGCCTCCTTCTGGCCCTCCAACACCACTTCCAGCAGCATCTGGTCTCCCATCCAGGACCAACCCTGCTTATCTTCAGAGGCAAGCCAGCAGTGGGATGCAGGGTGGTAATGCTGCTGGCAGTATCACTACCTCTCAGCACTGCTCCAATGTACCCTTTACTGTTCCCCTCTCTTACGCCCCCTCAGGTTTCTTATTGGGATGGGTCCACTCACATGTCTACCTGCCGCTCGTTCTCTTTCCCTCGCTCTTGCTCTTTCTTCCTCCCTCCCTTTGTGTGTGCGTGCGGGAGGGCCTCTGCTCTATCAGATAGTAGACAATCACAGTAATGTGGTGCAGGCTACCTCTAGACAATCAGACAGAAGACCCTCCCCCGTCTCTGTGTGGGAGCTACCCAGAAGGCATTGTGGCTCTATTGCTTCCCATTTAAGTCAGTGAACCGTGAGCATGACTCCTTCAGATCCTTCATGTTTCTGCTTTCTAGAACAATACATGCTCATTTAGATGCTTTTTATCCTCCACTACCTACAGGTGACTCGACTCCGTGTGGTATGCGGTCCATGTGAGAGTTTAACCCACAACTCTTGTGTTGCCAGCACCAAGTTTACCAACCAATGTAAACACAACAACCACCATACTTGACCTAGGAGTCCCTGTGGATAAAATATACACTTACTTATCACGTTTTGATAAGTTGGAGCTTTTCGCGGAAAGTCAAATGAGCCATATCTATCGGAGGAAGTAAGAAGAAAAGCGCGATGCCAAACACGAGCAAACGAAGCATAAACAACATTCTGAAGGCAATGCTTCCTGCCCGGCACAAACTAATGTATCAAATTAAATTAGCTCCTGACTAACGATCGAATAAACAGAACGGCAATTATGCATTTATTCATTCCAATGAAAGAACAATGAGTTCTCCATTTGTAAAAAGGCGGGTTGGTTTAGAAGTGCTCGACTATAATCAAACTCTGGCTCTCCTAATCAGAAGACCTCAATTGTGCTGTCTAAAGTGATTTGTGGGAACATTCCCCACATTCGCCATTTTTTGGCAATGCTTTAAACAAATAAGGCACCCTTCAATGTTTTGTTTTCCAGGAAACACATTCGCGGGTAAAGCCTAATTCGCGGGTAAAGCCTAATTGGTTAGATTTGTTGCTGTAATAACAGTCCTTCAACCGTAATCATCCTTTAACCTAACAAGAAAGATGTTTTTGAATGAGTCAAAAGAAACATTACTAACAGTGTTTCTACACTTGAGGTTGCCGATCACTTCATCAGATGTTGTGCCTGACAGTCATTTTTGTCCGTTCTCAAGTACTAGTTTTAATCTAAGCGGTCTTTGGAGGATGACAAGCTTAGCTTGCCCTGCTACAGAAGACCTTGAGAAATAGTTTTATACTATAATAATAATATGCCACTTAGCAGACACTTTTATCCAAAAGCGACTTAGCCATGCTTGCGTACATTTGCGTACATGTGGTCCTGGGAATCAAAACCCACTATCCCGGCGTTGCAAGTGCCTTTCTCTACCCACTGAGCTACAGAGGTGAGAGGGCAAGAGCGAGTAGGCTTCAAATGACATGTAGCTAATGCCATCTGGAGCATTGCAAATCGCAGAGAACTTTTAAAATGGCTGAAATGGCCCTCTATAGAATATGATGGTCACTAGTTACCACAGCCACAAAGTCAATTGGCTATTATTGTAGAAAATCATGAAAACCAAGCATGTGCTTTTTGTTTTTAATTTAAGGTTAGGTTTAGGCATAAGGTTAGCATTGTGATTGAAGTTAATAACACATTCTAAGAAGATTAGTAAGTAGAAATAGGCAGGATTTATGGCTTTGTGGCTGTGGGAAATGGTGACGGCCACACTTGGAGGGTTCACAGTTAACAATCCCTTTTATGGTGGCACTTGGCCTCTTCGTGGGGATTTCTCTCGGGATGAATTTGTCTCCCAAGCACGTCTTGACTGTGTTGTGATTTGCAGTTGACATCTTGTGACGGAGATGCCATCTGTGCGTTTCGGAATGTGTGTCTCTCAGCTCTCTCCTCGTTTGTGTA
This sequence comes from Oncorhynchus masou masou, assembly GCF_036934945.1. NCBI lineage: Eukaryota > Metazoa > Chordata > Actinopteri > Salmoniformes > Salmonidae > Oncorhynchus > Oncorhynchus masou. Next base: position 38,874,041 of record NC_088223.1, on the reverse strand, counting down.
TATAGACACGTGGTCAGAGCTGGCTGTGATGTCACCACTGCTTCCTGTCTCGGTCTTGTCACTTCCCCTCGAATAAACTGTCGGGATGTCTAATATGCCCAGCTGGCCCTGTTGCGAGCACCCGTCTGACAGGAAATGTGAGTGTGTAGTCAGGTTTGTGTGTGTGATTGTCTCTGTGATAATACCAGGTTGCATGTGTCCTGATGGCGATCACTGTGAAGGTCAGATCGAGCAGGGTTTTTATTAAGATGGCATGGGAAACAAGCAAGTGAAGTAGATAATATACACAAGTGAAATAAACAATAAAAATAAACAGAAGTTCCAAAAGAATAAAGACCCTCTCTCTCGCTTCTTCCCACTCTCTCTCGCTTCTTCCCACTCTCTCTCTCTCTCGCTTCCTCCCACTCTCTCTCTCTCTCTCTCGCTTCCTCCCACTCTCTCTCTCTCGCTTCTTCCCACTCTCTCTCTCTCTCGCTTCTTCCCACTCTCTCTCTCTCTCTCTCTCGCTTCTTCCCACTCTCTCTCGCTTCCTCCCACTTCTCTCTCACAAGTCAATAAAAATAAACAGCTTCTTCCCACTCTCTCTCTTGCTTCCTCCCACTCTCTCTCTCTCTCTCTCTCTCGCTTCCTCCCACTCTCTCTCTCTCTCTCTCTCCCACTCTCTCTCGCTCCCACTCTCTCTCTCTCTCTCTCTCTCTCTCTCTCTTCCCTCTCTCTCTCTTCCCACTCTCGCTTCCTCCCACTCTCTCTCTCTCTCTCTCTCCTCCCCCACTCTCTCACTCTCTCTCTCTCTCTCTCCTCTCTCTTGCTTCCTCACACTCACTCTCTCTCGCTTCCTCACACTCACTCTCTCTTCGCTTCACTCACACTCACTCTCTCTCGCTTCCTCACACTCACTCTCTCTCGCTTCCTCACACTCACTCTCTCTCGCTTCCTCACACTCACTCTCTCTCGCTTCCTCACACTCACTCTCTCTCGCTTCCTCACACTCACTCTCTCTCGCTTCCTCACACTCAATTCAATTCAAGGGGCTTTATGGCATGGGAAACAAGCAAGTGAAGTAGATAATATACACAAGTGAAATAAACAATAAAAATAAACAGAAGTTCCAAAAGAATAAAGACCCTCTCTCTCGCTTCTTCCCACTCTCTCTCGCTCTCTTCCCACTCTCTCTCTCTCTCGCTTCTTCCCACTCTCTCTTTCTCTCGCTTCTTCCCACTCTCTCTCTCTCGCTTCCTCACTCTCTCTCTCTCTCGCTTCCTCCCACTCTCTCTCTCTCTCTCTCGCTTCCTCCCACTCTCTCTCTCTCTCTCTCTCTCGCTTCCTCCCACTCTCTCTCTCTCTCTCTCTCTCTCTCTCTCTTCCTCCCACTCTCTCTCTCTTCTCTCTCGCTCTTCCCACTCTTCTCTCTCTCTCTCTCTCTCTCTCTCTCTCTCTCTCTCGCTTCCTCCCACTCTCTCTCTCTCTCTCTCTCTCTCGCTTCTTCCCACTCTCTCTCTCTCTCGCTTCTTCCCACTCTCTCTCGCTTCTTCCCACTCTCTCTCTCTCTCGCTTCCTCCCACTCTCTCTCTCTCTCCCACTCACTCTCTCTCGCTTCTCACTCCCTCCCACTCTCTCTCTCTCGCTTCCTCCCACTCTCTCTCTCACTCTCTCTCTCTCTCGCTTCCTCCCACTCTCTCTCTCGCTTCCTCTCTCTCTCTCTTTCTCGCTTCCTCTCTCTCTCTCTTTCTCGCTTCCTCCCACTCTCTCTCTCTCTCTCTCTCTCTCTCCTCTCTCTCTCTCTCTCTCGCTTCCTCTCTCTCTCTCTCTCTCTCTCGCTTCCTCCCACTCTCTCTCTCTCTCGCTTCCTCTCCCGCTTCCTCTCTCGCTTCCTCTCTCTCGCTTCCTCCCACTCTCTCGCGCGCACTCCCTCCCTCCCTCCCACCCTCCCTCCCGTTCAAGGTCATGTTTCTCCCTCATCTGACCACTGAGTCAGTGCTGTCAGTGTCAGGCTGTCACTGCTGACCCCGCACTGTTACCCCCCCTGAGACACACACACACACACACACAAGGTTGTGACGGCTGAAATACACACACACACACACAGAGAGAGATCACATCAGCTGACCTGTATGCTGTCCTGTGTCAGGGCTGTGGAGAAAGAGATCGCTGCCCCGTCCCAATAAGTAACCCGAGGGGGGAGTAAGAGAGAGGAACGGTAGAGGGTGCAGGGAGCAGTGCTGAGAGGTAGCGATACAGAGGACAGAATAGATCGCTGTCCTTAAAGTAAACAACCCACCAACAGAATGTGTACTGCTGTCGTTCTATCTCTTGGACGTTGTAGGTACACATATCATATTCAAAAGAGGAACTCTGTTGGTCTCTGTGATAGTCTAGACCAGGGATCGGCAACTTTGATGGGGTGGGGCCTGTCATGCCAAATAATGTCCCCCAGCCAAAAGTGTCCCCCTCTACATCACAATGGGATTCGATAGTTAACGTCCGTTGCTATATCAGCGGTGTGCTGACCTAATGATTAGAATTTTGGAGATTACAGACTAACAGACAATTTCGCTGTTTAAACAAGTTTTGTTGATCTAATCAAATAAAAAACATGAATTTGAACTACTTTTGGGCACCTTGTTAACATTACAACATGAAACCCATGTCTTAAACGCTGCTCCCTTTCAGAAATGGCAAAGAAAACATGTCATCTGCTTGACGCATTTAACGTTACTTACCTTACAGATCACGAAGTCAACTGATTTCCATGCCGTTCAAATGTAAATCCGCTTGATTCATCCACGGGCTTGTCTGGCTGCCCTTCCCTTTTCTACACTGTAATCATTTCACATGTCCTCTATCATAGCTCGTCTCAAAAGGGGGACTTAAAGTCCAGGCACTGCTGCTCTCTTTGTTCTGAGTGTTTGTGTTTTTAGTTCATTTATTTGACCAGGCAAGTCAGTTAATTGAGAACAAATTCTTATTTACAATGACGGCCTAGGAACGGTGGGTTAACTGCCTTGTTCAGGGGTTGAACGACAGATTTTTACCTTGTCGGTTCGGGATTCGATCCAGCAACCTTTCGGTCACTGGCCCAACGCTCTAACCTGCCAACCCTCACATCTCACATATTATGTGCCCGGTATGATGGAGCAAGAGAACTCTCTTAGCAGATAACTACAGCGTGACAATAACAGTAGTTGTAGGTGATGTAATGAAAAGTTGGAGGGGAGGTTGGTAATGGAGGACATCTGGTGGATCCACGTCTGCGGGTTGGACAGAACCCTCTAGGTCCGGGAGAACCCGGAGCAGAGTTAAAGGGAACGGGGGAGGAGACCGAGACGGAAACAAGCGAACACACAGGTTACACGTCACAGTGAGGGAATGTGATGGATGAGTGCGGCGTTGTCAAATAAATGAACAGCGGCCAATCATTTTTATCTGGTATAAAACCCCCACATTCTTCTCAGTCCGTGCCTGAAGGTGGTACTCAAAGGCATTCTGATCTGGTTGGACAACTTCCACCACATCAAGGTGGGGTTTCAGTGATCTGAAAGTACGTGATACAAAAGTAGCAGTAGACAAACAACAACACTAAGTCAATCACACATTGGAAATACTACAGCATATGTAATAATTGTATTTACTATTGCGTTGTTTACCTCAGTCAGCAGCTGCAGCTGCCGTCCGTACTCGGCCAGGATGCTGCTGTGGTCCGCAAAGAGTGTAAGACATTGAAACATGTCGGATTATGTACCATGGACAAATAAATTGTAAAAAAAGAAATAAAACACACCATTGGTGACCGAATAAAACCTCCATACCTGTCCAGAGTTCACGACCTCGGCCACTCAAGATGACCTCAGGAGAACCTTGGAGGTGGCCTTGATAGGTATCATACCAAACAAAAATCCATTTTTGGTTCCAAGCACCCTTTTTAATGGGTTACAGAAGGGAATTTAGAGTTAAGAGCGTACTCTTCCTTTACTGACCTTAATGGGTATTGCTCCACCCACTTGGTAACGTGATTGGTCGCCGGCAGACACCAGCTGTTGCCATTCCTGGATTTCGTGAAGGGTCTGATATGGTCCACCCCTAACATTTAAAGTGTTAGAGAGAAGATGACTATATTCTTACCTGTATCTGTGTCATATAGTATGCAGATTTTCATATTTGTAAGGATACTGACACACACACATTCTATAATATTGAACTCTGCTTTGGTCAAATATAGCAACCATTACAAAACAACTTATCAAGGCAAAATGTGAATTGGGACACTTACCGATCATGTGCCATGGTGAAACAACTTTGACGGGCTTCAACCCCGGCGCCACAGTCTTCACCCTCTCAGACCTCTGGCAGGCAAGACAAGGTACTGACCTTTAAGCAAAAAGTAACACATTGAAACATTGTGTGCTCTCTGATATGACCATAACTGAAATCATAATCATTTCAGATATAATAGAATGTGATTGATAAACAAAAGGTTATTACACTTGCCCAGTTGTCCACCTCCTTGACAATTCCCTGTCAGGGGAAGCGGAGGTTGATTTTGGCATTCATACGCTCTATTTCGAAATGTCCAGCATGCGTCTCTGTCAGCACGGCCTCCTTTTCCTCCGTAGTTAAAACCACCCTCCTCTGTGGCTGGCCATCCTTCCCCCAGAGGTAGATAAGATTGCCTAACAAGTTGGAAGGGAAGAGGTGTTGAAATACTTGAGTCTAAGTATATCTGCTGTCTTTCTCTGTTTCTCTCTCTCCATCTCTGTCTGTCTTCCACTCTCTTCCCACCTCTCACTCACTCCCTCTCTCTTTCTCACTTTCATCCTTTCGTTCTCACTTTCTTCCTCCCCCTCTCTGTGTCTGTCTAGTGAAGACACCTAATTTAAACCTATCCATTTTGATTGATCAGTTTTAACTTCTAGCCAGACACCTCAATATGACAGACTTATAACTATTTCAGGTTACAGCCACATAATTCTACTCATTCTGCCATGGGGTGTAGAGAAAAAAACGAGACGTTATGCATCTAAGTTCCTGCAATTCAAAAAAAATAATAATAATTCCAGAGGGTGGGGGGCAACTGCTGCTCCTCAAGATGAGTTATTTGTGGCCCCCACCCCCATCAAAGTTGCCCATCCCTGGTCTAGACTGTCTAATCCCTTTCTCCTTCACAGAGACCAACAGAGTTCCTCTTTAATGCTGAAATTCAGTGTGTGTGTGTGTGTGTGTGTGTGTGTGTGTGTGTGTGTGTGTGTGTGTGTGTGTGTGTGTGTGTGTGTGTGTGTGTGTGTGTGTGTGTGTGTGTGTGTGTGTGTGTGTGTGTGTGTGTGTGTCTCTATCATTCACTAGTGACAGACAGGCCTGTGCTGTGTGTTCCAGGGTTGAGCAGGGCCAGCCGCTAGTGCGTCTCTGTGTGACTGACTGACTGTCTCAGCTATATTTCTGTCCCTTCGTCCTTTCCCTGTTCTCACTACTCTGCTGCTATTTCAGCTCTTTTCTCAGGACACCGCCAGCACCACCATGAATAATTGACTCTGAGAGAAACGTGTGTGTGTGTGTATATTAAAACAACCTGCTCATACAAACACACACAGCAGGGGTAGCGCTCTATACCTTTTCATCATGTGATTGTGAGTGTCTGTCAGTGTATAATAACTGTTATGGGCCCCCTGTTTTTTTAAAGGAACAAAACCGAGCTAAACATCCCAAATACTCATGGCATACATCCCATGGCTCGCTCCCCATCACTGTAATGAAATGCAGCGAGGAGTTCCAGAACAAACCTAATTCCCAACAGTGATGTTCACTATTATAAGATCAAGTCCCAAACTGCTAACCATCGAGTCTCTGGCGGGAACTGACTCTAATGTAGTAAAACTGAAATATCTGTAACAACACTACCATCAGTATCTGTAGCAGCAGGGTTAACAACACAACATGTTTTCTGGCTCTCTTTGTGGATTTAGCCAGAAGCTCTTTGGTATACTTATTGATTTTGAGCTGGGCAGGTTGGCTCTGTCGGAGTCTCTGGCCCCAGTGGTAGGTCTGTGTGAAGACTGACTGGCTGACTGACTGATACTGCGTGTCAGAGAGCTGTCTCCTTCGTTGGGTTCTAGGTGTCCTCAGGGTACGGGTAGATCGAAAGATGAAGATGAGAGAGAGAGGGATGGCGGAACGTAGTGCGAGGGCAAGGGAGGGCGGATGTAGAGTGTGAGAAGGGAAAGGGGGGGGGGGGGGATTGGAGGGAACATGAGGGTCGGAGGACAGGAATGAAGGGAAGGGATTGAAGGGAGAGGGAGGAGGGAGACCTGGGGAGGACAAGATGCAGAAGGAGAAGTAGAGAGGTGAAGGGATTTTCTACAATCTACCGACTTGTTTATAGTAACCTCTGTCTGGCTTGGAGAGAAGCCAATCATAGCTTCTTCTCTGGGTGTGTGTGTGTGTGTGTGTGTGTGTGTGTGGGTTTGTGGGTGCGCGGCGCGCATTCATGTGTCAGCCGTGTGTGTGTGTGTGTGTGTGTGTGTGTGTGTGTGTGGGCCCGCGTGAGTCCACACTGTTTGCGTATGAATGATAGCAGTGTTTCTCATTCCTAAATTTGACCCCAAAACACTTGAGGCTTTAGTCCCACGCGATGACCTGATCCGAAGGAACACAAAGGCAGACGTGCCATCACTGCCGTAGGGGGAAGAGTACATAGCGGAGGATAGAACAGGACAGGTCGGAGATGGACGAACCAGGACAGTGAGGCTACAGAGGCGGAACACAAGCTCACGCATCACTTTTTGACACATGTTCAGTCACAGATGAACCCACTGAACGGTCAGAAGCTGGAATCTGTATAAAGGTGTAACAGCGGCAATGTTCGCAAAACCCCCAGCGGCTTTGTTGTTGTTTTTGTTTTTTGTTGATGTCACAGGAGAAAGGAACGCCCAGCATCGTGGTAGAAAAACAACAACAAAAAAGACTACATATTCTGCTGTTCTTCGCGAGTGCAATGATGTGAGGGAGGGGGGGGGGGCGTGTGTTTGTAGGACGAAGTAATTTGTTTTGGTTCAAATATACCAAACGGGCAGACGTGGCAGTTTCAATTACAGATTCCAGAATGCAGAATAAATCAATGATCATTTATAATGTGTGTGTGTGTGTGTGTGTGTGTATACATGTATATCATTCAACATAATTCTCGTTTTTTTTCTTTCAGTTTTCAAAAAAAAAAAAACGTCCGGAATGACAGTTTCTCAAACACCAGTTATGAGTGATGAGTTCATCGAACAGCTTCTCGAACAACAGAGGCTGCTACAATACCCAAACGTTTCCTCAAGTATTCCCAACTCGGGGAAGTTTTGGAAAAGTACAATAACCTATGTCGAACCAGCTGCGATCAATACTGCATGTATTGTACAGAAGAAGTTGAGTACGAGGTCTGCATAATTACTGTCTTCTTGACAGAGGGATCCTCCCGATGTGGATTGAAAAGTAAAGAGAGAGTTTCTTTTTTAATGAACTACTAAGCAGCCTTGCTCGGAGCGATAGAGTGCTCAAAGAGGACTGGAGGTCGGCCCAGAGGGAGCGAGAGACAGTGGTGGATTGTGAGATTCGGAAACTGCTCTGGGGGAGGAAGAAATCGACGCAAACGCCCACACAACTAGAACCAACATGGGTAGAGGGTGTGAACCGCTGCTGACCTTCATACTTCGGGGCGAAGAGTTGGTTTGGAGACGGCACGGTTTGAAAAAGCGTGCGTGTTTTTCTTTGACTTTGGTTGTAGTTTTTCATCGTGCATTCTGGTAATTCTGGTGTTTTTTTCCCCCAGACCGTCCTTGATAACAGTGTGCTAACTGTGACTAGTGACGATGTGGTCTAAAGTATGTGTACAGCCTGATTCCAGAACAGTTTCACTCAGTGTGAGACACACACACACACAAACTCATCGGGACTGCGTACCGGCACCTCAAATGTTGTACTGCTTGTGTTCCTGCACCTCTTCTAGAATATTAGCTTAACAGTATTGCATTTATAATTAATAATAGTTAATTATAATAATTAATAATAGTATTGCACTAATTACAAACAGTACCGGCACCTATTTCAGTCAACGTGGAGCACTGACAGTTTCACTCCCTGGTACGTGCTGTTCTAGCTTACATGGTTTTATTAAAGCACAGCACTGTCTGTCTGGGAGTGTCTGCTCTTGTCTGAATCACTTTACTCCAGACTAAAACGTCTGGTCCGTAGGCCTAATGGAGGAGAGAACGTGAGAGGGGACCCATGAACACTAGTGATGAGGGGAAAAAAATAGATACAGTTACATATTATTTTTGACTACATATGTTATCGTATCGTTTTGACTATCACAATATTATTTTTTGTGCTAGTTGGCAGTACCTGCGGCAAAATGCCACCCTCCAACTCCCCCTCTGCCTCTTTCCAACTCCCCCTCTGCCTCCCTCCAACTCCCCTCTGCCTCCCTCCAACTCCCCTCTGCCTCCCTCCAACTCCCCTCTGCCTCCCTCCAACTCCCCTCTGCCTCCCTCCAACTCCCCTCTGCCTCCCTCCAACTCCCCTCTGCCTCCCTCCAACTCCCCTCTGCCTCCCTCCAACTTCCCTCTGCCTCCCTCCAACTTCCCTCTGCCTCCCTCCAACTCCCCTCTGCCTCCCCAACTCCCCTCTGCCTCCCTCCAACTCCCCTCTGCCTCCCTCCAACTCCCTCCAACTCCCTCTGCCTCCCTCCAACTCCCCAACTCCCCTCTCTCCCTCTGCCTCTCCAACTCCCTCTGCCTCCCTCCAACTCCCCTCTGCCTCCCTCTGCCTCCCTCTGCCTCCCTCCAACTCCCCTCTGCCTCCCTCTGCCTCCCTCCAACTCCCCTCTGCCTCCCTCCAACTCCCTCCAACTCCCCTCTGCCCTCCCTCTGCCTCCCTCTGCCTCCCTCCAACTGCCTGCCTCCTCCCTCTCCCCAACTCTGCCTCCCTCCAACTCCCCTCCAACTCCCTCTGCCTCCCTCCAACTCCCTCTGCCTCCCTCTGCCTCCCTCTGCAACTCCCTCTGCCTCCCTCCAACTCCCCTCTGCCTCCCCAACTCCCTCCAACTCCCCTCTGCCTCCCTCCAACTCCCCTCTGCCTCCCTCTGCCTCCCTCCAACTCCCCTCTGCCTCCCTCCAACTCCCTCCAACTCCCCTCTGCCTCCCTCCAACTCCCCTCTGCCTCCCTCCAACTCCCCTCTGCCTCCCTCCAACTCCCCTCTGCCTCCCTCTGCCTCCCTCCAACTCCCCTCTGCCTCCCTCTGCCTCCCTCCAACTCCCCTCTGCCTCCCTCCAACTCCCTCCAACTCCCCTCTGCCTCCCTCCAACTCCCCTCTGCCTCCCTCTGCCTCCCTCCAACTCCCCTCTGCCTCCCAACTCCCTCCTCCCTCCCTCCTCCCTCTGCAACTCCCTCTGCCTCCCTCCAACTCCCCTCTGCCTCCCTCTGCTCCCTCCAACTCCCCTCTGCCTCCCTCCAACTCCCTCCAACTCCCCTCTGCCCTCCCTCTGCCTCCCTCTGCCTCCCTCCAACTCCCCTCTGCCTCCCTCTGCCTCCCTCTGCCTCCCTCCAACTCCCCTCTGCCTCCCTCTGCCTCCCTCCAACTCCCCTCTGCCTCCCTCTGCCTCCCTCCAACTCCCCTCTGCCTCCCTCTGCCTCCCTCCAACTCCCCTCTGCCTCCCTCCAACTCCCCTCTGCCTCCCTCTGCCTCCCTCCAACTCCCCTCTGCCTCCCTCCAACTCCCCTCTGCCTCCCTCCAACTCCCCTCTGCCTCCCTCCAACTCCCCTCTACCTCCCTCCGCCTCCCTCTGCCTCCCTCCAACTCCCTCCAACTCCCCTCTGCCTCCCTCCAACTCCCTCCAACTCCCCTCTGCCTCCCTCTGCCTCCCTCCGCCTCCCTCTGCCTCCCTCCAACTCCCCTCTGCCTCCCTCTGCCTCCCTCCAACTCCCCTCTGCCTCCCTCTGCCTCCCTCTGCCTCCCTCTGCCTCCCTCTGCCTCCCTCCCTCTCCCTCCCTCCAACTCCCCTCTGCCTCCCTCTGCCTCCCTCCAACTCCCCTCTGCCTCCCTCTGCCTCCCTGCCTCCCTCTCCTCCCTCCAACTCCCCTCTGCCTCCCTCTCCCTCTGCCTCCCTCCAACTCCCTCTGCCTCCCTCTGCCTCCCTCCAACTCCCCTCTGCCTCCCTCTGCCTCCCTCCAACTCCCCTCTGCCTCCCTCTGCCTCCCTCTGCCTCCCTCTGCCTCCCTCTGCCTCCCTCCGCCTCCCTCTGCCTCCCTCTGCCTCCCTCTGCCTCCCCTCTGCCTCCCTCCAACTCCCCTCTGCCTCCCTCTGCCTCCCTCTGCCTCCCTCTGTCTCCCTCTGCCTCCCTCTGCCTCCGACTCCCCTCTGCCTCCCTCTGCCTCCGTCCAACTCCCCTCTGCCTCCCTCTGCCTCCCTCCAACTCCCCTCTGCCTCCCTCTGCCTCCCTCCAACTTCTTCTCTCCACTAACTTTTTCCTGACATCCTTTTTTTCTCGTCTCCTCTTTTCCCCTCCCTTTTTGTTGTTCTCTTTTTCTTAATCATTTGACTTTTCTGCGCGCTCCTCCTGACGCCATCTTGTGTGTCTTAATTAGAACGCAGACAGGCTGCTAAGGAAGAAAAGGAAAAAAAGAGAGAGGAAATGAATGAAAGAAGACTGTGTTAATTACACAACAAGGTCAGCGTAGTTTTACCCTCACAGCTTAATTGCAGCCCCTGATTACGTTTTGGGCCTCATCTTTTTTATAACTCAAACAGCGGACCTGACAAACTACAAGAATTACCACCGCTGAGTGCAATAGGGAGGGAGGGAGGGACGGACTGACAGACCGAGCAAGGGCTCATTCATGATCGGGTGTTGCTGTGCTGACAGGGTGAGCAAAGTGTGTGTTGGGGAGTCGGCTGGTGAAGTCGTAACGACACATTACACACAGCGTGAGTCGAATGTGTGCGCGTGATGGAGTGTGATACAACAATAAGCCATTAAACCCAGCGAGGGGCTACGGATGCAGACTGCTCTAAACTCATCCGTCTCTCTAATGGAGCGACTGTCCCTCACCAGACAGACAGGGTCATTCTTACACCCCCCCCCCCCATCAAAACGCTTAACAATATCACCACCGGCCTCCTACAGCCTCATCCATCCATCCATTACACTGTTTCATGGATCTGAAAAGGGGGAATTGTTTTTAGTTCCTCGCTTGGGAACAGGGCCCACCGTGGGCGAACTTGCGCCCCTGGTCTACGTAGGTCAGAGGTCAGCTTTAGTGCACTCAGGGGAGACGGTAGCATCATGCTGACTGGAGAAGACCTCGGTCCATGTGTTCGCCTGGGCCCTGTCTGTGCTATTAGGCTTTTGACCTTTACCGTAAGCATTTACACACACACCATCTGTGCTGGCTGTGCTGATCCCTGACCTCTCCATTGATCTTCACAAAGACTAACTACCAGACAGAACACTGGGCCCACAGCCCATATACTGTAGAATGACTACTTCTACTGCCAAAGACATGTCTGGTTATTCCAACAAAGAAGCAACGTAAAGCAGTGTCAGTTAACCAACATACGTAGATCAGACATACAACGAAAAAAATAGAAATGAAATGAGTGTATTGTATTAATTCCTTTATGGGATTTGATGGGTGTAATGGTTCTTTGAATGTGGAACTGGGAAAGTGTCACTATTCGCGTCCTCTTCCTCTTCGAATCAATTTACCCCGGCCTGGAAATCTGTCCAATCAGGTTCAGAAGCAGACGTCTCCCATTCTCATCATTGTCATGGAATCCATTTTGTCAGTGTTTTGGACCATATCTGGGTCACCAGCTTAATGAAACTGGCCCTGTTTGATATGAAATGTAGTAATGATGCATTTTGTCCTTTTTTGTTTTATCCGCTTCCTTCGAGCTCAATGCGAATCGGCCGCTTGGTAGCGTATCTGTTGGTGCGCGAGAAAGCGAGACGAGGCGAGTGTGTCCACACGCACAAACACGCTCCCTTTTTCCATAATTCCCCGGCGTGAATGGAACCAACGTCATTTGCATAGAAGATTGAATATTCTGAGAGCGTGAATTCGGGGGGGAGGAGCCGTCACAGCGTATTATGGCTGAGGTCTGACGCTTCGCAGGGGTTTTTCACCTTTTTCATCATTTCTCTTCCTCCGCATGTATTTTCTGTCAGGTCTTCCTCGGAGCAGACATCCCCCCCCCCCTACGACTCCCGTGTGTTTTGTCTTCGTATTGCTCGAGGCGTACACATGCTACATCTTCGTACTTGATGTGCAACGACAAGACCGGGTGCCCAGTGTTCCTCTGTGAGACGAATCAGTGTGCCTTCTCCTTGCCCGGCCCATCTTTCAATCTCAATCGCTAGCAGAAATAGTATTTTCAGTCAAGATATTTGACAGGCTGGAGCTAAAACCACAACACACACACACACACACACACACACACACACACACACACACACACACACACACACACACACACACACACACACACACAGGGCTACAGGGTTGTTTGGTGCTGCACGCTGTGCCCATCTTGCCCTCTGTGTCTCCTGTGAGGAGTGACAACTGTGTGAATGTGTGCTGGAGCGTGACGACGATGGTGATCATCAGTGGAATGAGATCACTCAGCCTTGGACACCACGGATGACTGCGGACACACACACAAACACACACACGACAGTGATACTGACCCAGCCCTCCTGCGGTGTCACCCCATCTCTAGTACACACGTGTGTTAGAACACATATGGACAGACACTTATCTCCAGTTTCCAGACTTCAGCAGTAAAATGGGTGGCTGGTTAGGCAGAGGGTTTGCACATGCTGATAATACATGTTCATTCTCTCGCATGTTGCGCAGGGGTGAATGGTGTCATAGGTGTGGAATTGTTTGTGTGTGTGGTTGGGGGGGCTCGAGTGAGACGTGTGTGTGTGTTCGCGCATGTGTATGAAAGGTGCAAGCAGGTACAGTGGGGCAAAAAAATTATTTAGTCAACCACCAATTGTGCAAGTTCTCCCACTTAAAAAGATGGGAGAGGCCTGTAATTTTCATCATAGGTACACTTCAACTATGACAGACAAAATTAGAAAAAAAATCCATAAAATCACATTGTAGGATTTTTAATGAATTTATTTGCAAATTATGGTGGAAAATAAGTATTTGGTCACCTACAAACAAGCAAGATTTCTGGCTCACACAGACCTGTAACTTCTTTAAGAGGCTCCTCTGTCCTCCACTCGTTACCTGTATTAATGGCACCTGTTTGAACTTGTTATCAGTATAAAATACCCCTGTCCACAACCTCAAACAGTCACACTCCAAACTCCACTATGGCCAAGACCAAAGAGCTGTCAAAGGACACCAGAAACAAATTTGTAGACCTGCACCAGGCTGGGAAGACTGAATCTGCAATAGGTAAGCAGCTTGGTTTGAAGAAATCAACTGTGGGAGCAATTATTAGGAAATGGAAGGCATACAAGACCACTGATAATCTCCCTCGATCTGGGGCTCCACGCAAGATCTCACCCCGTGGGGTCAAAATTATCACAAGAACGGTGAGCAAAAATCTTAGAACCACAAGGGGGGACCCAGTGAATGACCTGCAGAGAGCTGGGACCAAAGTAACTAAAAGCCTACCATCAGTAACACACTAAGCCGCCAGGGACTCAAACCCTGCAGTGCCAGACGTGTCCCCCTGCTTAAGCCAGTACATGTCCAGGCCCATCTGAAGTTTGCTCGAGAGCATTTGGATGATCCAGAAGAAGATTGGGAGAATGTCATATGGTCAGATGAAACCAAAATATAACTTTTTGGTTAAAAACTCAACTCGTCGTGTTTGGAGGACAAAAAATGCTGAGTTGCATCCAAAGAACACCATACCTACTGTCAAGCATGGGGGTGGAAACATCATGCTTTGGGGCTGTTTTTCTGCAAAGGGACCAGGACGACTGATCCGTGTAAAGGAAAGAATGAATGGGGCCATGTATCGTGAGCTTTTGAGTGAAAACCTCCTTCCATCAGCAAGGGCATTGAAGATGAAACGTGGCTGGGTCTTTCAGCATGACAATGATCCCAAACACACCGCCTGGGCAACGAAGGAGTGGCTTCGTAAGAAGCATTTCAAGGTCCTGGAGTGGCCTAGTCAGTCCTTGTGAAGACTTACAGAAAACGTTTGACCTCTGTCATTGCCAACAAAGAGAGACACTTTTGTTATTGACCAAATACTTATTTCCCATCATAATTTGCAATTAAATTCATTAAAAATCCTACAGAAATCCTCATTTGTCTGTCATAGTTGAAGTGTACCTATGATGAAAATTACAGGCCTCTCCCAACTTTTTAAGTGGGAGAATATGCACAATTGGTGGCTGACTAAATACTTTTTTGCCCCACTGTAGGTAGCGAGGGTGTGTGCGCGCTCGCCCATGATCTGACCTGGTTGTGGACGTGAACAAATGGCTGGGCGGCCCGGGTAAAATGGCTGTCATCCCTCAGAGGGACACAAACACACCCGGGAGTTGTCATAGACAATCCCTCCCCAGACACAAGGCTAGATAAGATGGAGGGAGAGGGAAGGACTGAGAGGGAGAGAAGACAGAGCAGGTGAATGATGGAAAAGATTGAATGACACACACACACACACACACTTTGACTCGGCCCAAAGACTGCATGGACCACTCAAATATGGTTAGATAAGAGCAGTAGATAACACTTATCAAATGAAAAGACGCTTCAGAAAGGGAGACGGAGAGATGGATTGGAAGATGAGGGAGGGAATGAATGAACAAATGAATGGAGCGCGGAGGGAAAGAAAGGCAGCCGTTTAGCTAAGAGGTGAGTCCAGAGGCCTGTTCCCACGAACATGGGGCTCTCGTGGTGTTCTCTAATCAGAGAGAGAGAGAGAGAGAGAGAGAGAGAGAGAGAGAGAGAGAGAGAGAGAGAGAGAGAGAGAGAGAGAGAGAGAGAGAGAGAGAGAGAGAGAGAGAGAGAGAGAGAGAGAGAGAGAGACTCACTCTTTAGGCCGAACTCCCCAGTAATTGTCTAGTGTGATTAGGACGGAGAGGGGGATGAGAGGAGCAGCATAATATCCAGTAATTGAAGCCCTCTTCTGCCATTGTTCCAGCACACACTGATAAGCCCAGGGAGACGAGGGAGGGAGAAAGTGTGAGAGGCATTGAGCGGGGTTGTGAGAAAGGGAGGGAGGGAGTGGAGTAACATTAGTCAAATGTGGCTTCAACATCAGACTTGCAACTTTTCTCAGTGTTTACACTAGCCTTGGATGTGGCATGGCCAAAGCCACAGTTCTGCTTCATGCGTGACTTCAGCTATTGGCATACCGTAAATACCTTAGTATATAGACTACGGTGTGCTTATTCTAAAAGCCTTTCCTTTTAAATTTGGCTAACAGCTAAAACGCTGCCTACTGGTATTAAGGTAACTCTTGCAGGGACATGTGGTGTGGGGGAGCCGTTGTCGTTACACAGTATCACTCAGAGGGGGGTAATACGGTCAAAGAGAGATTTGATTCTAAATCGGTCCTCTTTTCACGACACAGGCATCTCTCCTTGACCTAGTTTGCGTCTTCAAAGTAGTGTAAAGGAGGAGATGAGAGGTGGCAGGATGTGAGTTATAGAGCGGGAGGAAGAGAGGAAGGGGAGGGGGGTTGACAAGGCAAGTCTGAGTAGGGGGAGTATAAACGAGAGAGCGGAGGGAGAAAATAAAGCTTTGTAAACAGCGTCTCCCTTCAACGCCTGTGCGCGTGTCTTTGATTGTGATGCCGTTTGTGTGGAGGTGCCGTTTGTGTGGAGGTGCCGTTTGTGTGGAGGACGCAACCGTTGTTTGCGATGTTATCGCTGCGGCTTTAGTTACTTTTGCTTGTTTTGTCTCTCTGTTTCACGGTTACAGGGACAGTTATGGAAACACTGGCATTAACCCACATGTTCCTTTTAAAAGGAGTGGTCCTGTAGCTCAGTTGGTAGTCCATAGCGCTTGCAACGGCAGGATAGCGGGTTCGATTCCCGGGACCACCCAATGTCACAGGAAGGCAAAAAAGATAATCAAGGACAATAACCACCTGAGCCACTACCGGTTCACCCAGCTTCCGCCCAGAAGTACTGATGCATTACAGCTGGGACCGAGAGATAGAAGCTGTTTTCCAATCTCAAGGCCATCAGATTGTTAAACAGCCACCACTAGCACAGAGAGGCGGCTGCCAACCTACATGCTTGATGTCATTGGCCACTTTAATAAATGGAACACTAGTCACTTTAATAATGCCACTTTAAGAATGTTAGCATATCTCACATTACTCATCTCATATGTATATAATGTATCCTCTCTTCAAAATATCTCTCCCTTCATTACTCAATGCCTAGGTTTACCTCCAATGTACTGACATCCTACCTTACCTTTGTCTGTAGACTATGCCTTGAATCTATGCTATCGTGCCCAGAAACCTGCTCCTTTTACTCTCTGTTCTGAACGTGCTAGACGGCCAGTTTGTATAGTCTTTAGCCGTACCCTTATCCTACTTCTCCTCTGGTGATGTGGAGGTTAATCCAGGTCCTGCAGTGCCTAGCTCCACTCCCACCCCCCAGGTGCTCTCATTTGTTGACTTCTGTAAACGTAAAAGCCTTGGTTTCATGCATGTTAACATTAGAAGCCTACTCCCGAAGTGTGTTTTACTCACTGCTTTAGCACACTCTGCCAACCCAGATGTCTTAGCCGTGTCTGAATCCTGGCTTAGGAAAACCACCAAAAACCCTGAAATCTCCATTGCTAACTATACCGTTTTCCGCCAAGATAGAACTGCCAAAGGGGGCAGTGTTGCAATCTACTGCAAAGATAGAAAGTAATACAGAACTCTGCAGGCCTGCAAGTCTGTACCCAAACAATTTGAGCTTCTACTTCTAAAAATTCACCTTTCCAGAAACAAGTCTCTCAATGTTGCCGCTTGCTATAGACCTCCCTCTGCCCCCAGCTGTGCCCTCGATACTATATGTGAACTGATTGCCCCCCATCTATCTTCTGAGCTCGTGCTACTAGGTGACCTAAACTGGGACATGCTTAACACCCCAGCCATTCCTACAAACTAAGCTTGATGCACACAATCTCACACAAATTATCAATGAACCTACCAGGTACAACCCAAAATCAGTAAACACGTGCACCCTCATAGATGTCATCCTAACTAATTCACCCTCCAAATACACCTCTGCTGTTTTCAATCAAGATCTCAGCGATCACTGCCTCATTGCCTGCATCCGTAATGGGTCTGCAACCAAACGACCACCCCTCATCACTATCAAACGCTCCCTGAAACACTTCTGCGAGCAGGCCTTTCTACTCGACCTGGCCGGGGTATCCTGGAATGACATTGACCTCATCCCATCAGTAGATGATGCCTGGCTATTCTTTTAAAAGTGCCTTCCTCACCATCTTAAATAAGCATGACCCTCTCAAAAAATGTAGAACTAGGAATAGATATAGTCCTTGGTTCACACCAGACCTGTCTGCCCTTGACCAGCACAAAAACATCCTGTGGCGTTCTGCATTAGCATCGAATAGCCCCCGTGATATGCAACTTTAGTTGTTAGGAACAAATATACACAGGCAGTTAGAAAAGCTAAGGCTAGCTTTTTCAAACAGAAATTTGCATCCTGTAGTACTAACTCAAACAAGTTCTGGGACACCTTAAAGTCCATGGAGAATAAGAGCACCTCCTCCCAGCTGCCCACTGCTCTGAGGCTAGGAAACATTGTCACCACCAATAAATCCACTATAATTGAGGATTTCAATAAGCATTTCTCTACGGCTGGCCATGCTTTCCACATGGCTACCCCTACCCCGGTCAACTGCCCGGCACCCTCCACAGCAACCCGCCAAAGCCCCCACCATTTCTCCTTTACCCAAATCCAGATAGCTGATGTTCTGAAAAGCTGCAAAATCTGGACCCCTACAAATCAGCCGGGCTAGACAATCTGGACCCTCTCTTTCTAAAATTATCTGCCGAAATTGTTGCAACCCCTATTACTAGCCTGTTCAACCTCTCTTTCGTATCATCTGAGATTCCCAAAGATTGGAAAGCTGCCGCGGTCATCCCCCTCTTCAAAGGGGGTGACACTCTAGACCCAAACTGCTACAGACCTATATCTATCCTACCCTGTCTTTCTAAGGTCTTCGAAAGCCAAGTTAACAAACAGATTACTGACCATTTCGAATCCCACCATACCTTCTCCGCTATGCAATCTGGTTTCAGAGCTGGTCATGGGTGCACCTCAACCACGCTCAAGGTTCTAAACGACATCATAACCGCCATCGATAAGAGACATTACTGTGCAGCCGTATTCATCGACCTGGCCAAGGCTTTTGACTCTGTCAATCACAACATTCTTATTGGCAGACTCGACAGCCTTGGTTTCTCAAATGACTGCCTCGCCTGGTTTACCAACTACTTCTCTGATAGAGTTCAGTGTGTCAAATCGGAGGGCCTGTTGTCTGGACCTCTGATAGTCTCTATGGGTGTGCCACAGGGTTCAATTCTCGGGTCGACTCTCTTTTCTGTATACATCAATGATGTTGCTCTTGCTGCTGGTGATTCTCTGATCCACCTCTACGCAGATGACACCATTTTGTATACTTCTGGCCCCTCCTTGGACACTATGTTAACTAACCTCCAGACGAGCTTCAATGACATACAACTCTCCTTCCGTGGCCTCCAACTGCTCTTAAATGCAAGTAAAACTAAATGCATGCTTTTCAATCGATCGCTGCCCGCACCTGCTCGCCGTCCAAAATCACTACTCTGGACGGCTCTGACTTAGAATACGTGGACAACTACAAATACCTTGGTGTCTGGTTAGACTGTAAACTCTCCTTCCAGACTCACATTAAGCATCTCCAATCCAAAATAAAATTTAGAATCGGCTTCCTATATCGCAACAAAGCATCCTTCACTCATGCTGCCAAACATACCCTCGTAAAACTGACCATCCTACCGATCCTCGACTTCAGTGATGTCATCTATAAAATAGCCTCCAACACTCTAATCAACCAACTGGATGCAGTCTATCACAGTGCCATCCGTTTTGTCACCAAAGCCCCATACACTACCCACCATTGCGATCTGTACTCTCTCGTTGGTTGGCCCTCGCTTCATACTCGTCGCCAAACCCACTGGCTACAGGTTATCTACAAGTCTCTGCTAGGTAAAGCCCCGCCTTATCTCAGCTCACTGGTCACCATAGCAGCACACACTCGTAGCACGCGCTCCAGCAGGTATATCTCACTGGTCACCCCCAAAGCCAATTCCTCCTTTGGTCATCTTTCCTTCCAGTTCTCTGCTGCCCATGACTGGAACGAATTGCAAAAATCTCTTAAGCTGGAGACTCACAACTCCCTCACCAGCTTTATGCACCAGCTGTCAGAGCAGTTTACAGGTCACTGCACCTGTACTTAGCCTATCTGTCAACAGCCCATCTACCTACCTCATCCCCATACTGGTATTTATTTTGCTCCTTTGCACCCCAGTATCTCTACCTGCACATTCATCTTCTGCCGATCTACCATTCCAGTGTTTAATTGCTATATTGTAATTACTTCGCCACCATGGCCTATTTATTTCCTTAACTTACCTCATTTGCACTCACTGTATATAGACTTTTTGTTTTCTTTTGTTCTACTGTATTATTGACTGTATGTTTTGTTTTTTCGATGTGTAACTGTGTTGTTGTATGTGTCGAATTGATACGCTTCATCTTGGCCAGGTCGCAGTTGTAAATGAGAACTTGTTCTCAACTAGCCTACCTGGTTAAATAAAGGTGAAATAAAAATAAATAAAAAATAAAATCCTTCACTATCTATTGCATCTTAGCCGCTCTGTCACTGCTCATACTTACATATTATACTTATATATTCTCATCCCATTCCTTTACTAGATTGTGTGTATTAGGTTTTGTTGTGGAATTGTTAGCTATTATCTGTTAGATACTGCTGCACTGTCGGATCTCGAAGCATAAGCATTTCGCTACACTCGCAATAACATCTGCTAACCATGTGTATGTGACCAATACAATGGGATTTGATGTCAAATGTAAGCACGCATGACTTTCAGTGGCTTTGGATACAAGCGGACCGTACTAGACTACATTAGGTTGGGTTATGCATCGCTGCGATCATCGTTGTGCTACATCTAGCATGTCCCCTCCATTAGCAATAGGTGTTACTGTGATCAGTCATTCCTCCCCGGCCGTTTGTCTGATCCTCAGGACCTGTAAAATGGCCCTCTTCCTCCCTCTGGAATTTGGGGGTTTTATAATGTCGGTTAGCCCGTCTTTCATCAATTAGCATTAACGGCAGAGAGCCAGTGATCTGAATATGGGGCCATAAATTATTGATTCCAGCATCCCACCCCCCTTCCATCCACCCCTCCCTCCGCCTGCAAGACTAACCCTGACATTTGGATGTGAGACAGAGGGAGGGAGTGGGGGGGGGGGGGTTAGCTGTCGGTGTGTGTGTTCTTAGCTGTTGTGTGTGTGTGCAAAGCAAACCTCTTTTAGCCTTAATAATATTCACAAAGAGAGAGAGAGAGAGAGAGAGAGAGACTCATTGTAAAGCTATTCACCTGCCTTTTTGTCAGCAGTCAAATAATGCTATTTAGTTTTGGTTTTGCGTCGTGAGAATGGGTGGCCACGTTCTGTCCAGCTTTCAGATTGGACATTGCAGTAGAAAACAGTCATGTGTATATATAGGCATAGCTTGACAAATGTAAACTTTGACCTAGCTAACGGCTTGGAAAATGGTAACCAGTACGAGAGTATTGACAACAACGGGCATACAGTGGCGTGTGGGTGTGTGTTTGACCTGTCTAGCGCTCCCTCTGTGTGACTGCCTCCTCCGTAACATCCTGTTTGCCTCCACTATTGGCGTTGTAGATGCTGCTTAGCGTCTGCCTCTTCACCATACAGTATTACACGTGGTATAGGTAGCCATCAGGCATTTGGCAGAGCTCAGCGTTACATTGCTTGAGGATGTATATTACATGACCTGTCTCCCTTGATCATTGCGCACTTACTCTCTCTCTCTCCTTCTCTCGCTCTTTCTCTCTCTCTCTCTCTCACTCTTTCTCTCGCTCTTTCTCTCGCTCTTTCTCTCTCTCTCTCGCTCTTTCTCTCGCTCTTTCTCTCGCTCTTTCTCTCTCTCTCCCTCTTTTTCTCGCTCTTTCTCTCTCTCTCTGCTTGAACTGGGTACTATATGCTAGAGCTGGGTACTATATGCTTGAGCTGGGTACTATATGCTTGAGCTGGGTACTATATGCTAGAGCTGGGTACTATATGCTTGAGCTGGGTACTATATGCTTGAGCTGGGTACTATATGCTTGAGCTGGGTACTATATGCTTGAGCTGGGTACTATATGCTTGAGCTGGGTACTATATGCTTGATCTGGGTACTATATGCTTGAGCTGGGTACTATATGTTTGAGCTGGGTACTATATGCTTGATCTGGGTACTATATGCTTGAGCTGGGTACTATATGTTTGAGCTGGGTACTATATGCTTTGAGCTGGGTACTATATGCTTGAGCTGGGTACTATATGCTTGAGCTGGGTACTATATGCTTGAGCTGGGTACTATATGCTTGAGCTGGGTACTATATGCTAGAGCTGGGTACTATATGCTTGAGCTGGGTACTATATGCTTGAGCTGGGTACTATATGCTAGAGCTGGGTACTATATGCTTGATCTGGGTACTATATGCTTGAGCTGGGTACTATATGCTTGAGCTGGGTACTATATGCTTGAGCTGGGTACTATATGCTTGAGCTGGGTACTATATGCTTGACCTGGGTACTATATGCTTGACCTGGGTACTATATGCTTGAGCTGGGTACTATATGCTTGAGCTGGGTACTATATGCTTGACCTGGGTACTATATGCTTGACCTGGGTACTATATGCTTGGCCCCTTTTCCCCTCACCCCCCCTCTTTCCTTTGATTTTCCCTTGTCTTTTAATATTTTTTTTGTCTTTTTAAAAATCTCTCCTAGAGGAACTTGGCACGACCCATCGTTATGAATCCGTGTGTTGGGGGGGTAGACTTTACACGTCCCATTTAATCAAGCCTCTCGCACAAATTGATCAGTTGGGCAGCTGTCCTGGCCAAGCTGTGTGCTATTCATCTGAAACGCCATGGCACTCATCTCAATGTGAAGGGCAATGCAGCCACGCAGTGAACACACTCCCAGATTGCCAACGTGGTTTCTGTCCAACCACCCCATCCCGTTTTGGGTCCGTCTGAGAGAGCACAGTCCAGCCAGCTTTGATTTGGGCCTTGATTTAGAGCCCGGTACCAGCGAAGACGGTCACGTTTGTTAATTAGATACCACATACGGTAGGTACAGTCGTGGCCAAAAGTTTTGAGAATGACACAAATATTAATTTTCACAAAGTCTGCTGCCTCAGTTTGTATGATGGCAATTAGCATATACCCCAGAATGTTATGAAGAGTGATCAGATGATTTGTAATTAATTGCAAAGTCCCTCTTTGCCATGCAAATGAACTGAATCCCCCCAAAAACATTTCCACTGCATTTCAGCCCTGCCACAAAAGGACCAGCTGACATCATGTCAGTGATTCTCTCGTTAACACAGGTGTGAGTGTTGACGAGGACAAGGCTGGAGATCACTCCGTCATGCTGATTGAGTTCGAATAACAGACTGGAAGCTTCAAAAGGAGGGTGGTGCTTGGAATCATTGTTCTTCCTCTGTCAATCATGGTTACCTGCAAGGAAACACGTGCCGTCATCATTGCTTTGCACAAAAAGGGCTTCACAGGCAAGGATATTGCTGCCAGTAAGATTGCACCTAAATCAACCATTTATCGGATCATCAAGAACTTCAAGGAGAGCGATTCAATTGTTGTGAAGAAAGCTTCAGGGCGCCCAAGAAAGTCCAGCAAGTGCCAGGACAATCTCCTAAAGTTGATTCAGCTTCGGGATCGGGGCACCACCAGTACAGAGCTTGAGACGAAGACTTTTGGAGGCCTGGTGTCAACGAAGGGCAGCAAAGACGCCACTTCTCTCAAGGAACAATATCAGGGACAGACTGATATGCTGCAAAAGGTACAGGGATTGGACTGCTGAGGACTAGGGTAAACTCATTTTCTCCGATGAATCCCCTTTCCGATTGTTTGGGGAATCTGGAAAAAAAGCTTGTCCGGAGAAGACAAGGTGAGCGCTACCATCAGTCCTGTGTCATGCCAACAGTAAAGCATCCTGAGACCATTCATGTGTGGGGTTGCTTCTCGACCAAGGGAGTGGGCTCACTCACAATTTTGCCTAAGAACACAGCCATTAATAAAGAATGGTACCAACACATCCTCTGAGAGCAACTTCACCCAACCATCCAGGAACAGTTTGGTGATGAACAAAGCCTTTTCCAGCATTATGGAGCACCTTGCCATAAAGAAAAAGGGATAACTAAGTGGCTTGGGGAACAAAACATCGATATTTTGGGTCCATGGCCAGGAAACTCCCCAGACCTTAATCTCATTGAGAACTTGTGGTCAATCCTCAAGAGGAGGGTGGACAAACAAAACCCCAGAAATTCTAACAAACTCCAAGCATTGATTATGCAACAATGGGCTGCCTGTCAGGATGTGGCCCAGAAGTTAATTGACAGCATGTCAGGGTGGATTGCAGAGGTCCTTATGAAATGCTTGTAATTATACTTCAGTATTCCATAGTAACATCTGACAAAAATATCTAAAGACACTGAAGCAGCAAAGTTTGTGGAAATGAATGTGTGGCATCCTCAACCCTTTTGGCCACAACTGTATACTGATAAAACGGGCACCACCGCCAAAAAGAGAGCATCTGCATCCAGCCATTTCAGAAGCTAGCTTTTTTTTTCACACTCTGCAACACTGTAGCCAAAGAGTGGTTCCCTACAAAGCAAGCTGTTCTGTGTCGGTGTAATGACCGACGTTAGACAGACTATTACAGGGTTCTCACAGACACAGACACAGCCACGACATACACACTCACTCACTCTTTCACATCCGTCTCTGCTCAGGGAGTTTGAAGGGGCTAATCAGTGTGTGTGTGTGTGTGTTACACCCAAACCCACCATCTCTTCACCATTCACCCCATCATTATTGGCGTTACCCTCCACTCAGACACGGTAACGTTGTTGAGGCTGGGGCCGGTTGTCTTCACAGCCACACGCATGGATTATATAACCCCAGTGCAGTAGGATAGGGAACAGTGGTGAGGATGGTGGTGATTGTAATGGGAAGAGAGGGCTTGCTTGAGGTTTTAATGTAGGAATGCTGTTGGGGACCCCCGTGACAGAGAGGGGAGCAGCGCTCAACTGATTTCACACACATTACCACCCGGAGCACTGGCACGGCAAGTGGAAAATGAACCCCGGGGAGAGAGAGTGGAAAAGAGTGTGTGTGTGTGTAGTCACTCTCTCTTCCTCTCTGTACCCTCAGCCCCAGAGGGAACAGAGTTGTGTAATAAGGAGTTTACCAGGATGACAGAATGAGTTGCAGAAGGAGAGGACGAGGGTCAAGTAGTGAAGCAGCTCGGTGCCTGAAGAGCGATTGGACAGCATGTGTTGGTTCTGTACTGACTAACTGGTCCAGTTCTATTGACCATATGTTAGGCTTAGAGGCTCCACGTCATGTGTTAGTTAAACTGACTTTTCTTCTAAATCAGTCTCTCTCTCTCTCTCTCTCTCTCTCTGTCTTTGTCTCTCTCTGTCTCTCTCTCTCTCTGTCTTTGTCTCTCTCTGTCTCTCTCTCTCTCTCTCTTTCTGTCTTTCTCTCTCTGTCTCGGTCTCTCTCTGTCTCTCTCTCTCTTTCTGTCTCTCTCAACTCAATTTCAATTCAAGGGCTTTATTGGCATGGGAAACATGTATTAACATTGCCAAAGCAAGTGAGGTAGATAATATATAAAGTGAAATAAACAATAACAATTAACAGTAAACATTACACATACAGAAGTTTCAAAACAATAAAGACATTACAAATGTCATATTATATATACAGTGTTTTAACAATGTACAAATGGTTAAAGGACACAAGATAAAATAAATAAGCATAAATATGGGTTGTATTTACAATGGTGTTTGTTCTTCACTGGTTGCCCTTTTCTCGTGGCAACAGGTCACAAATCTTGCTGCTGTGATGGCACACTGTGGAATTTCACCCAGTAGATATGGGAGTTTATCAAAATTGGATTTGTTTTTGAATTCTTTGTGGATCTGTGTAATCTGAGGGAAATATGTCTCTCTAATATGGTCATACATTGGGCAGGAGGTTAGGAAGTGCAGCTCAGTTTCCACCTCATTTTGTGGGCAGTGAGCACATAGCCTGTCTTCTCTTGAGAGCCATGTCTGCCTACGGCGGCCTTTCTCAATAGCAAGGCTATGCTCACTGAGTCTGTACATAGTCAAAGCTTTTCTTAATTTTGGGTCAGTCACAGTGGTCAGGTATTCTGCCAGTGTGTACTCTCTGTGTAGGGCCAAATAGCATTCTAGTTTGCTCTGTTATTTTTGTTAATTCTTTCCAATGTGTCAAGTAATTATCTTTTTGTTTTCTCATGATTTGGTTGGGTCTAATTGTGCTGCTGTCATGTGGCTCTGTATGGTGTGTTTGTGTTTGTGAACAGAGCCCCAGGACCAGCTTGATTTGGAGACTCTTCTCCAGGTTCATCTCTCTGTAGGTGATGGCTTTGTTATGGAAGGTTTGGGAATCACTTCCTTTTAGGTGGTTATAGAATTTAACGGCTCTTTTCTGGAATTTGATCATTAGTGGGTATCGGCCTAATTCTGCTCTGCATGCATTATTTGGTGTTCTACGTTGTACACGGAGGACATTTTTGCAGAATTCTGCGTGCAGAGTCTTAATTTGGTGTTTGTCCCATTTTGTGAAGTCTTGGTTGGTGAGCGGACCCCAGACCTCACAACCATAAAGGGCAATGGGCTCTATGACTGATTCAAGTATTTTTAGCCAAATCCTAATTGGTATGTTGAAATGTATGTTCCTTTTGATGGCATAGAATGCCCTTCTTGCCTTGTCTCTCAGATCGTTCACAGCTTTGTGGAAGTTACCTGTGGCGCTGCTGTTTAGGCCAAGGTATGTATAGTTTTTTGTGTGCTCTAGGGCAACAGTGTCTAGATGGAATTTGTATTTGTGGTCCTGGTGACTGGACCTTTTTTGGAACACCATTATTTTGGTCTTACTGAGATTTACTGTCAGGGCCCAGGTCTGACAGAATCTGTGCATAAGATCTAGGTGCTGCTGTAGGCCCTCCTTGGTTGGTGACAGAAGCACCAGATCTTCAGCAAACAGCAGACATTTGACTTCGGATTCTAGTAGGGTGAGGCCGGGTGCTGCAGACTTTTCTAGTGCCCGCGCCAAATCGTTAATATATATGTTGAAGAGGGTGGGGCTTAAGCTGCATCCCTGTCTCACCCCACGACCCTGTGTGAAGAAATGTGTGTTTTTTGCCAATTTTAACCGCACACTTGTTGTTTGTGTACATGGATTTTTTAATGTTGTATGTTTTACCCCCAACACCACTTTCCATCAGTTTGTATAGCAGACCCTCATGCCAAATTGAGCCGAAGGCTTTTTTGAAATCAACAAAGGATGAGAAGACTTTGCCTTTGTTTTGGTTTGTTTGGTTGTCAATTAGGGTGTGCAGGGTGAATACATGGTCTGTTGTACGGTAATTTGTTTTCATTGAGGAAATGTACGAGTCTGCTGTTAATGATAATGCAGAGGATTTTCCCAAGGTTACTGTTGACGCATATTCCACGGTAGTTATTGGGGTCAAATTTGTCTCCACTTTGGTGGATTGGGGTGATCAGTCCTTGGTTCCAAATATTGGGGAAGATGCCAGAGCTAAGGATGATGTTAAAGAGTTTTAGTATAGCCAATTGGAATTTGTTGTCTGTATATTTGATCATTTCATTGAGGATACCATCAACACCACAGGCCTTTTTGGGTTGGAGGGTTTTTATTTTGTCCTGTAACTCATTGAATGTAATTGGAGAATCCAGTGGGTTCTGGTAGTCTTTAATAGTTGATTCTAAGATCTGTATTTGATCATGTATATGTTTTTGCTCTTTATTCTTTGTTATAGAGCCAAAAAGATCGGAGAAGTGGTTTACCCATACATCTCCATTTTGGATAGATAATTCTTCGTGTTGTTGTTTGTTTAGTGTTTTCCAATTTTCCCAGAAGTGGTTAGAGTCTATGGATTCTTCAATTACATTGAGCTGATTTCTGACATGCTGTTCCTTCTTTTTCCGTAGTGTATTTCTGTATTGTTTTAGTGATTCACCACAGTGAAGGCGTAGACTCAGGTTTTCCATGTCTCTATGTTTTTGGTTGGACAGGTTTCTCAATTTCTTTCTTAGATGTTTGCATTCTTTATCAAACCATTTGTCATTGTTGTTAATTTTCTTCAGTTTTCTATTTGAGATTTTTAGATTTGATAGGGAAGCTGAGAGGTCAAATACAGTGCCTTGCGAAAGTATTCGGCCCCCTTGAACTTTTGCGACCTTTTGCCACATTTCAGGCTTCAAACATAAAGATATAAAACTGTATTTTTTTGTGAAGAATCAGCAACAAGTGGGACACAATCATGAAGTGGAACGACATTTATTGGATATTTCAAACTTTTTTAACCTATCAAAAACTGAAAAATTGGGCGTGCAAAATTATTCAGCCCCCTTAAGTTAATACTTTGTAGCGCCACCTTTTGCTTCGATTACAGCTGTAAGTCGCTTGGGGTATGTCTCTATCAGTTTTGCACATCGAGAGACTGAAATTTTTTCTCAATACTCCTTGCAAAACAGCTCGAGCTCAGTGAGGTCGGATGGAGAGCATTTGTGAACAGCAGTTTTCAGTTCTTTCCACAGATTCTCGATTGGATTCAGGTCTGGACTTTGACTTGGCCATTCTAACACCTGGATATGTTTATTTTTGAACCATTCCATTGTAGATTTTGCTTTATGTTTTGGATCATTGTCTTGTTGGAAGACAAATCTCCGTCCCAGTCTCAGGTCTTTTGCAGACTCCATCAGGTTTTCTTCCAGAATGGTCCTGTATTTGGCTCCATCCATCTTCCCATCAATTTTAACCATCTTCCCTGTCCCTGCTGAAGAAAAGCAGGCCCAAACCATGATGCTGCCACCACCATGTTTGACAGTGGGGATGGTGTGGTCAGGGTGATGAGCTGTGTTGCTTTTACGCCAAACATAACGTTTTACATTGTTGCCAAAAAGTTCAATTTTGGTTTCATCTGACCAGAGCACCTTCTTCCACATGTTTGGTGTGTCTCCCAGGTGGCTTGTGGAAAACTTTAAACGACACTTTTTATGGATATCTTTAAGAAATGGCTTTCTTCTTGCCACTCTTCCATAAAGGCCAGATTTGTGCAATATACGACTGATTGTTGTCCTATGGACAGAGTCTCCCACCTCATCTGTAGATCTCTGCAGTTCATCCAGAGTGATCATGGGCCTCTTGGCTGCATCTCTGATCAGTCTTCTCCTTGTATGAGCTGAAAGTTTAGAGGGACGGCCAGGTCTTGGTAGATTTGCAGTGGTCTGATACTCCTTCCATTTCAATATTATCGCTTGCACAGTGCTCCTTGGGATGTTTAAAACTTGGGAAATCTTTTTGTATCCAAATCCGGCTTTAAACTTCTTCACAACAGTATCTCGGACCTGCCTGGTGTGTTCCTTGTTCTTCATGATGCTCTCTGCGCTTTTAACGGACCTCTGAGACTATCACAGTGCAGGTGCATTTATACGGAGACTTGATTACACACAGGTGGATTGTATTTATCATCATTAGTCATTTAGGTCAACATTGGATCGTTCAGAGATCCTCACTGAACTTCTGGAGAGAGTTTGCTGCACTGAAAGTAAAGGGGCTGAATAATTTTGCACGCCCAATTTTTCAGTTTTTGATTTGTTAAAAAAGTTTGAAATATCCAATAAATGTCATTCCACTTCATGATTGTGTCCCACTTGTTGTTGATTCTTCACAAAAAAATACAGTTTTATATCTTTATGTTTGAAGCCTGAAATGTGGCAAAAGTTCGCAAAGTTCAAGGGGGCCGAATACTTTTGCAAGGCACTGTATACTGTTAAGATTTTCTACTGCCATTTTACACCTTCACTATTACAGTGGAACGTTTTACCCAGGAAATTGTCTAAAAGGGATTGAATTTGTTGTTGCCTAATTGTTTTTTGGTAGGTTTCCAAACTGCATTCCTTCCATCTATAGCATTTCTTAATGTTACTCAGTTCCTTTGGCTTTGATGCCTCATGATTGAGTATTGCTCTGTTTAAGTAGACTGTGATTTTGCTGTGGTCTGATAAGGGTGTCAGTTGGCTGACTTTGAACGCTCTGAGAGACTCTGGGTTGAGGTCAGTGATAAAGTAGTCTACAGTACTACTGCCAAGAGATGAGCTATATGTGTACCTACCATAGGAGTCCCCTTGAAGCCTACCATTGACTATGTACATACCCAGCGTGCGACAGAGCTGCAGGAGTTGTGACCCATTTTCTGTTGGTTATGTTGTCATAGTTGTGCCTAGGGGGGCATATGTGGGAGAGAATGCTGTCACCTCCAGGCAGGTGTTTGTCCCCCTGTGTGCTGAGGGTGTCAGGTTCTTGTCCGGTTCTGGCATTTAGGTCGCCACAGACTAGTACATGTCCCTGGGCCTCTGTCTCTCTCAAATCAAATCAAATCAAATTTTATTCGTCACATACACATGGTTAGCAGATGTTAATGCGAGTGTAGCAAAATGCTTGTGCTTCTAGTTCCGACAATGCAGTAATAACCTACAAGTAATCTAACTAACAATTCTAAAACTACTGTCTTATACACAAGTGTAAGGGGATAAAGAATATGTACATAAAGATATATGAATGAGTGATGGTACAGAGCAGCATAGGCAAGATACAGTAGATGGTATCGAGTACAGTATATACATATGAGATGAGTATGTAAACAAAGTGGCATAGTTAAAGTGGCTAGTGATACATGTATTACATAAAGATGCAGTAGATGATATAGAGTACAGTATATACGTATACATATGAAATGAATAATGTAGGGTATGTAAACATTATATTGGGTATCATTGTTTGAAGTGGCTAGTGATATATTTTACATCATTTCCCATCAATTCCCATTATTAAAGTGGCTGGAGTTGAGTCAGTGTGTTTGCAGCAGCCACTCAATGTCAGTGGTGGCTGTTTAACAGCCTGATGGCCTTGAGATTGAAAAACACATTCTGTCTCTCAGTCCCAGCTTTGTTGCACCTGTACTGACCTCGCCTTCTGGATGATAGCGGGGTGAACAGGCAGTGGCTCGGGTGGTTGTTGTCCTTGATGATCTTTATGGCCTTCCTGTAACATCGGGTGGTGTAGGTGTCCTGGAGGGCAGGTAGTTTGCCCCCGGTGATGCGTTGTGCAGACCTCACTACCCTCTGGAGAGCGTTACAGTTGTGGGCGGAGCAGTTGCCGTACCAGGCGGTGATACAGCCCGCCAGGATGCTCTCGATTGTGCATCTGTAGAAGTTTGTGAGTGCTTTTGGTGACAAGCCGAATTTCTTTAGCCTCCTGAGGTTGAAGAGGCGCTGCTGTGCCTTCTTCACGATGCTGTCTGTGTGGGTGGACCAATTCAGTTTGTCTGTGATGTGTATGCCGAGGAACTTAAAACGTACTACTCTCTCCACTACTGTTCCATCGATGTGGATAGGGGGGTGTTCCCTCTGCTGTTTCCTGAAGTCCACAATCATCTCCTTTGTTTTGTTGACGTTGAGTGTGAGGTTATTTTCCTGACACCACACTCCGAGGGCCCTCACCTCCTCCCTGTAGGCCGTCTCGTCGTTGTTGGTAATCAAGCCTACCACTGTTGTGTTGTCCGCAAACTTGATGATTGAGTTGGAGGCGTGTGTGGCCACGCAGTCGTGGGTGAACAGGGAGTACAGGAGAGGGCTCAGAACGCACCCTTGTGGGTCCCCAGTGTTGAGGATCAGCGGGGTGGAGATGTTGTTGCCTACCCTCACCACCTGGGGGCGGCCCGTCAGGAAGTCCAGTACCCAGTTGCACAGGGCGGGGTCGAGACCCAGGGTCTCGAGCTTGATGACGAGCTTGGAGGGTACTATGGTGTTAAATGCCGAGCTGTAGTCGATGAACAGCATTCTCACATAGGTATTCCTCTTGTCCAGATGGGTTAGGGCAGTGTGCAGTGTGGTTGAGATTGCATCGTCTGTGGACCTATTTGGGCGGTAAGCAAATTGGAGTGGGTCTAGGGTGTCAGGTAGGGTGGAGGTGATATGGTCCGTGACTAGTCTCTCAAAGCACTTCATGATGACGGAAGTGAGTGCTACGGGGCGGTAGTCGTTTAGCTCAGTTACCTTAGCTTTCTTGGGAACAGGAACAATGGTGGCCCTCTTGAAGCATGTGGGAACAGCAGACTGGGATAGGGATTGACTGAATATGTCCGTAAACACACCAGCCAGCTGGTCTGCGCATGCTCTGAGGGCGCGGCTGGGGATGCCGTCTGGGCCTGCAGCCTTGCGAGGGTTAACACGTTTAAATGTTTTACTCACCTCGGCTGCAGTGAAGGAGTCCGCATGTTTTTGTTGCAGGCCGTGTCAGTGGCACTGTATTGTCCTCAAAGTGGGCAAAAAAGTGATTCAGTCTGCCTGGGAGCAAGACATCCTGGTCCGTGACTGGGCTGGTTTTCTTTTTGTAATCCGTGATTGACTGTAGACCCTGCCACATACCTCTTGTGTCTGAGCCGTTGAATTGAGATTCTACTTTGTCTCTATACTGACGCTTAGCTTGTTTGATTGCCTTGCGGAGGGAATAGCTGCACTGTTTGTATTCGGTCATGTTTCCGGTCACCTTGCCCTGATTAAAAGCAGTGGTTCGCGCTTTTAGTTTTACGCGAATGCTGCCATCAATCCACGGTTTCTGGTTTGGGATTGTTTTAATCGTTGCTATGGGAACGACATCTTCAACGCACGTTCTAATGAACTCGCACACCGAATCAGCGTATTCATCAATGTTGTTGTCTGACGCAATACGAAACATGTCCCAGTCCACGTGATGGAAGCAGTCTTGGAGTGTGGAATCAGATTGGTCGGACCAGCGTTGGACAGACCTCAGCGTGGGAGCTTCTTGTTTTAGTTTCTGTCTGTAGGCAGGGATCAACAAAATGGAGTCATGGTCAGCTTTTCCGAAAGGAGGGCGGGGCAGGGTCTTAGTTGTGTGTGTCTCTCTCTCTCTGTCTCTCTCTCTGTCTCTCTCTCTCTGTCTCTCTGTCTCTCTCTCTCTCTCTCTTTCATAATTATCTTGAATGTACTTACCCCATGTCGCTAAACCATTATCAGATTTTACAGCCGTTTTAAAACATACACCAACTGAAATAATAATAACGTGTAATGTGTTTTTAATGCATATTTGTTTCTCTGTGTTCTCAGCGTGTCCCCCTGGCTCGTACAAGATGTCTTCCAGACAGCAGGAGTGTTTTGCTTGCCCGGCCAGCAGTGTGGCGGAGGATGAAGGCTCGGTGGTGTGTGTGTGTGAGGAAGACCACTTCAGGACCCCTCTGGACAACCCCTCGGCCCCCTGCACCCGTAAGACGCGCACCTGCCCCTACGCAACTCCTCGGCTGATCATATCCCTCACATCGCCTCTTCTCTAGACATATCACCCTGTCACTCCTCTTTTCAGTCTCTCCCTCTATCCACCCTTTCCCTTAAGCCCCCCCCCGAACCTCCTCACTTCAGTATTCCCTCTCCCTCCTAACCCATCCCTCCATCCATCAGGTAGCCCTTCACCCATCCTTATTAACCCTACCCCTCTACCATTTCTCTATTCCCTTCATACTTCACCCATCAATCCTCTACTAAACCTGCATCTTCCCTCTTCTCCCTTCCATCACTTTAGTAACCACGACTCCTCCATCCTTCACCCCTCCACACACACACATCCCCCCCCCCCACCACCACCACACTAAATGCCAAAACCTCCAACGAAGACGCACGTTCAAGTCCAATTCCATACCGGCCCGCCGGGGGCAGCCATATTTATTAGAAGAACTAAGCCTCTGTAGTGTCGATGGTTAAATACACACACGCAACCTGATTTAATCCACCTAGAATGTTCTCTATAGTGCTACAGTATACCAGACAATAAAACACAGAGGTCAGCAAGGGACTGTATTCATTCTCGGGCGCCCGGATCAGCTCTAGCTTTTATAGCGCTGTAATTAGAAGGTTTAATCACGATATTGATTCCCGGTGCTTTTATATCTACAAGGGGGCAGCCAGTGATAACATTTATAGCGCTGTAATTACCACATTAATTACAATATTGATTCAGTAATTGTGATCATCTCCTGATACCACCAAGCTATTGTGTGCTGGGAGGGAGACAGACAGAGGGAGAGACAGATGTAAGGAGAGGAGGAGTGGAACTTAAGAGTTGAGAGGGAGCGTATGGGAAAATAAGGGATATACGGGCCCAGCTGTGTGTACACGTATGTGCGTTCTCATGCGTTGCGCACGTGTGTTGTTGAATAAGTGAAGGTTTGCTGCTCCCTGCGTGCTGATGAACACGTCATCCACCACAGCTGTGCCCTGCTTCTGGCTCCACGCCCCTTTTACCATGTTACGTAAACCTCACCGAGAGACACACACACACTCATTATCAGGATGGCGCCGGAAGGAATAGTGGCCCTTTTACGGGCTTCTGACCAATTGTGTTATTTTGTGTATTTTTTGGGGGGCGCTGATCGTAACTTTTTAGGGGTACATAATGTTTCTGCTATTGTTTCCTGAGACCTAAAATAGCTTCTGGGCATCAACAGCTATCACTAACGTTGATTTGGATGAGGACTTCTACTTCAATGAGTTGGGGGCAAGAGACATATTGATTATCGCGGATCAGGCCCAAATCCTCGACACTCGAAGGAGGAGACGGCGCTATAGAGGCCGGCATGCGTGGGATACCTGAGGAGACTACGTTGGAGAGTGGATGAATCGCCTCTACCCTCCATTCTGTTGGCGAACGTACAATCACTGGAGACTAAACTGGATGAGCGCCGTTCGAGACTCCTATCAATGTGATCTGAAGAACTGTAATATCCTCTGTTTCTCCGCCTCGTGGCTGAACAAGGACATGTTCAATATAAATCTAGCTTGTTTTTCTGTACATCGGCTGGACAGAACGGCTGCATCAGGGGCAGGTTAATAACAACTGATGCGCAGCCTCTAATATTCAGAAATTCTCTAGATTCTGCTCTCCTGAGTTAGAATTCCTTTCCTCCACACACAGAGACTCATACAATGCTCTCCCTCGCCCTCCATTTGGCAAATTTGACCATAACGCTATGCTGCCAATTCCTGCATACAAGCAACAACTCAAACAGGAAGTACCAGTGAAGCACTCAATACGGAAGTGGTCAGATGAAGCAGATGCTAAGCTACAGGACTGTTTTGCTAACACAGACAAGAATATGTTCCGCGATTCATACAATGGCATTTAGGAGTTTACCAAATCAGCCACCGGCTACATTAAGAAGTGCATCAACGAAGTCATCCCCACAGTGAAAATACGTACATATCCCAACCAGAAGCCATGGATAACAGGCAACATCCTCACTGAGCTAAAGGCATAGCTGCCACTTTCAAGTAGCGGAACACCAATCTGGAGCTTATAAGAAATCTTACTACGCCCTCCGACAAACCTTCAAAGAGGGAAAGCGCCAAACAAGACCAAGATCAAAACCTACTACACCGGCTCTGACACTTGCTGAATGTGGCAGAGCTTGCAACTATCACAGATTACAAAGGGAAACCCAGCCGCGAGCTATCCAGTGACGCAAGCCTACCAGATTAACTAAATACCTTCTATGCACTTCGAGGCTAGCAAACACTGAACTATGCATGAGATTTCCAGCTGTTCCGAAGGACTGTGTGATCACGCTCTCCGTAGCCGATGTGACTAAGACCTTTAAACCGGTTGACATTCACAAGGTTGCACGGTCAGACTGATTACCAATATGTGTACTCGGAGCATGCCCTGACCAGCTGGCAAGTGTCTTCACTGACATTTTCAAACTCTCCCTGACCCAGTCTGTAAAACCTACGTTTCAAGCACACCACAATCGTCCCTGTGACCGAGAACACTAAGGAATCCTGCCTAAATGACTACCGACCCGTAGCACTCACATCTGTAGACGTGAAGTGCTTTGAAAGGCTGGTCATGGCTCACATCAACACCATTTCCCGGAAAACCCTAGACCCACTCAAATTTTCATACAGCCCCAACAGATCCACAGATGATGCAATCTCCATTGCACTCCTCACTGCCCTTTCCCACCTGGACAAAAGGAACACTTATGTGAGAATGCTGTTCATTGACTACAGCTCAGCTTTCAACACCATAGTGCCCACAAAGCTCCTCAGCAAGCTAAGGACCCTGGGATTAAACACCTCCCTCTGCAACTGGATCCTGGACTTCCTGACGGACCGCCCCCCCCCAAGTGGTATGGGTAGGCAACAACACAACCGCCTTGATGACCCTCAACACGGGGGCCCCAGAGGAGTTGGGTTAAATGCAGAAGACACATTTTGGTTGAATGCATTGTTGTGCAACTAACTAGGTATTCCCTTTCCTGAGGGATGCGCGCTCAGTCCCCTCTTCTACTCCCTGTTCACTGTGTGGCTGCGCACGACTCCAACACCATCACTACGTTTGCAGACGACACAACGGTGCTAGCCCTGATCGACGACAAGACAGCCTACAGGGAGGAGGTCAGAGACCTGGCAGTGTGGTGCCAGGTCAACAATCTCTCCCTCCAACGTCAGCAGGACAAAGACGCTGGTCAGGAGATTGAGGTCTGAGCACGCCCCCATCCACATCGACAGGGCTGTTGTGGAGCAGGTCGAGAGCTTGAAGTTTCTCTGTGTCCACATCACTAAGGAACTATCATGTTCCACACTAGAGGTTGACAAAGGTGTGAAAATTCATTTCTGGCTTAGGGTGTATTGATAATAATTTCAGTAATGCAATATGCGACTGTGATATATGGTTGTCTTACCTATCTTTGTTAAATGCACTGACTGTAGTCCTAAGTCTCTCTGGATAAGAGCGTATTCTAAATGCCCCTCCCTGTCACCCCAGCACATTAATCACCCCTCTCTATACAAACACATTCATTATTTATTACCACAGAGATACAGTACACACACACACACACACACACACACACACACACACACACACACACACACACACACCACCACTACATTATTGATATCACTTAATGGACCAATACCTTCATGTTATGTTCATCTGTTTAAACATGCACAGTTACGGCACTGCGTCATATAAATGATTTGAGTTACGTAGTGCTAGGCCTGGGAAAGGAACATTCTGTGTCCATGTGTGCATGACCGTCTCCATGACTGGTTGACCATTGTCAAAATGTAGTGAGGAGACGAAGAGAGGAAGCCGCGCAGGACTATTGAGAAGCACCCCCGTCGTGTTTCACATATGGTAAAGAGAGGGTTCTCGTTCCGCGAGCACGAACCACCTTTTTCTCTGGTGACTCTCGCGTTTGCCGTTTGTAAGCCGGGGCGTTTGTTCCAGCCAGGACTGTTGACACAAGGAATAGACGGTCCCTTCTCTCTGCACTCTCACACACCGCGGCCGTGTACAGCGTACACCCGCGGCTGTGCACGTCACCATCACTGATCGGAAAGGCCTCTCGGTGTTTGTTTTTTTACCTCTCAATCCGCCGTAAGATGAGGTGGTTAGTCGTTCAGGGGACTGTCTCTAGAAATCCCGAGTGAGGAAAGATGGTCCGCGAGCAGCAGTCCTCCTTTGTTTTGTCGTCGTAAACACACTCGTATTTCATCTCGACCAGGCAAGCTGTTTCCTTTGCTTTGGTTCAAGTCTTATTTTCTCTCTGTTTCCCCCCAGGGCTCCGTGCACCATCCTCATCTCAATCCTATCAGATTATTACACATGAATCCTGGCCAGCACAATCACACCATGTGACGAGCATAATGTGGTGGAGCACACTTTGAGAATGGACGACAGGGTGAAGTGTCCTATGGTAATTGGTTGGCACTGGTTTTAATGGTGAACGTGCTGAGTTTAATTTACTGAGCAATCGGGTCTTAATCAGTCCGTAGTCATTCAGTCAAACAGCTGTCGAATGTTCCGGAATCGTTCCCAGTCTGCTTCTGACTGTTACTTTGTTGCGCGGTATACCGCTGTTATCTTGGTCAGGTCGTTATTGTAAAAGAGAGCGTGTTCTCAATGACGACCCTGGTTAAATAAAGGCGGAATCAAATAAATGACACCTTCTAGGTAGTAAGTACGTCAAACCCGTTCATACATCATACAGAGGCACTTAACATGAATCACGTGTATTTAACTACGAATGACATTTATATATATATGTATTACTCCCTCCCAGGCCCCCCCTCTCCTCCCAAAGACTTGGTCTACACCCTCAAGCAGTCCACCCTGATCCTGGAGTGGGGCGCGCCAACGGACACGGGCGGCAGGGGGGACCTGACCTACAGCGTGGGCTGCCGCCGGTGCGTGGGGCTGCAGTGTGAGCCGTGCGGGGCCAGCGTGGGCTTCATGCCCCAGCAGAGCGGGGTGACCGAGCGCACGGTGACCGTGGTTAACCTCATGGCCAACTCTAACTACACGTTGACGGTCGAGGCCCTCAACGGAGTGTCGGAGCTCCTGCCCAACAAGAGGTTCTACACACAGGTCAACGTGTCAACTAGCGTGCCAGGTTAGTGGAAGCTGTGTTCACACACACACACCGAGGAGCACACACACACACACATCATCACACTGATTCTCGTACTTTAACCTCAAATCAGTGACACACCAAGGTATGAGAACAAAGGAGTGCCCAAAAACACATGATACACAGACTCTGAACTGATTTACACACACACACACACACACGCTCACACCATCGGGCTCAGCGCCCCTCTCCTCTCGGCGCGAGCTAAAAGACTCCCATCATCACGGAAAGCCAGCTCATTTTCATCAGCACCCTTCACAAAGCCATTAGCCAGAGGCTTTAGAAAAAGCACTCAGCAAAGTGTTCCTGTCAACGGAGACACACACAACACACCCAGCAATCCCCCCCCTTATGATATGGAATTAGCTCGACCGTGGAGAGACCCAACCCCACCATCGACCCGGACGCCATACATTCTCTGCTACTTCTTTCTCCATCTACTTATTTGATGACTCTTGTTTTTTCCAACTTGTCTGAATTGGCCGGCTGATATTTCACAAACATCGACCTGCTGTGGGGGAAGAAAGAAAAAAAAAGACAAATGTAATGTTTCATTTGCATATGCAGAGAAGAGAGGTAACGAGAGCGTGTGTTGTGCTCTAATTGTTAATTAGTGGAAGCAAATGCAATGCATTATGAATGGAGTTTGTATTAATGCACATTTGGAAATGGAATGCCAGCACTTTGGAGGATCCACCGTTGGGGTTAAGTGACGTCAGACACACACACACACACACACACACACACACA